>NW_027422950.1:0-525000 GCF_048934315.1 Petromyzon marinus | reverse complement strand
CGTCATCGTCAATATACAGTTTATATACACACGTGATATACAGTTTATATACACACATAATATACAGTTCATACACACACATAATATACAGTTTATATACACACATAATATACAGTTTATATATACACATAATATACAGTTTATATACACGTAATATACAGTTTATATATACACATAATATACAGTTTATATATACACATAATATACAGTTTATATACACGTAATATACAGTTTATATACACACATAATATACAGTTTATATACACACGTAATATACAGTTTATATATACACATAATATACAGTTTATATACACACATAATATACAGTTTATATACACACATAATATACAGTTTATATATACACATAATATACAGTTTATATACACACGTAATATGCAGTTTATATACACACATAATATACAGTTTATATATACACATAATATACAGTTTATACATACACGTAATATAGAGTTTATATACACACGTAATATGCAGTTTATATACACACATAATATACAGTTTATATACACACATAATATACAGTTTATATACACACATAATATACAGTTTATATACACACGTAATATACAGTTTATATACACACATAATATACAGTTTATATACACATAATATACAGTTTATATACACACGTAATATACAGTTTATACACACATAATATACAGTCTATATACACATAATATACAGTTTATATACACATAATATACAGTTTATATACACACGTAATATACAGTTTATATACACACGTAATATACAGTTTATATAACACATAATATACAGTTTATATATACACATAATATACAGTTTATATACACACGTAATATACAGTTTATATACACACATAATATACAGTTTATATACACACGTAATATACAGTTTATATACACACATAATATACAGTTTATATACACACATAATATACAGTTTATATATACACATAATATACAGTTTATACACACGTAATATACAGTTTATATACACACGTAATATACAGTTTATATACACATAATATACAGTTTATACATACACATAATATACAGTTTATATACACACATAATATACAGTTTATATACACACGTAATATACAGTTTATATACACACGTAATATACAGTTTATATACACACATAATATACAGTTTATATACACACATAATATACAGTTTATATATACACATAATATACAGTTTATATACACACGTAATATACAGTTTATATACACACATAATATACAGTTTATATACACACATAATATACAGTTTATATACACACGTAATATACAGTTTATATACACACATAATATACAGTTTATATACACACATAGTATACAGTTTATATACACACGTAATATACAGTTTATATACACACATAATATGCAGTTGATATATACACATAATATACAGTTTATATACACATAATATACAGTTTATATACACACATAATATACAGTTTATATACACACGTAATATACAGTTTATATACACATAATATACAGTTTATACATACACATAATATACAGTTTATATACACACGTAATATACAGTTTATATACACACGTAATATACAGTTTATATATACACATAATATACAGTTTATACACACGTAATATACAGTTTATATACACACATGATATATAGTTTATATATACACATAACATACAGTTTATACATACACATAATATACAGTTTATATACATAATATACAGTTTATATACACATAATATACAGTTTATATACACATAATATACAGTTTATATACACATAATATACAGTTTATATATACACATAATATACAGTTCATATATACACATAATATACAGTTTATACATACACATAATATACCGTTTATATATACACATAATATACAGTTTATATACACACGTAATATACAGTTCATATACACATAATATAGAGTTCATACACACACATAATATACAGTTTATATACACACATAATATACAGTTTATATATACACATAATATACAGTTTATACATACACATAATATACAGTTTATATACACACATAATATACAGTTTATATACACACGTAATATACAGTTTATATACACACGTAATATACAGTTTATATACACATAATATACAGTTTATATACACACATAATATACAGTTTATATACACTTAATATACAGGTTATACACACACATAATATACAGTTTATATACACACATAATATACAGTTTATTTACACTTAATATACAGTTTATATACACACTTAATATACAGTTTATACATACACATAATATACAGTTTATATATACACATAATATACAGTTTATATACACACATAATATACAGTTTATACACACGTAATGTACAGTTTATATATACACACATAATATACAGTTTATGATGTATAAAAGGGAAATTTGTGAATGTGTGTCTGTTCGAAATGTTTAGCTTACTTTCCAACATGCAACAAACTTGAAATTTGGCACCTGGGTAGCTTCCAGACTGTACACAATGCAACAAGTATAAAAATAGACTTTTGTATATATTAATATTAGTCACGGCAAGTGAGCGGTGACGTCACATCTGTGATGTCACCTGATGACGTCACGCATCCCCCCACCCTCCGCGTAGGCCGTGTGATCCAAGCCAACCATCATCATCACACATCACCTCACAAGCATTTGAATTTGACCAGGTAAGGTCCCACACTGAGTGAGACCCATAGAGACCCATACTCACAGAGAACCACACCCACAGAGACCCATACTCACAGAGACCCACAGAGACCCATACTCACAGAGACCCATACTCACAGAGAACCACACTCACAGAGACCCATACTCATAGATACCCACAGAGACCCATACTCACAGGGACCCATACTCACAGAGACCCATACTCATAGAGACCCATACTCATAGAGACTCACTGAGAACCACACTCACAGAGACCCATACTCACAGAGAACCACACTCACAGAGACCCATACTCATAGAGACCCACAGAGACCCATACTCACAGAGACCCATACTCACAGAGACCCATACTCATAGAGACCCATACTCATAGAGACTCACAGAGAACCACACTCACAGAGACCCATACTCACAGAGACCCACACTTATAGAGACCCATACTCATAGAGACCCATTCTCACAGAGACCCCTACTCACAGAGAACCACACTCATAGAGACCCATACTCATAGAGACCCACAGAGACCCATACTCACAGAGAACCACACTCACAGAGACCCATACTCACAGAGACCCATACTCATAGAGACCCACAGAGACCTATACTCACAGAGACTCATACTCATAGAGACCCACAGAGACCCATACTCACAGAGACCCATACTCACAGAAAACCACACCCACAGAGACCCATACTCACAGAGACCCACAGAGACCCATACTCACAGAGACCCATACTCACAGAGACTCATACTCATAGAGACCCACAGAGACCCATACTCACAGAGACCCATACTCACAGAGACCCATACTCATAGAGACCCATGCTCATAGAGACTCAGAGAAAACCACACTCACAGAGACCCATACTCACAGAGACCCACACTTATAGAGACCCATACTCATAGAGACCCATACTCACAGAGACCCATACTCATAGAGACCCATACTCACAGAGACCCATACTCACAGAGAACCACACTCATAGAGACCCATACTCATAGAGACCCACAGAGACCCATACTCACAGAGAACCACACTCACAGAGACCCATACTCACAGAGACCCATACTCATAGAGACCCACAGAGACCCATACTCACAGAGACCCATACTCACAGAGACCCATACTCACAGAGACCCACACTCACAGAGACCCACAGAGACCCATACTCACAGAGACCCACACTCACAGAGACCCATACTCACAGAGACCCACAGAGACCCACACGCACAGAGACCCATACTCACAGAGACCCACAGAGACCCACACTCACAGAGACCCACAGAGACCCATACTCACAGAGAACCACACTCACAAAGACCCCTACTCACAGAGACTCACAGAGACCCACATTCACAGAGACCCACAGAGACCCACAGAGACCCACACTCACAGAGACCCACAGAGACCCACAGAGACCCACACGCACAAAGACCCACAGAGACCCACACTCACAGAGACCCACAGAGACCCATACTCACAGAGACCCACAGAGACCCATACTCACAGAGACCCACAGAGACCCACCCTCACAGAGACCAACCCTCATAGAGAACCATACTCACAGAGACCCACCGAGACCCACACTCACAGAGACCCACAGAGACCCACACTCACAGAGACCCACTGCTTGTGACACAGGAGGGCCGAGCGAGAATCCGAGCGGTGACAACCGCCGGCCATGGACAGGGGCCGAGGCGGCGGCGGATGCGGAGGAGGCGGAGGAGGCGGAGGAGGCGGAGGAGGAGGAGGAGGAGACCCGAGAAGGATCACCGACATCTCGGCCAGGCTGAGGCAGCTGATTGTCCCCGACAGGGGGCGGCCACTGGCCAGGGAGGGCCGGCACCCGGAGGGCGCCGGCGGAGCCACGGGCCGCGGGGAATCGAGGCGGGAGAGGAGCGAACGAGCGAGGCAGAGGGACGCGGCGGAGCGGGCGAGGGAGGCGAGGGAGCACGACGCCTTCCTGAGGGAGCAGCATGCGATGAACCAGAGGTTCGCCGAGAGGCGACGGGAGCTCGTGAGCCGGGGGGTCAACGTTTACTTCAATCCAGCGGAGGAGGCGTGGACGGCCGCCGGGGGGGGCATGGCGGGGCGGGGGGGGAGAGGGGGGGGGAGGAGCAGAGCGGGGGGAGGGGGGGTGAGAGAGGAGGCGGCGAGAGGAGGGGCGGGGGGAGCGGAGGGAGGGGTGGGGGGACGGGCGAGGGGGGAGGCGCAGAGAAGATCGGGGAGGGAGGCGGGGGGTGGAGCGGGGGGAGGAGGGAGAGCCGAGGGAGGAGGGGGCAGGGAGAGGGGTGGGAGGGTGGGTGAGTGGATGGACCGACTGAGACAGGTCGTGACGCCGAGATGGAATCGTCATTCCGGGAGGGGGGGGTCAGGAGGGGCGGGCACTGGGTGAGGGAGGGGGTTCACTCTGACATGGGAGAGGCCAGTTCACCATGGGGGGGAGGGAGGGGGTTCACTCTGACATGGGTGAGGCCAGTTCACCATGGGGGGGAGGGAGGGGGTGTAGGTGTGCGGCTCGCTCCAAGCGTCTCGGCTTCGCACCGTGCTGTTTGGTGTCGTGATGTCTCCAAGTTCTTTCGGTAAAGTCATCACGTAGGTAGGTATAAAATAAAATAAATTAAATCACGTGACGTTTTGGGCGCAACACAACAAGTGTCCGTCATCAGGTGGGACAACCACAGCAAGAGACAATTGCTGAAGTGGGCAAAAGGGTTGCCGTGACAAGAGGCTATGTAGGTAAGAGAGGGGGGGAGGAGCCAGGGAGGAGAGATAGAGAGAGGGGGGCATGGGGTAGGGGGAGTGGAGTGCTGCTAGAGGGATTAAGAAACTAGCAATGAAATGCCGGGGGGGGGGGGGAGTGGGCGGGGCTGGGAGTGGGAGGCTGAAGAAACTGGAGATGCGGATATGAAGGCAACATCCTTCCAATGATTGCTCAATTTGTATCCATCTTCTCGGTTGAAGTTACGTCTAAGTTTATATATCTGGACGGCTTCATGAACAAACCTTTGATAGTAGCCTGAAGGTTTGCAGAGTACCGTGGTCTCGGAAAAAACGAAATCATGAGAGTCCACAGCGTTATAGCAATGGTCAGCCACGGCCGTGTTTCAGATCTGACTTGTGCTCGCGAACACGGTCCGAGATATGTCGTTTCGTTTCCCCAATGTAACAGCCACCACAGGTGCAACTTCGTTTGTAGACTCCAGGATATTGCATGTCAGGAATGACATCCTTTACCGATGGGATTAGATCACAGATTTTGTGTGCTGTACTGAATTGGACCTGGATCTTGTGTTTGTTTAAGATTTTGGAAAACTTTTTGGTAACGCCTGCTATGTATGATAACGTGATGGTTTTGATCGGCGTCTCAGGGGGTTGTTGCTCCATGGTTGGAGAAACATGATTGGAGAAACACGGTTGGAGAAACAGCTTTGCGAGTACCCATTCATCTTGAGGGCCTGGTGTACGTGTTCCAGTTCACTGGCTAGGTGGTGTTGGTCAGAAATACAGTGGGCCCTATGGTGTAGTGTTTTGATGAGGGAATGGGTACTCGGACCGTATTATTCGCAAAGCTGTTTCTCCAACCATGGAGAAACAACCCCCTGAGACGCCGATCAACACCATGACGTTACCATACATAGCAGGCGTTACCAAAAATATTTCCAAAATCTTAAACACAAGATCCAGGTCCGATTCAGTACAGTACACAAAATCCGTGATCTAATCCCATCGGTGAAGGATGTCATTCCTGACATGCAATATCCTCGAGTCTTCAAACTAAGTTGCACCTGTGGTGGCTGTTACATTGGGGAAACGAAACGACATATCTCGGACCGTGTTCGCGAGCACAAGTCAGATCTGAAACACGGCAGAACCAATACCTCCGCCGTGGCTGACCATTGCTATAACGCTGTGGGCTCTCATGATTTAGTTTTTTTCCAAGACCAAGGTACTCTGCAAACCACTATCAAAGGTTTGTTCATGAAGCCATCCAGATATCTAAACATAGACATAACTTCAACTGAGAAGATGGATACAAATTGAGCAATCATTGGAAGGATGTTATTAACCAGGTAAAACCTTAACTGCTTTATGGTGTTGCCTTCATATCCGCATCTCCAGTTTCTTCAGCCTCCCACTCCCTGACCCGCTCACTCCCCCCCCACCCCCCCCCCCGGCATTTCCTTGCTAGTTTCCTAATCCCTCTAGCAGCACTCCACTCCCCTACCCCCCACACCCCCCTCTCTATCTCTCCTCCCTGGCTCCTCCTCCCTCTCTTACCTACGTAGCCTCTTGTCACGGCAACCCTTTTGCCCACTTCAGCAACTGTCTCTTGCTGTGGTTGTCCCACCTGATGACGGACGCTTGTCGTGTTGCACCCGAAACGTCACGTGATTTAATTTACTTTATTTTATACCTACCTGACTTTATACCTACGTGATGACTTTTACCGAAAGAACCAAAGGGTGTGGCTCCCCTGCAGTCACGAAAACCTAGAATCTTGATTGAATGCCTCCAAGTGTCCCCAGGTCTCCGCGTGGAACCCTGAGGAGGTTTCCGCCTCTTTGCGTTCGGTCGCCTCGGACGTCGCATGGCCGCCGCCGTTGGCGGTCGCCGCCGTTGCGAGCCGGCGAGGGGGCCGGAGCGGGAGAGGGGTGAACGACGTGCACACGCACGGCCGTGTTCGTTGTGGACACGAAGGCCGCCTCGTTCCTACGGTGGGGCTGGTTGACTTCACTCGCAGAAAGTGGTCCTCGCTTCGCGACGGCCGGGAGGTGTCGACGACGGTGACGATGGCGGGCCGAGTCGACCCCCGACCGGGGATTGAACTGACACCCTTCATCGTCGTTCGACGGTTATCATTTGTTGACGGCGATTGTTTTAACGTCACGTTTGAAGTTGCCTTTGCTGAACGCGCCGATTGTCGCTGGGCGCGCGTTGATTAAAAGCAGTGCAAAATGTGTGGAGGGTAGAACTAGATTGCCGATATGGAGTTTTACGTAAAACCTAGGGAGCATAACCCCAACGCTCGACTTGATGTTCAGGTTAAGGTTCAGAGGAAATTATTTGGTGGTTGCTAAAAACTATTTTGAGTTTCAAATATTCTGTCTTCAAAAGGTCGACCGAACATGCAAAACTGGTGGCCAACTACAAGAAACGTCTGACCTCTGTGATTGCCAACAAGGGTTTTGCAACCAAGTACTAAGTCATGTTTTGCAGAGGGGTCAAATACTTATTTCCCTTATTAAAATGCAAATAAATTTTTGACATGCGTTTTCTGGATTTTGTTGTTGTTATTCTGTCTCTCACTGTTCAAATAAACCTACCATTAAAATTATAGACTGATCATTTCTTTGTCAGTGGGCAAACGTACAAAATCAGCAGGGGGATCAAATACTTTTTTTCCCTCACCGTAAGGAGGGGTAACACTAACAGGAATGTGCGCTAACGCAATTTACCTAACAGGGAGGGCTACCGAACGTTCGAAACAAAAACCCTTTTAACGATTAACCCCTGAACCGCGAGGGAAGCGTAACAATTTCCGACGGATCAACCAGAAGCCACGGCCCGGCTCGCGGCTGCGACCACCCGCCAGACGGCGTGGGAACACAATTGAATGACAGGAGGGAGCGGTCCAGCGGACCGAAGCAACTCTTTGCACGAGCCATCGCCGCCAGTCCCCCCATCTCGAGCAGGAACTTGCGCACTGGGGACCACTGGGACATTACGCAGATGGCCTAATGGGCGCAGCCCCTGCCTTGGAGGAGAAGATGGCAACCCGGCCTCCACACGTGGTCCATCACAGGGAGTGATGGGATCCTGCGGGCGACGCAGCAGAATCCTCCTGAAGCACAACTTCCGGGCTCACCCGCCCCGGCACGTCGGACGCATCAGACACCCGCCGCTCTGGAGCCGGAGACGAACCGTCTACATGTGGCGGGATGTAGGGGGGGGGCTTTAACCACGACGGAGGCACAAACCAGTGGCGGCAAGCGACCTGCGTACGGACGCGCTGCGGCCCCTTGGCCTCGATCACCTCGACAGGGCCCTGCCACGCTCGGTGTAATTTAGGCGATGTACCCAAGGGCACACGGGGAAACTGCGGCCACGCCTTAGCCCCAGCGGTCCACGGGGTCCTGGACCTCCCGCGGTCCCACCGGCTTCTCGTTTGCGGCCTGCCGTTTGGCCGAATTCCCCCGAGACGCCTCCCACGCCTCCGTCAAACGCCCGAGTGTGGCCTGCATGGGCATGACGGCTCTCTTCCCTCCCAAATCCATGCCCGGCTGAGCTTGCATGGGTGGCTCATTCTCCCTCCCATACACGAGGTAAAACGGGGAGAATCCTGTTGAGGCATTAATGGGCCATGCTATATAGTGGGCAGGACACCGGGAATGTGCAAACCCCAGTTCGCCTCATTGATCCGTTGGCACAACGTGGACGTATGGGTTCTGTGGAAGCGCTCCGCCACCCCGTCCGTCTGAGGATGGTGGGGCAGGGTCCTGATTTGTTTTTGCACCCAGGGAGTTGCACACCTCCCGTAACAATCGAGAAGAACAATTCCGCCCCTGGTCTGCAGGAAGTTGTTCAGGAGCCCCCTTGTCCATGACGTAGCCGTGCAAGAACGTGTCCGCAATGGATGCGGCTGGCTGGTCTGGCAGAGGCGATGCCACCGGCCCCCGGAACAGGTATTCTACCCCGACCAGGATACATTTGTTTCCCCTCTGAGTGGCAGGGAACGGCCCGAGAATGTCCAGTGCGATGAGCTCATTGATATGAGACACCGTGATAGATCGTAACGGAGGCTGGGCCTGCCTCGTTGGTGGCTTGCGGGGTGTGCAATCAGTACAACCTTTTACCATGTGGTATACTTTGTCCGTCACCAAGGGCCAATAGAAGTCAACGCTTTAGTGTCAGCAAGGTTTCACGGATTCCGAGGTGCATTAATTTCTCATGGGACCACCCGGCGCGTGAGTTTACCCTGCAGAGCATTCGGCACCACCGTGCAATAACACTGCAGCTCTTCAACCCGTCTTATCAAAAGTCATTCGTGGAGGACTATTAGGGACATGCATCCCCGATGGCTTGCTTTTACTGCCTCTCGTACCAACGCGGTGGAGCAATTTCAACAGCGAGGCGTCCTCCATCTGGAGGCGTCCCCATTCAGCGCGCGTGAGACCCAACGTGCCGTCACCTACGTGCATCCGCCTCGGGTGGCGGCGCGTCGACAGATGCCACTACAGCACGTGGCAACCTCGCGCACGATGGCTTACGTCAACCAGCACCCATTAAGCACGCACGCTGGTCACTCGGTGGTAAACGGCCACCGAGGGGTCGGCGCGCTGACGAGGCCTTCGCGCGAGGCGACAAACGCGGCCTCCTCCCCCCACCCCCCCCCCCCACCGAAATCTCTGGCCCTTAGCAGCGAGCGTGTGGAGCGGTTTTGGGATCGTCGCGAACTTGGGGAACAAAGTGGTGATAATGACGTGAAACCCCGACAAAATTGGGAACTTCACCCACCGACTTGGGGGTTGGCCATGTGTGCACGCGCGCCGTTTTGTCGGGAGCCATGGCTAACCCGGACTCGCTAACGATGTGGCCCAAATACTGCATCGATGTTTGCAAGAGGTGGCACTTTTGCAAGTTTAAATTTGAGATTGGCTGCCTGCACTTTGGCAAACACGGACCGCAGTTGCTGCAAATGCTGCTGATACGTGTGCCCGAACATAATGACGGGCGTTCGATACTTCATGCTGCCTTAACGTGCACTTAGCCTGGCACAAGCGCCGTGGTGACGTCACCGACACTTGTGGCGAATGGCGGTTGTTGTTGTGTATAACCAGCAGGTGGGGTGTAACTGAGTCGCAGACATCTTAGGAGCAACACGATTATTAACTATTAACACAACACACTCCAGGCTATTAACACAACACACTCCAGGCTATTAACACAACACACTCCAGGCTATTAACACAACACACTCCAGGCTATTAACACAACACACTCCAGGGCTATTAACACAACACACTCCAGGCTATTAACACAACAAGCTCCAGGCTATTAACACAACACACTCCAGGCTATTAACACAACATACTCCAAGTATTAACACAACATACTCCAGGCTATTAACACAACATACTCCAGGCTATTAACACAACACACTCCAGGCTATTAACACAACACACTCCAGGCTATTTACACAAGATACTCCAGGCTATTAACACAACAAGCTCCAGGCTATTAACACAACACACTCCAGGCTATTAACACAACACACTCCAGGCTATTTACACAACACACTCCAGGCTAATAACACAACACACTCCAGGCTATTAACACAACACACTCCAGGCTATTAACACAACATACTCCAGGCTATTAACACAACACACTCCAGGCTATTAACACAACACACTCCAGGCTATTAACACAACACACTCCAGGGCTATTAACACAACACACTCCAGGGCTATGAACACAACACACTCCAGGCTATTTACATAACACACTCCAGGCTATTAACACAACACACTCCAGGCTATTAACACAACACACTCCAGGCTATTAAGACAACACACTCCAGGCTAGTAACACAACACACTCCAGGCAATTAACACGACACACTACAGGCTATTAACACAACATATTCCAGGCTATTAACACAAACACTCCAGGGCTATTAACACAACACCAGGCTATTAACACAACACACTACAGGGCTATTAACACAACACACTACAGGGCTATTAACACAAGACACTACAGGCTATTAACACAACACACTCCAGGCTATTAACACAACACACTCTAGGGCTATTGACACAACAAACTCTGGGGTGGTGACCACCCAACTAACCACGCTACGGCAGAACTAGACACGGCTCCACTATCCCGGTCCGGACCAAAAGCTGGGTCCCGGACCACGTGGCTGGAGGCTTCTTCAAGCTTGACGTGGATCTGCTGCCTCTCCAACAGTAAGGGCCCCGAGCCCCTCCCAGGGCCCCCCCCCTTATATGGGGCTGGCTCCGCCTCTTGCCCCGCCCACCTTCTAGAACTCTCTCGCCCTTGCCTGAAAGCTCTCGAGAGTTCTTCCCGGACCACGTGACCACCCATTGGCCCCCCTCCGCCGGTGGCCCCCCTCCAGTATAATCCGGTCACGCGTCCCCAGGTCAGCCAGAGGTACCACGCCCCCAACGTAACCCTGGCTGGGCTGACGCTCTCTCGCTCTCTCAACGGGAGCCACGGCGCTTAACCAGCGCTCACCCGAGCCCCCCACTAGGGCTGTGCTACACCACGTGTGTCCGGGGTGTACCCACGACAGTGTCCATCCCGCCGTGGCCTCGCAGGCCCGGCACCACACACAGTGACATCTCCAGTCGCCGCACCATTATACTTTTTATTTTGTTGATCATAACGCTTTAACTAACGTAGGGCGGGCTTGGGAGCGGCGTTGACGATGTGTTTTGGCGTTGCACCAACCCAGCACCTTTGCATTCAGAAGTTGGAGGTGCTTTGATTGTTACAGCGAGAGGTGGAATCATCACCGCCATGGGTTTAAGTGGGCACGGAGCCCGTCAAGGGAATGGGTAGGTAGAGGAATGGGGTTGGAGAGTATACACAACTTGCATTTCTAGTCATTTCAACAATTTATGGGCATGCGCATCATTAACAGTATCCTGATTGATGAGCAAAACAAAATCGCAATTTAATCGTGAATCTATTGTCATAAATGAGTCTGAAATATCAATAGTCATGCTCAAAACCGCATTCCTATTATAAAAAATAATTGAACTCCCATTCATGATGACAATTCCAATATGGTCATTATGATGCTCAGAATTACAGTTATATTCTCAGAATCATGAACATTTATTAAAACAGCGGTATGCTCAAAATGCAAATTGACCAATTTCAACATGTACACAATCAATTCCAAGATTCTAATCAAAGTAAGTCCTATGTATCGTGGTGTTTTCATGCTTATCCATTATTTGGGCCCCCCCCAAAAAAATATATATACAAAAGTGTATTTTTATGTTTGCATGGTGTACAGTCTGGAAATTACCCACATGGCAAATTTCAAGCTTGGTGCGTATCGGCAAGTACGCTAAACATTTTGAACAGACACACATTCACAACTTGCCTTTGATATATATGGAGATTGGTAATAAATTGTTAATTTAACTACTTTCAAGTTGACGGATTAGAAATACGAATAGCACTGGCTCACCACGGGGCTTATCGCGTGGTATCTGGGCACTTTATTTGAAACGTAAACCCCACAGTTTGTGAGTACAATTCCTCGCAAGTTTCGTCCACAGAGACAGACAATGACGTTTCTAGGTAAGAGTAAGAAATGAATCTACGTGTCGAGGAGAGACGAGAGAGCCAAGAGGTCACCTCGGGAGACGGTGGCGGGGCGTCAACCTTAGTCACGTGACTGAAGGAGTGTGGGCGTGCCGCGCGTGTGTACCGTGCGTGTGTGTCGTGCGTGTGTATTGTGTGTGTGTACTGTGCGTGTGTGTGTACTGTGAGTTTGTGTGTGCGTGTGTACTGTGCGTGTGTGCACCGTGTGTGTGTACTGTGTGTACTGTGTGTGCACCGTGTGTGTGTGCTGTGTGTGTGTGTACTGTGTGTGTGTGTAACGTGTGTGGCGGTAGTCTAGCGGTTAGCGCTACGCTGCTCTACGAACATAACAACCCGAGTTTGATTCCCGCTCACAGCCAACACCCAGTGACGATTATTTGAACCGGTTCTGGGCCTCCCCTAGGTCGAGTCAGCCTCAAATGAGTACCCGGTGCGGTGTGTAAATATCATTACTGGGGAGACAAAGGCGGTCGGGCACGGTGCTGGCCACCCACCCCCTCGTGTACCGTTCCGGCCTTCATAGGTGGTGCTGCTACTTGCTAACAACACTTGCCCCAACAGTCTGTTAAGGCTACACGGGGGATCTTTGTCTTTGTATCACCACCCAGGAGTCACGGAGCTTTTGAGGCTCCGAGCCACGTGGGGATCCACAACAGCGTGAGGCGGTGCCACTCAGGTGAGACTCGGGGATATGTGATTTCTAATCGATAGCCATCCGTCAGTTAACCCATCGCAACTGCTGAGACTGTCACGCGACTTCCTCCTTCCAGCGAGCCTTTGACGCTTCACGTGGCCTCAAAGTGTACACAGTGTGTACGTATACACAATAATGTCCACGTTGTTGTTGCTGAGTTCACGCACTCAAGGGAGGGGGCAATGGAAAATTAATCTAAATCAACTTAAACTCCATCCCCATGACCTCATCGGCATGAAGTGCCAGCTGGAGGTGTACCTCGCTAGTGACGTCATGTCACCAAGGTATTCACACTTCCCCAACCCCGTCCACGGCGCTCTTGAGCGTGACGTCACCTCCGCTTGGGTCACTGCCGATATCAATCCAGTGGCAATCCTTATTTGGGCAAAGCTACGCCGAGTGACTGGCGGTTCATTAACATAATGTATTTGAAGCCGTCGAGTGTTTATTGCGACGGGTTCAGCAGCCACGCCCCATCACTTGACATATGGGCCGGATTCATTAACATAATTTATTCAGTTACAGTGCGGCTCATTGTGGGAGGGGCGTGTCCTTTACCGCGGAAGTGACGTCATGTTACCTGCTTACACGCGTGATGTCGCGAGGTAACAGGAGGCTGCCGATCTGCGCTTGCACTGAAATCCGAGGTGAGAAATTCTCATGCTGGTGGTAGTGGTGGTTGTTGTTGTGGTTGTTGTTTACCAAGGTAGAGCCTCTCTCGTAGGGATGTCAGTTGAGTAGCAGCGAGCATGGGAATCGACGTCCAGGTTGGAACTTTACAACGCGGGGCCTAGCCACGCGGGGCCTTGCCTCCTGCCCTCGCCTGATTGCGTTCACTTTAATTATCTCGCTTAAGTTTAATTTGTCTTCACCCGGCTCGCCACTTTGTAACTTTGTTTTATTGTAAATATTCACACAGTTTTTATTTTCTTTTGTTACCAGGCCAAGCCCGCTTGAGCTGCTATACCGCTCTTGTTATCAGAAGCGACCTGCCCACAACAACACAAGGTGAGGCTTTGTCAACGTGTGTGAATGTTTTGACTTAAAACTTTGGTGACTGCAGGAATTAATATTCTTGGTTCTTTCGGTAAAGTCACGTAGATAGAAAATTAAATAAAAATAATAAAATAAATGAATAATTCCAAATAAAGCAAAAAACTCGCGTCGTTTTGATCGCAACACAAGTGGTCTTTATTTAATGTAATTGTATTATCAGTTATTGTTAGTTTCTATCTACGTAACTTTACCGAAAGAAACAAGAATACGTGTGTCAATGTCTATCGGTCAAAGACACTCAGCGGAGAGACTCGCAAACTCCAAATATACAGCAGGCGTCAGGGTCGGGATCGAACCCACGACTTCCTGTATACCAGGTGAGGTAGTTAACATCTCACCACGGAGAGAGACACGCAAACTCCAGTTAGCCTCAGCTATGTTCGTTGATCCTCAATTCATTACTTGGTGGAGTGAGGAAGCATTCATGCCAAGCAGATGAAGGTGGCCAGGCGTGATTCTAGACACGCCACCACCTGTTTACCCAGTGACATTGTACAGTTTGTGTTTGCAGTAACGTCTATTAACTCTGTTGAATACGGAGGTTATAGCGTAACAATAGTTTACTTTTGTTTTCCTCTGGAACTCTTTATAAGAATGGAAACAGGAGGTGAACACAGCACACACATGCAGCTGAAGTCGGAACTGTTCATCCCAGCATTTAAGGACATCTGAGCCTGGATTCACACCTCTAAGTTGCGATTGAACATTAATTTATGCATAACACAATTAGGATTGTTTTCAACACCCTTTGCTATGTCAGCTGAATTTAGCTGCAGTCAAGAAAGCTTTAAATCAAAATGTATATTCATATTCTTGGTTCTTTCGGTAAAGTCACGTTGAAGGGAAACAATAAAATAATAAAATATATATATAAACCAATAAAATGCATAATTTATTATATATTCCCTTCAACGTGGTGACTTCACCGAAAGAACCAAGAATATGAATCGCCGCAGTCACGAAAGCTTTAAATCATAACTTTCTCGATCTCCGTTAAGCAACGCGAGAAACATCGTCACCAAACCGCCGGCAAAAGGGTCGCCAATCCTTTACTTTGTGCACACGTCACGATGCCACGTGCACACGTCACGATGCCACGTGCACACGTGTACACGTCACGATGCCACGTGCACACGTCACGATGCCACGTGCACACACGTTATGTACATGTCACGATGCCACGTGCACACGTCACGATGCCACGTGCACACACGTTATGTACATGTCACGATGCCACGTGCACACGTCACGATGCCACGTGTACACGTTACGATGCCACGTGCACACGTCACGATGCCACGTGCACACGTTGTGTACACGTCACGATGCCACGTGCACACGGCACGATGCCACGTGCACACGTCACGATGCCACGTGCACACGTTGTGTACACGTCACGATGCCACGTGCACACACGTCACGATGCCACGTGCACACGCGTTGTGTACACGTCACGATGCCACGTGCGCGCGCGTTGTGTACACGGAACCGCCCCCGTTACCCGCCGGGTAGGTGGCTACGAGTTTGCCGGAATGCTCGACGACCCTCGCCGCTCGTTCCCCGAGCTCCTTGGCTCGCCACCCAGTGGCGTGGGCTCTGTGGCGAGACCTTTGACGCCCACTTGTGCTGTGGCCGAAACGTCGTGATTTTTTATTGTTTCATTTTTTTTACCCGCGTGACTTTACCGAATAGAACCAAAGAGCGTGGATCCTCGCGGTCAACGAAAGCTTCCAATCTAGAATTGATAGCCTCTACGGGGAGGGTTTTCACCTATCTGTTAGAGCTTTTAACAGACAACGGGACAAGAAGTCACCTGATGAAGGCCGCTTGTGTTGTGGCCGAAACGTGGTGATTTTTTATTATTATTTTTTTAACCTGCGTGACTTTACCGAATAGAACCAAAGAGTGTGTGGATCCTCGCGGTCACTAAATCTTCAAATCTAGAATTTTTTTGCTCGTCTGCTTCGGCACCGTCGCCGCGGTACGTCGGGACTCGCGAGCGCGCCACGCCGCCTCACGGTTTGTTATTTAGGGTCGCGTTCCTTAATATTTGTTATTTGAGTGAGCCTCGAGATCTATTGTTTTCCCCCAATCGTTGACGCGGTTTCAACACCATTCTCGAATTTGTGCGGCGCTCTGGTTTTGTGCGTGCGGGCGCGTCGAAGGATTATCGATTTATTTCCACGTCAGCTAAAGTTTCCACAGCCGCGTAATTTGCAACGTTCCGCGCGTACGAGCTTGTCGCCCCGATCGCACGTTTGCTGCCGCGCGATTAGTCCGAAACGCTAAAATAAACAACCGCCGGATGAACCGATAGCGCGTACATCACTCACTCGTCCTCACTCACACTCCCCTCTCTCACTCTCTCTCACTCATTCGTCCTCACTCGCTCACTCATCCACCAACATCGGGGCCGGATTCGGGCGTGGGGGGGGGCTTCAGGGGCTGCAGCCCAGGGGCCTCGTCCAGCTGAAGCGCCTCCAGAGACGAAGTGAAAAGTGATTTCAGTTGCGCATGCGGAATTTTATTCGTCGTTAGCCTTGAAAAAAAAATACATTTTATTTTTCTTTAACTTTGTTTTCCTTATTCTTAGCTCTTTTGTCACGTTGAAGGGAAACAATAAAATAATAAAATATATAAAGTCACGTTGAAGGGAAACAATAAAATATATATAAAACAATAAAAAATATTGTTTTATATATATTTTATTGTTTCCCTTCAACGTGACTTTACCGAAAGAGCTAAGAATATGAATTACTGCAGTCACGAAAGCTTTAAATCAAAATGTTTAAACGTGTATGCAGTCGGCGGCGTTTCGGGCAATGACTCTTTTAATTGTGCGTAAAAATAAAAGGCGCGAGCGATGGGAGTTGGGGTACGATGGGAAACGCCAGCGGTGTTGACAATCTCTCTGCTGCTCGTGTTGAGGGAAGTTCGTCTGGCTGCTTTGACATTTACTGATGACGTCCGGCTGCATCAGAGGCTCAAATGGCAGACATTGTCCGTGACAACAAATATCCATTTCAACTTACACGTAATTATATAAATATACGCCCTTGCCGGTTTGCACTAATTTTATGAAGAGACGTATATACACACACACACACGTACATGTGTGGGGTGAAACGTTCCCCGGGGGAATACAGGAATGCCTTCAGATGCGTCAGCTGTGATTTCACTCCATTCCGGTGTTCCACATTAAAGAGAGAGAGACGTCCCTGTAGGATTGTGGTGTATGGCTGTGGACCAATCTTAGCACGCAAACGCGACAACAAAATAACACAATAAAATTCTCACGACGTTTCGGCCACAACGCAAGCGGCCGTCTCTTTTTGTTTTTGACGACAAAGCTCCATTGAAGCTCCATTGAAGCTCTGTCGTCCCGACAGGTCTGTACCTTTCACCTGAAGATGGCCGCTTGCGTTGTGGCCGAAACGTAATGAGAATTTATTGTGTTATTTTATTATTTTATTCTCATTCTACGTGGTGGTGACTTTACCGAAAGAACCAAAGAAGATGAATCCTTGCAGTCACGAAAGCTTTAAATCGAAATTTAAACTCGACGTTTTAATTTAGGCAGGAATTCTGGAAAGGCTGCAACAACCGGGGGAGAGTAAACCACCCCAGGTGGCTGTGGTTGCAGGCCGGTTTGATCGCCTATGCTCAACGTTACGAGAGAGAGATATAAAAAAACAGCATTGAACATTAATTCACCCGATTCCAATCGCACGCACGAGAACCCAATCAAATGACTGGCGGTGTGTTTATGAACATGATTTGGAATTTAAATGCAGTGGGTGTGTGTGTGTGGGACTCACACGAAGAAGAACGGAAATATTAAGGATATTATGTTTTTCAATCGAACGGCTGTTTGGGTTGCGTTGTGTTCATTAAAGTTACTTGCAATTCAAATACAGGTGTGTTGTTGGTGGTTGTGATGCCAGACGATAACATTGTGAGGAGCAATGCCTGAATCTTTACCCTTGGGGTTCCTCTAGAAATGGCAAAAAGCCACTGAGAGTGGCCACGTGGAGGAGAGGCTTCTACTCTGTACAGAGCTGGACCGGTACCACCATGGATCTCTGTGGCATTCAGGAGATCCAGTGGACTGGCTCTGACTCCAGCCATCATGAGGGGTGCAGAGTCCTCCACTCGGGGCAGGAGAATGCCAAACAACAAGGAGTGGCTCTTATTCTGAAAAAAATAATGAAGGTGGCGTGGGAAGGTGGCGGCGAGGTGTGGGAAGCTGTAAGCCCCAGGCTACTTTGGGCTTGCCTCCCCATCAACAGGAGGCAGGGAATGGTGGTGGTGGTGGTTGCTTACGCCCCAACCGAAGATGAACATCAGTGGAGGGATGCAGGCAAGCCCGTGGATTCAGATTCCTTCTATGACCTGTCACAGGTGTTAGCTAAAAGTAGCCCCTCGGGATAGAGTCATCTTGTTGGGTGACTTTAATGCCCGAGTTGGTGATGATGCTGGCACCTGGTCTGGAGCGATTGGAAGGCATGGGCCAGATCAACTCAATAACAACAGTAGGAGGCTGTTAGACTTCTGTGCAGCCTATGGGCTTGTCATTGCCAACACGCTGTTCTGGCATCTGTGCATCCAGACAACATCATGGATTCACGCCGGGTCCAAGCAAGAACATCCGCTGGACTATATAGCAGTGGACCAGCGAATGCAGACCCATGTCCTTGACACCAGAACCTACAGTGCTGCTGACCTCACTGACCATTAGCTTTTCATATGTAAGATCTGTGGGCTGGGTAAATCTGTGAGTAGGAGCGAGAGAAAATTAAGCTCCCAAGCATTCACTACGTTATAAACAACATATTTGCACTCATAAGTCGCTTGCCTAATTGCCTCAGCAACTCGGTGCTTCGTATCGAATCTCATCTCAAACAATCGAAGGGCGCCCCCTAGTGGCAGCTGCCCCTGTGTGGCACAAGGTGGCCCTCCACCGGCCTGCACGTGGACATGAGTCTGTCGGTAGGGGGCGATCATTGACGCGTCATCTACGTTGTGGAGTTTCCGGATAATGTATGGAATTACCACAATTTTGACCGTGACACCAACATGCAATGACCTGTGCGTTGTGAGTGACACAATACTCTGTTTTACATCCGCCGTGAAGCAGAACAGCGCATAATGTGGTGAATGTTACTGGGGTAGGCAGGTGTGCCTGTCGGATTTGAACTTTGAATCTCTGCAACAAATAGAGAATGCGCTACCATTTTCCTGGTTCTTTCGGTAAAGTCACGTAGATAGAAAACAAAAAATAAACAAAATAAAAGTTTAAAAAATGAAAAAATGTAATACAAATAACAAATAAAAATACATTTTAAAAAATTAATTGATAAGATGCCATGGGTCGACTGACTCAGATGACTGGGCAATGCACCGCCTTTGACCTCCACTACACACACACACAGTGTGTACGTACACACACACAGTGTGTATTTACGTACACACTGTGTGTGTACGTACGTACACAGTGTGTACACACGTACACACACAGTGTGTACACTGTGTGTGTACGTACATACACACTGTGTACACACTGTGTACGTACACACACACAGTGTGTACACACACACACACTGTACAAACAATAATGTCCACGTTGTTGCTGAGTTCACGCACCCAAGGGAGGGGGCAATGGAAAATAAATCTAAATCAACTTAAACTCCATCTCCGCTCTGTGACGTCACCACTCAGCATGACCTCAACGGCATGAAGTGCCAGCGGGAGGTGTACCTCGCTAGTGACGTCATGTCACCAAGGTATTCACACTCCCCCAACCCTGTCCACGGCGCTCTTGAGCGTGACGTCACCTCCGCTTGGGTCACTGCCGATATCAATCCAGTGCCAATCCTTATTTGGGCAAAGCTACGCCCAGTGACTGGCGGTTCATTAACATAATGTGTTGAAGCAGTCGAGTGTTTATTGCGACGGGTTCAGCAGCCACGCCCCACCCTTCGACATATGGCCCGGACTCATTAACATAATTTATTCAGTTACAGAGCCGCTCATTGTGGGAGGGGCGTGTCTCTTACCCCGGAAGTGACGTCTTGTTACCTGCTTACCCGCGTGACGTCGCGAGGTAACAGGAGGCTGCCGATCCGCGCTTGCACTGAAATCCGAGGTGAGAAATTCTCATGGTGGTGGTGGTTGTTGTTGTTTACCAAGGTAGAGCCTCTCTCTCTCGTAGGGATGTCAGTTGAGTAGCAGCGAGCATGGGAATCGATGTCCAGGTTGGAACTTTACAACGTGGGGCCTAGCCACGTGGGGCCTTGCCTCCTGCCCTCGCCTGATTGCGTTTACTTTAATTATCTCGCTTAAGTTTAATTTGTCTTCACCCGGCTCGCCACTTTGTAACTTTGTTTTATTGTAAATATTCACGCAGTTTTTATTTTTTTCACCAGGCCAAGCCCGCTTGAGCTGCTATACCGCTCTTGTTATCAGAAGCGACCTGCCCACAACAACACAAGGTGAGGCTTTGTCAACGTGTGTGAATGTTTTGACTTAAAACTTTGGTGACTGCAGGAATTAATATTCTTGGTTCTTTCGGTAAAGTCACGTAGATAGAAAATAAAATGAAAATAACACATAATAATTTATCTTTTTTTAAATGAAGCAAAACACCCCACAACGTTTCTATGGCAACATTAATGTTGAAGATGCGAGGGCTTACAGGAATATTTATGACATTTGCCCTCTCATTGCGTGCCATGACAGTGCTGTTTGCACAGTCACACATAGTCACTGTGAGATGATTTTCTTGGTCGTGTTTTTGTTTTGTTGCTTGTTGTGGTTGCACCCGATTCAAGAGCCGAATGGCTCACGGGACTATAACCAAAATAAATCAAACTGAAAATCAAAATACTGAAACTGCGTGATGAATTTTGGGAAAGTTTTTCACTGCATCTCCAAATATATATAAAAGGCAAAGTTGTGATTGCGTGCGTCTGTTCAAAATGTTTAGCGTACTTCCCGACATGCAACAAACTGGAAATTTGCCATGTGGGTACTTTCCAGACTGTACACCATACAAATATTATACAAATACACTTTTGTGTTTTTGTTGGGGGGGGGGAGCTCAATAATGTATAGATTTTTTGCACGGCAAGTGACCTGTGACGTCAAATCTGTCACGTGACCCTCGCACGTGGAAGCGAAACTCATTGTAGTGTAGTGGTTAGCGTTGTCTGTGTGTGTGTGTCTGTGTGTGCGTGTGTCTGTGTGTGTCTGTGGCTTTGTGTCTGTGTGTGTGTGTGGAAGAGTAACGCATTGTAGTGTAGCGGTTAGCGCTACGCTACGCTACAAACCCGGCGACCCGGGTTCGATTCCCGCTCACGGCCAACACCAGTGACGATTATCTGAACCGGTCCCAGGCCTCCCCTAGGTCGACTCAGCCTCAAATGAGTACCTGGTGTGGTGTGTAAACATTGCCACTAGGGAGACAAAGGCGGTCGGGCGTGGTGCTGGCCACCCACCCCCTCGTGTACCGTTCCGGCCTTCATAGGTGCTCGCTAACAGCACTTGCCCCAACAGTCTGTCAAGGCTATACGGGGGATCTTTGTCTTTGTGTCTGTGTGTGCGTCTGTGTGTGTGTGTCTGTTTGTGTCTGTGTGTGTGTCTGTGTGTGTCTGTGTGTGTCTGTGTGTCTGTGTGCGTGTGTCTGTGTGTGTCTGTGTGTTTGTGTCTGTGTGTTTGTGTGTGTGTGTCTGTGTGTGTGTGTGCCTGTGTGTGTGTCTGTGTGTGTGTGGAAGAGTAACGCATTGTAGTGTAGCGGTTAGCGCTACGCTACGCTACAAACCCGGCGACCCGAGTTCGATTCCCGCTCACGGCCACCACCGGCGACGATTATTTAAACCGCTTCTGGGCCTCCCCTAGGTCGACTCAGCCTCAAACGAGTAACTACTGTGGTGTGAACATCGCCACTGGGGAGACAAAGGCGGCCGGACGTGGTGGATCCAAGTCCCGGGCAAAGCCGGGTAGTACAGCTTGTCGTGAATACATGAATGAATATAGACGTGTAAGTCACGTGTGACTGTATATATTAATTCCTCCATGGCTCGATACTGACGTGTAGATGTTGTGGATATTTTTATTTTCTGTCCGCAGCTGAGGCTGGTCTGATGGAGCAAAGGCACTCAGCACAGCAGCTCGGTACGACAAGTCGACAATGCGACCAGCGTGCATACGGCACGGATCGTACTGGAAATTTGACACGGCACCAGAGAACTCACAGGAGAGAAACCCTTCAAGTGCACTGTGTGTGACAAGGCATTTTCAGATTCATCTGCTCTTAAAATTCACCAAAGAACACACACGGGAGAGAAACCCTTCAGGTGCAGTGTGTGTGGAAAGGCATTTGCACAGTCATTTGCTCTTAAAAAACACCAGAGAACACACACGGGAGAGAAACCCTTCAAGTGCAGTGTGTGTGTGTGAAGACATTTTCAGATTAATTTGTTCTTAAAACCCACCAGAGAACACACACGGGAGAGAAACCCTTCAAGTGCAGTGTGTGTGGGAAGGCATTTCCAGATTCATCTAATATTAAAAAACACCAGAAAACACACACGGGAGAGAAACCCTTCAGGTGCAGTGTGTGTGGGAAGACATTTCCATATTCATCTAATCTTCAAAGACACCAGAGAACACACGGGAGAGAAACCCTTCAAGTGCAGTGTGTGTGGGAAGGCATTTGCAGATTCATCAAATCTTCAAGTACACCAGAGAACACACATGGGTGAGAAACCCTTCAAGTGCAGTGTGTGTTGGAAGGCATTTGCACATTCATAAAATCTTCAAGTACACCAGAGAACACAGAAGCATCAGAAGATCCGCAAGGAGTGGAGTCTGAAATCAGCTTGTGAAAGTCAAAGTGCCACAATAAGCCCATCCCTCATGAAACACGAACCGGAAGAAAATCCCAGCTTGGACACTTTTGAAGGTATCGAGGTGAAATATGAAGAGGTGAAGGTGAAATATGAAGAGGTGATGGTGAAGAGCGAAGACGTGAAGGTAAAATGTGAAGGTGAAGATTCAACTCCAAAATGGGACCTTCACATCGTGAAGCAGGAGGAGAATTCTGACTGAGGCAGAGCGAGGCAACTCCCAGCAGTTTGTGGAAGTGGAGGTGTGGGTGGACTTCCTTCGAGACAATACAAAGTCAAGTGGAGACCCGGTAGATGTGTAAGCCTGAGACGATGTCGCTCCAATAGATGCACCTTTGTCACAGGCCTTTAATGAAAGTAACGTGAAGTTGGACACTCCTAGGTTCAACCTGCAGAGTAAGAGCGGCCAGTCTTTGTGGACCTGTGGGTTGGGTAGATCTCTAACCAGATGCGAGAGACAAGCTCCCAACCATTCACTATGTTATAATATTTGCATTTACACAGTGCTTGCTTAACTGCCTCAGCAACTCGGAGTTTTGTGTCGTACCTCGTCTGAAACACTCGAAGAGCATCCCCAAGTAGCAGCTGCCCCTGTGTGGCACAAGGTGGTGGCCCTGCACCGGCCTGCATGTGGAAAAGAGCCTGTCAGTAGGGGGCGATGATTGATGCGTCATCTCAGTTGTGTAGTTTGTAGGCAATCTTGATTCGAAGCTTTCGTGACTGCAGGAATCCACACTCTTGAGTTCTTTCGGTAAAGTCACCACGTAGTAGAAACAACAGATCACGGCGTTTAGATCACAACACAAGCAATCGTCATCAGGTGGGACAACCACAGCAAGAGAAACTGCTGAAGTAGTAGGCGCCTACTCCAGCAGTTTCCTCTTATTGCTGCTGTGCTTGTCCCACCTGATGACGATTGCTTGTGTTGCCATCGAAACGCCGTGATCTATTATTTGTAGCGTATTTAGAATTTGCTACATTTTGATCCAGGCGCCAGCATGCAACGGCCTACTCGTTTTGAATGACGCAACAATAGTACGTTGTACATTCACTGTTAAGCAGACGGTGCGTATTTGTAAAATTACTTCTTGTTAATACGATGTAACGTGATGCAGTCAATTTTGCTGCAGTAATTCAATGTTGTTAATATGCCCGTCAATGATTTAGAATGAATACTTGTCTGATTGTGCGCGTGCATGTAACATTTTGTCTGAGGGTCAAACATTGAATAAGTGATGTTAGGACAAAGTGTGTGTGTTTTTTGGAAGTAACCTGTACAGAGAACTCAGGTGAGACCCGTTGTTCTTGTGATACAGGTCACAGGGTACTTTTGTGTTTCACAAAGCGTCTGCCTCTGGAGCAACTCATTGTCTTTGAAATAGGTAGCATGCTTGGATCATTCATCAGTTACAAGGCATACCACTTGAAAGTTACATGTATAGGAGGAGGTACATTCTCTACAACACGAATTGTAGTTTTGTCTTGTTGACGTAGATTTTGTCTAACTGGGACTAGAATTGTTCCTTGCTGATTCACATCTGGATGTTCGTTACCTATCGGTTGAAGCAAACCCCACTGCTGTTGTTGAGACGCTGTGCACCAATGAGGGTCCAACACATTGACGGCCTTCAGGCCAGGAAAGTCACAACATTTGCACACGAATGACGCATTCACGCAAGCACCCCATGCTCCGTTTTGAAGTTTTAAAATGAAACATCTTTGAATTGTGTTGTGTTTTGAATTAGATGATTTTATTTCTTCATTAAAAGCTTGTATCAATTTACATCTGGAAGACTTCATTGAAAAGGATATTTCGTGTGAATTTTCTCTCGTCTTTAAGTAGATGGCCTTGCCGGGGGTTCGGTTGGATGCGGACACACACTGTGTACACACACACTGTACACACACACAGTGTACACACAGTGTATACACAGTGTACACACACACAGTGTACACACACACAATGTATACACACATAGTGTACACACACAGTGTACACACACACAGTATACACAGTGTACACACACAGTGTACACACACACAATGTATACACATTGTACACACACACAGTATACACAGTGTACACACAGAGTGTACACACACAGTGTATACACAATAATGTCCACGTTGTTGTAGCTGAGCCCACGCACCCAAGGGAGGGAGCAATGGAAAATGAATCTAAATCAACTTAAACTCCAACCCCGCTCTGTGACGTCACCACTCAGCATTACTTCATCGGTGTGAAACGCCAGGGGGAGGTGTACCTCGCTAGTGACGTCATGTCACCAAGTTATTCCACCGCGCTCTTGAACGTGACGTCACGTATGCTGGGGTCATTGCCGATATCGGTCCAGTGCCAATCCATATTTGGGCAAAGCCACGCCCAGTGACTGGCGGGTCATTAACATAATGCATTCGTTAAAGCCGTCGCGAGTTTGTTGCGACGGGTTCAGCACTCACGACATATTGGCGGAACATTAACATAATTTATTCATTCTCTAATTTATTTAGTTACAGAGACGCTCATTGTGGGAGGAGCGTGTCTCGTATCTCGGATGTGACGTCATGTCACCTGCTGCTGCGTGACGTCACGAGGTAACAGAAGCTATCGCTTCCTGCACTGAAATCCGAGGTGAGAAATTCTCATTGCGATTGTGGTTGTTGTCGTGGTGGTTGTTGTTGTTTACCAAGGTAGAGCCTCGCTCTCTCTCGTAGGGATGTCAGTTGAGTAGCAGCGAGCATGGGAATCGATGTCCAGGTTGGAACTTTACAACGCGGGGCCTAGCCACGCGGGGCCTTGCCTCCTGCCCTCGCCTGATTGCGTTTACTTTAATTATCTCGCTTAAGTTTAATTTGTCTTCACCCGGCTCGCCACTTTGTAACTTTGTTTTATTGTCAATATTCACGCAGTTTTTATTTTCGTTCTTTTGTTACCAGGCCAAGCCCGCTTGAGCTGCTATACCGCTCTTGTTATCAGAAGCGACCTGCCCACAACAACACAAGGTGGGGCTTTGTCAACGTGTGTGAATGTTTTGACTTAAAACTTTGGTGACTGCAGGAATTAATATTCTTGGTTCTTTCGGTAAAGTCAAGTAGATAGAAAATAAAATAACGATAATAATTTTTCTTTTTTACAATGAAGCAAAAAACCCCACAACGTTTCTATGGCAACATTAATGTTGAAGATGCGAGGGCTTACAGGAATATTTATGACATTTGCCCTCTCATTGCGTGCCATGACAGTGCTGTTTGCACAGTCACACATAGTCACTGTAAGATGTTTCTCTTGGTCGTGTTTTTGTTTTGTTGCTTGTTGTGGTTGCACCCGATTCAAGAGCCAAATGGCTCACGGGACTATAACCAAAATAAATCAAACTGATGACGTTGGGAAAGTTTTTCACTGCATCTCCAAATATATATAAAAGGCAAAGTTGTGATTGTGTGTGTTTCTGTTCAAAATGTTTAGCGTACTTCCCGACATGCAACAAACTGGAAATTTGCCATGTGGGTACTTTCCAGACTGTACACCGTGCAAACAATATACAAATACACTTTTGTGTTTTATTGGGGGGGGGAGGGGAGCTCAATAATGTATAGATTTTTTGCACGGCAAGTGAGCTGTGACGTCAAATCTGTCACGCGACCCTCGCATGTGGAAGAGTAAAGCATTGTAGTGTAGCGGTTAGCGTTGTCTGTGTGTGTCTGTGTGTGTCTGTGTGTGTGTCTGTGTGTGTCTGTGTGTGTGTGTCTGTGTGTGTCTGTGTGTGTGTCTGTGTATCTGTGTGTGTGTGCCTGTGTGTGTGTGTCTGTGTGTCTGTGTGTGTGTAGGGAGCGATAGCGTAGCGGTTAGCGCGCTGCGCTATGAACCTGGCGACCCGGGTTCGATTCCCGCTCACGGCCAACACCAGTGACGATTATCTGAACCGGTCCCGGGCCTCCCCTAGGTCGACTCAGCCTCAAATGAGTGCCTGGTGCGGTGTGTAAACATCGTCACTAGGGAGACAAAGGCGGTCGGGCGTGGTGCTGGCCACCCACCCCCTCGTGTACCGTTCCGGCCTTCATAGGTGCTCGCTAACCGCACTTGCCCCTACAGTCTGTTAAGGCTATACGGGGGATCTTTGTCTTTGTGTGTCTGTGTGTGGAAGAGTAACGCATTGTAGTGTAGCGGTTAGCGTTGTCTGTGTGTGTGTCTGTGTGTGTCTGTGTGTGTCTGTGTGTGTCTGTGTGTGTGTCCGTGTGTGTCTGTGTGTGTGTGTGTGTGGAAGCGTAACGCATTGTAGTGTAGCGGTTAGCGTTGTCTGTGTATGTGTGTGTCTGTGTGTGTCTGTGTTTGTGTCTGTGTGTGTGTGGAAGCGTAATGCATTGTAGTGTAGCGCTTAGCGTTGTCTGTGTGTGTGTATCTGTGTGTGTCTGTGTGTGTCTGTGTGCATGTGGAAGTGTAACGCATTGTAGTGTAGCGGTTAGCGCTACGCCGCGCTACGAACCCGGCGACCCGAGTTCGATTCCCGCTCACGGCCACCACCGGTGACGATTATTTGAACCGCTTCTGGGCCTTCCCTAGGTCGACTCAGCCTCAAACGAGTAACTGTTGCGGTGTGAACATCGCCACTGGGGAGACAAAGGCGGCCGGACGTGGTGGATCCAAGTCCCGGGCAAAGCCGGGTAGTACAGCTAGTCATGAATACATGAATGAATATAGACGTGTAAGTCACGTGTGACTGTATGCATTCCTCCATGGCTCGATACTGACATGTAGATGGTGTGGATATTCTTATTTTCTGTCTGCAGCTGACGCTGGTCTGATGGAGCAAATGCACTCAGCACAGCTCGGAACGACAAGTCAACAATGCGACCAGCGTGCATACAGCACGGATCGGACTGGAAATTTGACACAGCACCAGAGAACTCGCACAGGAGAGAAACCCTTCAAGTGCACTGTGTGTGACAAGGCATTTTCAGATTCATCGACTCTTAAAAAACACCAGAGAACACACACAGGAGAGAAACCCTTCAAGTGCACTGTGTGTGGGAA
Organism: Petromyzon marinus; assembly: GCF_048934315.1. Taxonomy (NCBI): domain Eukaryota; kingdom Metazoa; phylum Chordata; class Hyperoartia; order Petromyzontiformes; family Petromyzontidae; genus Petromyzon; species Petromyzon marinus. The sequence goes on along the minus strand of NW_027422950.1, from coordinate 496,262 downwards.
GGGATTTTCACAGTCATCTGCTCTTAAAATTCACCAGAGAACACACACGGGAGAGAAACCCTTCAAGTGCAGTGTGTGTGGGAAGACATTTTCAGATTCATCTGCTCTTAAAACACACCAGAGAACACACACGGGAGAGAAACCTTTCAAGTGCAGTGTGTGTGGGAAGGCATTTTCAGATTCTACTACTCTTAAAAAACACCAGAGAACACACACGGGAGAGAAACCCTTCGAGTACAGTGTGTGGGGGAAGGCATTTTCAGATTCATTTGCTCTTAAAACACACCAGAGAACACACACGGGAGAGAAACCTTTCAAGTGCAGTGTGTGTGGGAAGGCATTTTCAGATTCATCTCATCTTCAAAGACACCAGAGAACACACACGGGAGAGAAACCCTTCAAGTGCAGTGTGTGTGGGAAGACTTTTTCAGATTCATCTACTCTTAAAACACACCAGAGAACACACACGGGAGAGAAACCCTTCAAGTGCAGTGTGTGTGGGAGGACATTTTCAGATTCATCTCATCTTTAAAGACACCAGAGAACACACACGGGAGAGAAACCCTTCAGGTGCAGTGTGTGTGGAAAGACATTTTCAGGTTCATTTGCTCTTAAAACACACCAGAGAACACACACGGGAGAGAAACCCTTCAAATGCAGTGTGTGTGGGAAGACGTTTTCAGATTCATCTACTCTTAAAACACACCAGAGAACACACACGGGAGAGAAACCCTTCAAGTGCAGTGTGTGTGTGAAGGCATTTTCACGGTCATCTGCTCTTAAAACACACCAGAAAACACACACGGGAGAGAAACCCTTCAAGTGCAGTGTGTGTGGGAAGGCATTTTCACAGTCATCTGGTCTTAAATCACACCAGAAAACACACACGGGAGAGAAACCCTTCAAGTGCACTGTGTGTGGGAAGGCATTTTCACGGTCATCTGCTCTTAAAACACACCAGAGAACACACACGGGAGAGAAACCCTTCAAGTGCAGTGTTTGTGGGAAGACATTTTCACGGCCATCTGCTCTTAAAAAACACCAGAGAACACACACGGGAGAGAAACCCTTCAAGTGCACTGTGTGGGAAGGCATTTTCACGGTCATCTGCTCTTAAAACACACCAGAGAACACACACGGGAGAGAAACCCTTCAAGTGCAGTGTTTGTGGGAAGACATTTTCACGGTCATCTGCTCTTAAAAAACACCAGAGAACACACACGGGAGAGAAACCCTTCAAGTGCACTGTGTGTGTGAAGGCATTTTCACAGTCATCTGCTCTTAAAACACACCAGAGAACACACACGGGAGAGAAACCCTTCAAGTGCAGTGTTTGTGGGAAGACATTTTCACGGTCATCTGCTCTTAAAACACACCAGAAAACACACACGGGAGAGAAACCCTTCAAGTGCAGTGTGTGTGGGAAGGCATTTTCACAGTCATCTGGTCTTAAATCACACCAGAAAACACACACGGGAGAGAAACCCTTCAAGTGCACTGTGTGTGGGAAGGCGTTTTCACGGTCATCTGCTCTTAAAACACACCAGAGAACACACACGGGAGAGAAACCCTTCAAGTGCAGTGTTTGTGGGAAGACATTTTCACGGTCATCTGCTCTTAAAAAACACCAGAGAACACACACGGGAGAGAAACCCTTCAAGTGCACTGTGTGTGTGAAGGCATTTTCACAGTCATCTGCTCTTAAAACACACCAGAAAACACACACGGGAGAGAAACCCTTCAAGTGCAGTGTGTGTGGGAAGGCATTTTCACAGTCATCTGGTCTTAAATCACACCAGAAAACACGGGAGAGAAACTCTTCTAGTGCACTGTGTGTGGGAAGGCATTTTCACAGTCATCTGCTCTTAAAACACACCAGAGAACACACACGGGAGAGAAACCCTTCAAGTGCAGTGTTTGTGGGAAGACATTTTCACGGTCATCTGCTCTTAAAACACACCAGAGAACACACATGGGAGAGAAACCCTTCAAGTGCAGTGTTTGTGGGAAGACATTTTCACAGTCATCTGGTCTTAAATCACACCAGAAAACACACACGGGAGAGAAACCCTTCAAGTGCAGTGTGTGTGGGAAGGCATTTTCACAGTCATCTGGTCTTAAATCACACCAGAAAACACAGGAGAGAAACCCTTCAAGTGCACTGTGTGTGGGAAGGCATTTTCACGGTCATCTTCTCTTAAAACACACCAGAGAACACACACGGGAGAGAAACCCTTCAAATGCAGTGTGTGTGGGAAGACGTTTTCAGATTCATCTACTCTTAAAACACACCAGAGAACACACACGGGAGAGAAACCCTTCAAGTGCAGTGTGTGTGTGAAGGCATTTTCATGGTCATCTGCTCTTAAAACACACCAGAGAACACACACGGGAGAGAAACCCTTCAAGTGCAGTGTTTGTGGGAAGACATTTTCACGGTCATCTGCTCTTAAAACACACCAGAGAACACAAACGGGAGAGAAACCCTTCAAGTGCAGTGTTTGTGGGAAGACATTTTCACGGTCATCTGCTCTTAAAAAACACCAGAGAACACACACGGGAGAGAAACCCTTCAAGTGCACTGTGTGTGTGAAGGCATTTTCACAGTCATCTGCTCTTAAAACACACCAGAGAACACACACGGGAGAGAAACCCTTCAAGTGCAGTGTTTGTGGGAAGACATTTTCACAGTCATCTGGTCTTAAATCACACCAGAAAACACACACGGGAGAGAAACCCTTCAAGTGCAGTGTGTGTGGGAAGGCATTTTCACAGTCATCTGGTCTTAAATCACACCAGAAAACACACACGGGAGAGAAACCCTTCAAGTGCACTGTGTGTGGGAAGGCATTTTCATGGTCATCTGCTCTTAAAACACACCAGAGAACACACACGGGAGAGAAACCCTTCAAGTCCAGTGTTTGTGGGAAGACATTTTCACGGTCATCTGCTCTTAAAAAACACCAGAGAACACACACGGGAGAGAAATCCTTCAAGTGCACTGTGTGTGTGAAGGCATTTTCACAGTCATCTGCTCTTAAAACACACCAGAAAACACACACGGGAGAGAAACCCTTCAAGTGCAGTGTGTGTGGGAAGGCATTTTCACAGTCATCTGGTCTTAAATCACACCAGAAAACACACACGGGAGAGAAACCCTTCAAGTGCACTGTGTGTGGGAAGGCATTTTCACGGTCATCTGCTCTTAAAACACACCAGAGAACACACACGGGAGAGAAACCCTTCAAGTCCAGTGTTTGTGGGAAGACATTTTCACGGTCATCTGCTCTTAAAAAACACCAGAGAACACACACGGGAGAGAAACCCTTCAAGTCCAGTGTTTGTGGGAAGACATTTTCACGGTCATCTGCTCTTAAAACACACCAGAGAACACACACGGGAGAGAAACCCTTCAAGTGCACTGTGTGTGTGAAGGCATTTTCACAGTCATTTGCTCTTAAAACACACCAGAAAACACACACGGGAGAGAAACCCTTCAAGTGCAGTGTGTGTGGGAAGGCATTTTCACAGTCATCTGGTCTTAAATCACACCAGAAAACACACACGGGAGAGAAACCCTTCAAGTCCAGTGTTTGTGGGAAGACATTTTCACAGTCATCTGCTCTTAAAACACACCAGAGAACACACACGGGAGAGAAACCCTTCAAGTGCAGTGTTTGTGGGAAGACATTTTCACGGTCATCTGCTCTTAAAAAACACCAGAGAACACACACGGGAGAGAAACCCTTCAAGTGCACTGTGTGTGTGAAGGCATTTTCACAGTCATCTCTTACAACACACCAGAGAACACACACGGGAGAGAAACCCTTCAAGTGCAGTGTTTGTGGGAAGACATTTTCATGGTCATCTGCTCTTAAAACACACCAGAAAACACACACGGGAGAGAAACCCTTCAAGTGCAGTGTGTGTGGGAAGGCATTTTCACAGTCATCTGGTCTTAAATCACACCAGAAAACACACACAGGAGAGAAACCCTTCAAGTGCAGTGTGTGTGGGAAGGCATTTTCACGGTCATCTGCTCTTAAAACACACCAGAGAACACACACGGGAGAGAAACCCTTCAAGTGCAGTGTTTGTGGGAAGACATTTTCACGGTCATCTGCTCTTAAAAAACACCAGAGAACACACACGGGAGAGAAACCCTTCAAGTGCACTGTGTGTGTGAAGGCATTTTCACAGTCATCTGCTCTTAAAACACCAGAAAACACACACGGGAGAGAAACCCTTCAAGTGCAGTGTGTGTGGGAAGGCATTTTCACAGTCATCTGGTCTTAAATCACACCAGAAGACACACACGGGAGAGAAACCCTTCTAGTGCACTGTGTGTGGGAAGGCATTTTCACAGTCATCTGGTCTTAAATCACACCAGAGAACACACACGGGAGAGAAACCCTTCAAGTGCAGTGTGTGTGGGAAGGCATTTTCACAGTCATCTACTCTTAAAAAACACCAGAGTACACACGGGAGAGAAACCCTTCAAGTGCAGTGTGTGCGGAAAGGCATTTGCACATTCATCAAATCTTCTAGTACACCAGAGAACACAGACAGGAGAGAAACCCTTGAGGTACACTCTGTGTGGGATGATGTTTGCACAGTCATCACATCTTAAAGTACACCAGAGAACACACACGGGAGAGAAACCCTTCAGGTGCACTCTGCGGGAAGGCGTTTTCACATTCATAAAATCTTCAAGTACACCAGAAAACACGGAAGCATCAGAAGATCTGCAAGGAGTAGAATCTGAAATCAGCTTGTGAAAGTCAAAGTGCCACAATAAGCCCATCCCTCATGAAACAAGAACCGGACGAAAATCGCAGCTTGGACACTTTTAAAGGTATCGAGATGAATAATGAAGAGGTGAAGGTGAAATGTGAAGAAGTGATAAGCGAAGAAGTGAAGGTAAAATGTGAAGATGAAGATTCAACTCCAAAATGGGACCTTCACATCGATGGAGGCAACGTGAAGCAGGAGGAGAATTCTGACTGTGAGGCAGAGCGAGGCAACTCCCAGCAGTTTGTGGAAGTGGAGGTGTGGGTGGACTTCCTCCGAGACAATCCAAAGTCAAGTGGAGACCCGGTAGATGTGTAAGCCAGAGACGATGTCGCTACAATATATGCAACTTTGTCACAGGCCTTTAATGACAAGAATGTGAAGTTGAACACTTTGTGGGCCCGTGGGTTGGGTAGATCTCTAACCAGGAGCAAGAGCCAATAAGCTCCCAAGCATTCACTATGTTATAATAATTGCTTTTACACGGTGCTTGCTTAATTGCCTCAGCAACTCGGAGTTTTGTGTCGTACCTCGCCTGAAACACTCAAAAGAGCATCCCCAAGTAGCAGCTGCCCCTGTGTGGCACAAGGTGGTGGCCCTGCACCAGCCTGCATGTGGACAAGAGCCTGTTAGTAGGGGGCGATGATTGATGTGTCATCTCAGTTGTGTAGTTTGTGGGTAATGTTTAGAATTTGCTACATTTTCACTCCGACGCCAGCATGCAATGGCCTACTCGTTTTGAATGACACAATAGTATGTTTTACATACACGGTGAAGCAGACTGTGCAACTTTTTTAAAAAGCTTCTTGTTAATACGATGTAACGTGATGCAGTATATTTCACTGCAGTAATCCAATTTTGTTAATATGCCTGTCAATAATTTAGAATGTATACTTGTCTGGTTTTGTGCATACGTGTAACATTTGATCTATAAGGGTCAAACATTGATTAAGTGATGTTAGGACAAAGTATGTGTGTGTGTTTGAAAGTAACCTGTACAGAGAACTCAGGTGAGACCCGTTGTTCTTGTGATACAGGTCAAAGGGTACTTTTGTGTTCCACGAAGCATCTGGAGCAACTCATTGTCTTTGAAATAGGTAGCACGCTCGGATCATTCATCAGTTACAAGGCATACCACTTAAAAGTTACACGTATAGGAGGAGGTACATTCTCTACAACACGAATTGTAGTTTTGTCTTACGTGTTGAGGCCACGTGATGTGTCGAAGGCTCTCTGCCAGCTCACAGGACAGACCCAAGTTGCCATGTGCTCAATAAGATGACTTACAGAGGCACCACTGCACCGACTTGGTGTGGCTGACGCTCCGCTCGTTGTCGTGAGCGTCGCTCATCCGCCCTCCGTTGTTACTGGAGGGCGACTGCCTCCAACTGCCCAGCAGCGTGCTTCACGAGCCTCCTCCACAGAGGCCGATCTTGACACCGCTGGTGCCGGTCATTGGCAAGTCCACTCAGCTCCACATCCTTCTGTACAGCATCAGTCCATACATCTTTAAGAGGGTTATCGAAATGCCATGCTACAGACAGATGGGCAGATATGAACGAACACCAGAGAACACCAGAGAACACACACGGGAGAGAAACCCTTCAGGTGCACGATGTGTGGGATGGCGTTTACACAGTCTTATAATCTCGTATTACACCAGAGAGCACACACGGGAGAAAAACCCTTCAAGTGCAGTGTGTGTGGGAAGGCATTTTCAGATTTATCTACTCTTAAAAAACACCAGAGAACACACAGGAGAGAAACCCTTCAAGTGCAGTGTGTGCGTGAAGGCATTTGCACAGTCATCTGATCTTGTAACACACCAGAGAACACATGGGAGAGAAACCCTTCAGGTGCACGATGTGTGGAATGGCGTTTACACAGTTATATAATCTCGTATTACACCAGAGAACACACACGGGAAAGAAACCCTTCAAGTGCACTGTTTGTGGGAAGGCATTTTCATGGTCATCTACTCTTAAAAAACACCAGAGAACACACACAGGAGAGAAACCTTTCAGGTGCACTCTGTGCGGGAATGCATTTGCACATTCATCAAATCTTCAAGTACACCAGAGAACACATCAGAAGATCCACAAGGAGTGGAGTCTGAAATCAGCTTGTGAAAGTCAAAGTGCCGCAATGAGCCCATCCCTCATGAAACAAGAACCGGACGAAAATCCCAGCTTGGACACTTTTAAAGGTATCGAGGTGAAATATGAAGAGGTGAAGGTGAAATGTGAAGAAGTGATGAGCGAAGAAGTGAAGGTAAAATGTGAAGAAGATTTAACTCCAAAATGGGACCTTCACATCGTAAAGCAGGAGGAGAATTCTGACTGAGGCAGAGTGAGGCAACTCCCAGCAGTTTGTGGAAGTGGAGGTGTGGGTGGACTTCCTCCTAGACAATACAAAGTCAAGTGGAGACCCAGTAGATGTGTAAGCCAGAGACGATGTCACTACAATAGATGCACCTTTGTAAATAGGCCTTTAATGACAAGAATGTGAAGTTAAACACTTTATGGGCCCGTGGGTTGGGTAGATCTCTAATCAGGAGCAAGAGCTAATAAGCTCCCAAGCATTCACTATGTTATAATTGCTTTTACATGGTGCTTGCTTAATCGCCTCAGCAACTCGGAGTTTTGTGTCGTACCTCATCTGAAACACTCGAAGAGCATCCCCAAGTAGCAGCTGCCCCTGTGTGGCACAAGGTGGTGGCCCTGCACCGGCCTGCATGTGGACAAGAGCCTGTCAGTAGGGGGCGATGATTGATGTGTCATCTCAGTTGTGTAGTTTGTAGGTAATGTTTAGAATTTGCTACATTTTCACTCAGGCGCCAGCATGCAATGGCCTCGTTTTGAATGACACAATAGTATGTTTTACATACACTGTTAAGCAGACTGCAACTTTTTTTTAAATGCTTCTTGTTAATACGATGTAACGTGATGCAGTATATTTCACTGAAGTAATCCAGTTTTGTTAATATGCCTGTCAATAATTTAGAATGTATACTTGTCTGGTTTTGTGCATACTTGTAACATTTGATCTGTAAGGGTCAAACATTGAATAAGTGATGTTAGGACAAAGTGTGTGTGTGTTTGAAAGTAACCTGTACAGAGAACTCAGGTGAGACCCGTTGTTCTTGTGATACAGGTCAAACGGTGTTTTTGTGTCCCACGAAGCATCTGGAGCAACTCATTGTCTTTTTAAATAGGTAGCACACTCGGATCATTCATCAGTTACAAGGCATACCACTTAAAAGTTACACGTATAGGAGGAGGTACATTCTCTACAACACGAATTATAGTTTTGTCTTACGTGTTGAGGCCACGTGATGTGTCGAAGGCTCTCTGCCAGCTCAGGACAGACCCAAGTTGCCATGTGCTCAATAAGATGACTGACAGAGGCACCACTGCACCGACTTGGTGTGGCTGACGCTCCGCTCGTTGTCGTGAGCATCGCTCATCCGCCCTCCGTTGTTGTGGGAGGGCGACTGCCTCCAACTGCCCAGCAGCGTGCTTCACGAGCCTCCTCCACAGAGGCCGATCTTGACACCGCTGGTACCGGTCATCGGCAAGCCCACTCAGCTCCACATCCTTGTACGGCATCAGTCCATACATCTTTAAGAGGGTTATTGAAATGCTATGCTACAGACAGATGGGCAGATATGAACGAACAGAGCTAATGCATTAACATCTGAACCTTGGTTGGAAAGCGTTAAAAAGGAATGTCTTATTTGACCTGAACTGCATATTGTTTGATTTGAGTTAAGGACAATAAAACTAATACAGAGATCGTGCACTCACATCAGTCTGGGTTAGCGCGTGAGAGGACCTGTAATACTATGATCTTACCAGATACGGAGACAAATTGGCATTAATGCAGATTTGAGGCTATGCGGATGGCTTTGAACCCAATGCACCCTTCAATGGTAATGCACATAATAGGGACATGCTTTGTTCACTTTTCTAAACCCATGCTTTTAAAATAATCTCAAGCAATTTTCTCTGCCAGTCATGTTGCCTGATCTTATTGCACTCACACAAAGACAAAGATCCCCCATATAGCCTTAACAGACTGTAGGGGCAAGTGCTGTTAGCGAGCACCTATGAAGGCCGGAACGGTACACGAGGGGGTGGGTGGCCAGCACCACGCCCGACCGCCTTTATCTCCCTAGTGGCAATGTTTACACACCGTACCAGGTACTCACACTCCTATAAACGCCGGCACTCGAGGGGGAGGGTGGCCAACACCGCACCGGGCCGCCTTTGTCTCCCCTGGTATTTACACACCACACTAGGAAGTCATTCAAGACTACATCGATGTAGGGAAAACCCAGGACTGGTTTAAATATCTGCCACTGTTGTGTGTCATGAGCAGGAATACAATGTGGGTCACCGGGTTACGGAGTGCAGTGCGATAGCCACTAAATTACCGCTCCCCACTCGTACACAACAACAAGAACAAAGATCCCCGGTAGAGCATTAACAGACTCTAGGGGCAAGTGCTGTTAGCGGGCACTTATGAAGGCTGGCACGGCACACGGGGTGGGCAGCCAGCACCGCGCCCGGCCGCCTTTGTATCCCGAGTGGCGATGCTCACATCACACTGGGTACTCATCTTTAGGCTGAGTCGACCTAGGGAAGGCCGAGGACCGGTTCAGATAATCGTCACTGGCGGTGTTGGCCGTGAGCGGGAAACGAACCCGGGTCTCCGGGTCTCCGGGTTCGTAGCGCAGCGTAGCGCTAACCGCTGCGCTACCGCTCGTACAAAGATACGTTTAAACACGCGCACGTAAATACACATTCTGTTTGACTAACACTTCTTTCAAACCGTACGTAGCCAAACATTTCCGTTGTAGAGTTTCTGGATAATGTTTGGAATTACCACAATTTTGACCGTGACACCAACATGCAATGTGCGTTGTGAGTGACACAATACTCTGTTTTACATCCGCTGTAAAGCAGAACAGCGCATATTGTGGTGAATGTTACTGGGGTAGCCAGATATGCCTGTCGGATTTGAACTTTGAACCTCTGCAACAAATAGAGAATGCGCTACCATATTCCTGGTTCTTCCGGTAAAGTCACGTAGATAGAAAACAAAAAATAAACAAAATAAAAGATTAAAAAATGAAAAAAATGTAATACAAATAACAAATAAAAATAATACATTTTAAAAAATTAATTGATAAGATGCCATGGGTCTACTGACTCAGATGACTGGCCAATGCACCGCCTTTGCCCTCCACTACACACACACAGTGTGTGTAGTGGACACACTGTGTGTACACACAGTGTGTGTATGTATGTACACACACACAGTGTGTACACAATAATGTCCACGTTGTTGTTGCTGAGCTCACGCACCCAAGGGAGGGGGCAATGGAAAATGAAGCTAAATCAACGTAAACTCCATCCCCGCTCTGTAACGTCACCACTCAGCATGACCTCATCGGCATGAAGTGCCAGCGGGAGGTGTACCTCGCTAGTGACGTCATGTCACCAAGGTATTCACACTCCCCCAACCCCGTCCACAGCGCTCTTGAGCGTGACGTCACGTCCCCTTGGGTCACTGCCGATATCAATCCAGTGGCAATCCTTATTTGGGCAAAGCTACGCCCAGTGACTGGCGGTTCATTAACATAATGTGTCCGTTGAAGCCGTCGAGAGTTTATTGCGACGGGATCAGCAGCCACGCCCCATCCCTCACATATGGGCCGGGCTCATTAACATAATTTATTCAGTTACGGAGCTGCTCATGGGAGGGCGTGTCTCTTACCCTGGAAGTGACGTCATGTAACCTGCTAAGGCGTGACGTCGCGAGGTAACAGGAGGCTGCCGATCCACACTTGCACTGAAATCCGAGGTGAGAAATTCTCATCGCGATTGTGGTTGTTGTGGTGGTGGTTGTGGTGGTTGTTGTTTACCAAGGTAGAGCCTCTCTCTCGTAGGGATGTCAGTTGAGTAGCAGCGAGCATGGGAATCGATGTCCAGGTTGGAACTTTACAACGCGGGGCCTAGCCACGCGGGGCCTTGCCTCCTGCCCTCGCCTGATTGCATTCACTTTAATTATCTCTTTAAGTTTAATTTGTCTTCACCCGGCTCGCCACTTTGTAACTTTGTTTTATTGTAAATATTCACACAGTTTTTATTTTCGTTCTTTTGTTAGCAGGCCAAGCCCGCTTGAGCTGCTATACCACTCTTGTTATCAGAAGCGACCTGCCCACAACAACACAAGGTGAGGCTTTGTCAACGTGTGTGAATGTTTTGACTTAAAACTTTGGTGACTGCAGGAATTAATATTCTTGGTTCTTTCGGTAAAGTCACGTAGATAGAAAATAAAATAATAAAAATAAATGAAAAATATATTTTTTTAAATAAAGCAATAAACCCACGACGTTTCGATCGCAACCCAAGTGGTCTTTATCTTATTAGATTTAATCTGTTATTTTTATTTTCTATCTATGTGACTTTACTGAAAGAACCAACAATACGTGCGTCAATGTATCTATCGGTCAAAGACGCTAAGCGCGTGCCGCTGTTGACTCTGAATGTGTGGAGGGGAACACCTTCACCACGGGGAGAGAGAGACAGAGACACGGATAGCCTCGGCCATGTTGATTGATCCTCGATTCATTACTTGGTGGAGTGAGGAAGAATTAATGCTGAGCAGATGAAGGTGGCCAGGCATGGTTCTGGTCACACCGCCACCTGTTTACTCATGGCAGTGTGTGACAGTGTCAAGTTTGTGTTTGAAGTAAAGTCTATTTACACTGTTGAACACGGAGGTTATATCAAAACAATAGTTGTTTTTTGTTTTCCTCTGGAACTCTTACTAAGAATGGAAACAGGATGTGAACACAGCACACACATGCAGCTGAAGTCGGAACTGTTCATCCCCAGCATTCAAGGACATCTGAGCCTGGATTCACACCTGAGTTGCGATTGAACATTAATTTATGCATTTCTGCACAACACAAATAGTATTGTTTTCAACACCCTTTGCTATGTCAGCCGAATTTAGCTTTCATAAATATTCCTTTGTAGTCAGACAGCCGAAATTGTGTGCTCGGAGTTTTGGGTTAACATTCATTTTGAAGATACGAGGGCTTCCAGGCATATTAATGACATTTGCCCTATAATTGTGTGCCATAACAGCCCGTGGAGAGAAACCCTTCAGGTGCACTCTGTGCGTGAAGGCATTTGCACGTTCATCAAATCTGATGAATTTGAGAAACTTTTCACTACATCATGAATATATTAATAAGTATAGACGTGTAAGTCACGTGTGCATTCCTCTGTACCTGACGTGTAGATGGTGTGGATATTCTTTTTTTCTGTCTGCAGCTGACGCTTCCTCTGCAGAATTGGTCTGATGGAGCAAAGGCAGTCAGCACAGCTCGGTACGACAAGTCAACAATGCGACCAGTGTGCATACAGCACGGATCGGACTGGAAATTTGACACGGCACCAGAGAACTCACACAGGAGAGAAACCCTTCAAATGTACTGTGTGTAACAAGGCATTTGCATGGCCATCAGTTTTTCAGAACCACCAGAGAACACACACAGGAGAGAAACCCTTCAGGTGCACGATGTGCGGGATGGCGTTTACACAGTCATGTAATCTTGTAACACACCAGAGAACACACACGGGAGAGAAACCCTTCAAGTGCAGTGTGTGTGGGAAGGCATTTGCACAGTCATCTGATCTTGTAAAACACCAGAGAACACACACGGGAGAGAAACCCTTCAAGTGCAGTGTGTGTGGGAAGGCATTTTCAGATTTATCTACTCTTAAAAAACACCAGAGAACACACACAGGAGAGAAACCCTTCAAGTGCAGTGTGTGTGTGAAGGCATTTGCACAGTCATCTGATCTTGTAAAACACCAGAGAACACACACGGGGGAGAAACCCTTCAAGTGCAGTGTTTGTGGGAAGGCATTTTCATGGTCATCTGCTCTTAAAAAACACCAGAGAACACACACGGGAGAGAAACCTTTCACGTGCACTCTGTGCGGGAAGGCGTTTGCACGTTCATCAAATCTTGAAGTACACCAGAGAACACACACGGGAGAGAAACCCTTCAAGTGCAGTGTGTGTGGGAAGGCGTTTGCAGATTCATCAAATCTTCAAGTACACCAGAGAACACACACAGGAGAGAAACCCTTCAGGTTCACTCCGTGCGGGAAGGCGTTTGCACAGCAACAACAACTTAAAGTACACCAGAGAACACAGAAGCATCAGAAGATCCACAAGGAGCGGAGTCTGAAATCAGCTTGTGAAAGTCAAAGTGCCGCAATGAGCCCATCCCTCATGAAACACGAACCGGAAGAAAATCCCAGCTTGGACACTTTTAAAGGTATCGAGGTGAAATATGAAGAAGTGATGGTGAAGAGGGAAGATGTGAAGATGAAGAGGGAAGAAGTGATGGTGAAGAGTGAAGAAGTGAAGGTGAAATATGAAGAGGTGATGGTGAAATGTGAAGAAGTGAAGGTGAAATGTGAAGAAGTGAAGGTGAAATGTGAAGAAGTGATGGTGAAGAGGGAAGAAGTGAAGGTGAAATGTGAAGATGAATATTCAACTCCAAAATGGGACCTTCACATCGATGGAGGCAACGTGAAGCAGTAGGAGAATTCTCACTGTGAGGCAGAGCGAGGCAACTCCCAGCAGTTTGTGGAAGTGGAGGTGTGGGTGGACTTCCTCCGAGACAATACAAAGTCAAGAGGAGACCCGGTAGATGTGTAAGCTTGAGATGATGTCGCTACAATGGATGCACCTTTGTCACAGGCCTTTAATAACAAGAACGTGAAGTTGGACACTCAGTTGCTAGGTTCAACCTGCAGAGTAAGGGCGGCCAGTCTTTGTGGACCTGTGGGTTGGGTAGATCTTTATCCAGGAGCGAGAGACAATAAGCCCCCAAGCATTCACTATGTTATAATAATTGCATTTACACGGTACTTGCTTAACCGCCTCAGCAACTCGGAGCTTAGTGTCTCGTCTGAAACACTCGAAGAGCAACCCCAAGTAGCAGCTGCCCCTGTGTGGCACAGGGTGGTGGCCCTGCACCAGCCTGCATGTGGACAAGAGCCTGTCAGTAGGGGGCCATGATTGATGCGTTATCTCAGTTGTGTAGTTTGTAGGTAATGTTTAGAATTTGCTACATTTTCACTCAGACGCCAGCATGCAATGGCCTACTCGTTTTGAATGACACAATAATGGTTTACATACACTGAAGCAGAATGTGCAACTTTTTTTTAAAAGCTTCTTGTTAATACGATGTAACGTGATGCAGTATATTTAACTGCAGTAATCAAATTTTGTTAATATGCCTGTCAATAATTTAGAATGAATACTTATTTGATTTTGTGCATACTTGTAACATTTGATCTGTAAGGGTCAAACATTGAATAAGTGATGTTAGGACAAAGTGTGCGTGTGTTTGAAAGTAACCTGTACAGAGAACTCAGGTGAGACCCGTTGTTCTTGTGATACAGGTCAAACGGTGTTTTTGTGTTCCACGAAGCATCTGGAGCAACGCATTGTCTTTGAAATAGGGAGCACGCTCGGATCATTCATCAGTTACAAGGCATTCCACTTGAAAGTTACACGTATAGGAGGAGGTACATTCTCTACAACACGAATTATAGTTTTGTCTTACGTGTTGAGGCCACGTGATATGTCGAAGGCTCTCTGCCAGCTCACAGGACAGACCCAAGTTGCCATGTGCTCAATAAGATGATTGACAGGCACCACTGCACCGACTTTGTGTGGTAGACGCTCCGCTCGTTGTCGTGAGCGTCGCTCATCCGCCCTCCGTTGTTACTGGAGGGCGACTGCCTCCAACTGCCCAGCAGCGTGCTTCACGAGCCTCCTCCACAGAGGCCGATCTTGACACCGCTGGTACCGGTCATCGGCAAGTCCACTCAGCTCCACATCTTTATGTACAGCATCAGTCCATACATCTGTAGAGGTGTTAACTACGCGCTGTTGCGTAACCTGCGTTGCCACCAGGGCAGTGCAGCATTACCCCTGGGTACAACGGTTGGGGTCAGTTGAGGTGAAACGGATCGTGGCCAGGGTTTGGTGCGAACCAATCAGACGGTTCCACGTGGGAATGTGTGATTGGTTCTACCTGGCCACGAAGGGGTATAAGACGGGTGACCCAACGGACCTCGAGGAGTTCTCTCCCGGCACGAAGACAGAAGACTGGGCTGAAGCCTAGCTAGGACCCTGGACCAGCCTTTCAGCCCTTCTAAGGGCTAAGGCTCGGCATACCCAGTGGTCAGGACCCACCGGGCCAGCGGTGGGTCAGATAGCCTCCCCTAGGTCCTAGCCGGAGGACTAGGATAGCGGTAGACGTGTGAGTCCCGCCAAGTCCGGAGGTTGTACCTCCTTAGGTATCAAGGAGGTTAGCGGTAGACGTGTGAGTCCCGCCAAGTCTGGAGGCTGTACCTCCCTAGGGTATCGGGTGAGGGGACCGAATATCCCTCTGTGTGTGTTAAGCGATGCATAAGGAAATAATACAATAAACAGAGTGTGCCTCCTAAAGAAGTCTGCTCGTCCTTACAACACTACAACTGGAGTCAGAAGTGGTTGGAAATGGAAACCAGAAGTTCAGCCCACGCGCGGAGCCAGAACGAAGATAATGCTGTCTCACCTGCATGCACCCCCAGCTCCGCTGAAAACGCTGCCGCGTTGACGGCCGCCCAGCCACCGGTTGAGCAGCCGGTTGCTCCCCCTGCCATGGGGGACGGACTCAGGGCAGCACACGGCCGTCTCGCTCAACTCCTACACGCCGCGGCCTCAATTCTCGAAGAGATCAACTTGGAGGTTGCGGGCAGGCCGAGTCAACCGCCGGCAGACGTTCCCGCCACCGGCCAGGGCAGACATTTTGATTTTCCCGCCGGGGAACCACGTGATTCCGCCGGAAGCGGAAGCCAGGGGCATCCTGGGAACGCGGGGGGCCCATCACAACCCGCAACGTCATCAGCACGCGACGCTGCGAATTCAACTTTCTCAGCGGACGCCGCGTCATCACTGTACCGACACGGTACAGTAGACTCTATCGGCCGGGAAATCGCCGATCTCCGGCTCGAGACGGTACAAGCTGAGGGGGAGACGACGTCCGCCCTCCAACAACGCCTGCCCATCTTCCGAGAATTCACATCTGAAGGGGGCGACTGGGCGGCATTCCAGCGTCGCTTCCTGAGCCACCAAGAGATGGTGGGCTGGTCGGACGCACAGGCGCTCCGAGCACTACCGGCCACTTTGGATGACGACGCTCTCGCCTCGCTCCTCACCATCCCCAGGCAACAAAGGGCGACTCTTCAATCGGCCCTCCGACGGATGTCCGACGTGTACGGGCCTCCATCCGACGTCCGCAGCCGATTTTACGACAGGCGACGCCGCCCTAAAGAGTCTCCGTTGGCATTCCGGACCGCTCTACTGGCGATGGCAAGAGCGGGTTACCCTCGCATGGACGACGAGGCCATCGATGCCATCGTTCTCCAGAAGATGCTGGAGCTGGCGCACGAGCTGCGCATCGTCATCCAAGCGGTGGACGACGACAGTATGTGCTCGCTACGAGCCGCTCGGTGCATCCACGCACATCTGCTGCTCCACACGGAATCGACCATCGCCGCCTCGGCTTCGACGTCGGAGCCTTCCAGCAGGGATGCCGAGTTCTCCCCCGACCGGGCCTTCATGGCGACCAGGTCAACGGGCCGGCGATCGTCCGACCACGCTGGTCGCCGCAACGACCAGCAGCGGGGACGGCCTGCTCCACGCGGCGACGTGACGTGCTTCAACTGTGGCCGACGAGGCCACATCTCCTCTGACTGCCGTGCGCCTCGACGACGCCCCTCCGCATCCCGGGGCCAGGACTACAGGACGTCCACGGCATCGCGGCAAAACCAGGCAAGTCGCGACGCCTCTCACGCTCGGCCCTCATTCACACCATACACACTGCAGCGCACCATAAGAAGGGCTCGCGATTCGGCGTGTGATGGGGGGTATTCTGGCGTTTGTTCGCGGCCACTCGGACCTGGGCAGTGGTCTGAGTTGGCCCATAGGGTAGTCGCGGCGACGGCAGGTTCATCCGTGGTTGTCGGATCAATCGAGGGTGTGGAATTTCGCGTGTTGGTCGATACTGGTGCGTCGGCTACGATCATTTCGGATCTGATTTACAATATACTGCCCGTACGATGCCGCCCCTTGGAACGGGTTTCTATCCCGTGTTTCGCCGCTAATGGCAGTTCACTTGGCATTATTGGGCAAATTCGGGCGCAAATTTCGATTGGAGACATTAAATTGGCAGGGCCTATTTTGGTCTCTTCTTCCCTCGCCGTGCCGTGTTTGTTAGGCACTGATTTTCTCGCGAAAATGCCTATTAAGATCCTTGTAGATCAAGGCTGCATCGAACTCCCGTCGGGTTGACGGATGGCGTTCTTGCCCACACCCTCACATCCGCGCATGGCTAGTGCCTCGGTGCAGGCGTTTGTTGCGAGCACAGTCCGCATTCCGCCAGGGACACAAATGCTCGTGCCCTTGCAACTTAAAAAACCGCTAGCCCCGGAGGCCTCGGCACATGGCATTTTGCTGGGGCCTTCAAACGCAGCTGCTAAGGGGTTAGATTTGGTGGCTGCACAGACCCTCGTAGCAGCCGACAGGGAGCCGTTCTTGCAGGTTTTGAATGTCGGATTGTCCACAACCGTCATTCCGCAAGGAACTGTGCTCGCTCACGCGACCCCGGTGCCGTTGGGGACCGGAGTCGCGGGACACGTGCGTGACACGCCGCAGGTCCCACCTCCTTCCGAATCGGATGAGAGATGGTTGGACGCGCTCTGCACAGACACGGGTGATCTGTCTCATTCGCAGCGAATTAAATTGCGCGCTCTTCTGCGAGAATTTTCCGATGTCTTTAGTAAATCTAAATTTGATATTGGCTGCACCAAGCTGCTGCGTCACCACATTGATACTGGTGACGCTGCCCCGATTCGACAAAACCCGTTCCGGCTTAGCCCGGCGGAGAAACAGCATGTTAAATCGGCTGTGGATGACATGCTGAAGGCCGATATAATTTCTCCCTCCACTAGTCCCTGGGGTGCTCCAATAGTGCTGGTCAAAAAGCACGATGGCAGTCTCCGTTTTTGCGTTGATTTTCGGCGCCTAAATAAAATCTCGGTAGCGGACGCCTACCCTCTCCCTCGTATGGACGAGTCATTGGATGCCCTGGCAGGGGCGCACTATTTCTCCACCTTGGACCTTCTGTCGGGGTTTTGGCAACTCCCCCTCGACGAATCGTCAAAACCTAAGACTGCTTTTCGGACACCACAGGGCCTTTTCGAGTTTAATAGATTGCCCATGGGTCTCCACTCGGCCCCAGCGACGTTCCAGAGGCTCATGGAGCTGGTCCTCGCTGGGCTCCAGTGGGACTCATGTCTCATTTATCTTGACGACGTCATCGTCTTTAGCCGCACGTTCGGCGAACACATCGAACGGTTGCGTGCTGTCTTCTTGAAAATGCGGGCCGCTAACTTGAAATTCAAGCCGCAGAAGTGTCACCTTCTGCGTGAGTTTGTGCGCTATCTGGGCCACATAGTTAGCCGCTCGGGCATCTCTACCGACCCTGAAAAAACCAAATGTGTTCAACATTGGCCGACCCCTACATCTGCGGGCGATGTTCGTAGTTTTATTGGTTTTGCGTCGTACTACCGCCGGTTTGTTGCTGGCTTCGCGACGATTGCCAAGCCGCTCCACGCCCTTACGTCGAAAGGGGTGGCGTTTCATTGGGGGGACGCAGAACAGGCTGCGTTCGACTCCTTGCGGAACGCGCTCGTGACGGCACCGTCCCTTGCGTACCCCGATTTTTCCGTGCCATTCGTGTTGGACACCGACGCTAGCAATACGGGGATTGGGGGTGTTCTGTCACAAAAAGTTGATGGCATTGAAAGGGTTGTTGCCTATGGTAGCAGAGTCTTGTCTCTTGCTGAACAAAGATACTGTGTGACCAGACGTGAGCTGCTGGCCATTGTTTTTTTTATTCAGCAATACAGGCCGTACCTGTATGGTCAGCATTTTACCGTGCGATCTGATCATTCGGCTTTACAGTACGCTCTGCGGGTTGACCAACCGTCCGGGCAGCTTTCTCGGTGGCTCGAAGTCCTTCAGGACTACGATTTCAATGTCACTTACCGTAGGGGTGCACAACACACGAATGCCGATGCGTTGTCTCGCCTTCCGCCGGCTCAAAAATGTGCGTGTTTTTTGGGCTCAGGCCGTTGTAAGCCGCCACCGCCTGCGCAGGTCGCGCCTCTCACAACGGTGTCAGCCGCACTTCCCACCGCCTCAGCGCCGATGTTGGATCATGCAGATCCAATGGCCAGTGACGATTTGCTGGGGCTAACTTTGGCCGAATGGGGTCGGCACCAGGGCGAGGACATGTCATTATTGAGGTTGCGTCGCCACGCGAATAATGCGGTTCCAAGACAGGGCAAATTTAATTCATTTGTCATGAAGCGCGGCTTGTTGATGCATTGGGATGCTGACTCGTGTCAACATAAAATCGTCGTGCCATCCGCCTTGCGATGCAAGGCCGTATGGGCGGCGCATGAGCGTTTATTGCACCTGGGTGTTCATAAGACCATTGGGTTGTTGCGGTTGCAATTTTTCTGGCCGGGCATGCTGCGCGACGTCACTGACATTTTGCTGGGATGCACCCATTGTGCGCAACGTAAACCACCGGCTAAACCGGCATGCCCACCTCTGCAACCCATTTCGGTCTCTCGTATAAATGAGTTGGTGGCTCTCGATATTTTGGGCCCTTTTCCTACTACGCCACGGGGTAATGAGTACCTTCTGGTTGGGGTAGAGTATTTTACACGGTGGCCTATGGCCTGGGCCCTCCCCAACCAGTCGGCGGCGGCCGTTGTGGACGCCTTTGTTCAAGGCTACGTCCTGGACAAGGGCGCACCAGAACGGTTGCTGACCGATCAGGGAAGAAATTTTTCGGGAGCCTTGCTGACTGATGTGTGCCGCCTGTTGGGCACTAAGAAAGTGCGCACTTCGCCCTACCATCCCCAGACCGACGGCATGGTGGAGCGCCTTCATAGAACTCTCACCGCTATGCTATGCCATCAGGTCGATGAATCCCACCTCGATTGGGACTTGCAGGTTCCGGGGGTCCTCGCCGCATACCGTATGGCACCTCACGCGGCGACGGGATTTTCCCCGTTCTTTCTAATGTACGGCAGGGATGCCTTTCCTCCCGCCGACGTTCGGCTGGAAATCGAACAGCCACCGCAAAAGTCAAAGCTCGTTGACCACTTGCGATTCAACCTCCGTAAGTTGGCCGAGGCAAGGGAGGCCGCCATTGAAAATTCGGCTTCCCGCCAACGGGCGAATTTGCGACTGCGGGACCCTCGGTCGTACACGCATCGGTGGGCACCGGGAGACAGGGCATGGCTCCACTGCCCCCAGGTGCCGGTGTCCACGTCGGCCAAACTCCTCAGACCATGGCGAGGCCCGGTTGAGGTAGTGGAAGTCCTGCGTCCCCAATGTGTTAAAATTCGCTGGGGACGGCGTCGCTGGTGCGTTCACCCCTCTCGGTTAAAACCCTTCGTCACGCCACGCGTCCCTCCACAACACACACGACATGGGGGGCCGAGTGTGCGACGCGTCCGACGAGCCAGATGTTGCCCCGTTGGTGCCTAACCCGCAGCGCAGGCGTGTCATTCCTCCTGCAGATGACGCGGGAGTGACGGCTCCATGCAGGCCACGTTCGGCCTCAATGGACCGTGGAGCAGCAGGTGTCCCCGTGGAGATGCCTAAAGGCCCACCGGATGCTCTGGCTCATCCTCCTCCTTCCCTTGTGCCGCCAACAAAGCCTGCCATCCCCTACGATGGTCCCGCGAAACGCACGCGCGCGAAATCTCGCCGGTTGTTATAATGTTTTTTTTGGCATGTCTAGTGCCTTGTACATACGTTATGTTGTTAAGGGGGGTATTTATAGGGGTTTAATTGTTCTTGTTGTTCGTGAGGCACACTCACAATTCTTCTACCGTTGGTAATTTCGGAGTTCCCATTGTTGCAGCCGGGACGGCTGGAGCTTCCGAAGGAGGGGGTGATGTAGAGGTGTTAACTACGCGCTGTTGCGTAACCTGCGTTGCCACCAGGGCAGTGCAGCATTACCCCTGGGTACAACGGTTGGGATCAGTCGAGGTGAAACGGATCGTGGCCAGGGTTTGGTGCGAACCAATCAGACGGTTCCACGTGGGAATGTGTGATTGGTTCTACCTGGCCACGAAGGGGTATAAGACGGGTGACCCAACGGACCTCGAGGAGTTCTCTCCCGGCACGAAGACAGAAGACTGGGCTGAAGCCTAGCTAGGACCCTGGACCAGCCTTTCAGCCCTTCTAAGGGCTAAGGCTCGGCATACCCAGTGGTCAGGACCCACCGGGCCAGCGGTGGGTCAGATAGCCTCCCCTAGGTCCTAGCCGGAGGACTAGGATAGCGGTAGACGTGTGAGTCCCGCCAAGTCCGGAGGTTGTACCTCCTTAGGTATCAAGGAGGTTAGCGGTAGACGTGTGAGTCCCGCCAAGTCTGGAGGCTGTACCTCCCTAGGGTATCGGGTGAGGGGACCGAATATCCCTCTGTGTGTGTTAAGCGATGTATAAGGAAATAATACAATAAACAGAGTGTGCCTCCTAAAGAAGTCTGCTCGTCCTTACAACACTACACATCTTTAAGAGGGTTATCGAAATGCCATGCAACAGACAGATGGGCAGATATGAACGAACAGAGCTAATGCATAAACATCTTAACCTTGGTTGGAAAGCGTTAAAAAGGAATGTCTTATTTGACCTGAACTGCATATTGTTTGATTTGAGTTAAGGACAATAAAAAAAACTAATACAGAGATCGTGCACTCACATCAGTCTGGGTTAGCGCGTGAGAGGACCTCCTGTAATACTATGATCTTACCAGATACGGAGACAAATTGGCATTAATGCAGATTTGAGGCTATGCGGATGGTTTTGAACCCAATGCACCCTTCAATGGTAATGCACATCATAGAGACATGCTTTGTTCACTTTTCTAAACCCATGCTTTTAAAATAATCTCAAGCAATTTTCTCTGCCAGTCATGTTGCCTGATCTTTTTGCACTCACACAAAGACAAAGATCCCCCATATAGCCTTAACAGACTGTAGGAGCAAGTGCTGTTAGCGAGCACCTATGAAGGCCAGAACGGTACACGAGGGGGTGGGTGGCCAGCACCACGCCCGACCGCCTTTGTCTCCCTACTGGCAATGTTTACACACTGTACCAGGTACTCACACACTCACACACACACACAAAGAGCCCCCGTACAGCCTTCAACAGACTGCTGGGGCAAGTGCTGTTGGTGAGCTCCTATAAACGCCGGCACGCACGGCACTCGAGGGGGAGGGTGGCCAACACCGCACCAGGCCGCCTTTGTCTCCCCTGATATTTGCACACCACACTAGGAAGTCATTCAAGACTACATCGATGTAGGGAAAACCCAGGACTGGTTTAAATATCTGCCACTGTTGTGTGTCATGAGCAGGAATCCAATTTGGGTCACCGAGTTTCGGAGTGCAGTGCGATAGTCACTAAATTACCGCTCCCCACTCGTACACAACGACAAGAACAAAGATCCCCGGTAGAGCATTAGCAGACTCTAGGGGCAAGTGCTGTTAGCGAGCACCTATGAAGGATGGCACGGCACACGTGGGGGGTGGGTAGCCAGCACCGCGCCCGGCCGCCTTTGTATCCCGAGTGGCGATGCTCACATCACACGAAGTACTAATTTTTAGGCTGAGACGACCTAGGGAAGGCCCAGGACCGGTTCAGATAATCGTCACTGGCGGTGTTGGCCGTGAGCGGGAAACGAACCCGGGTCTCCGGGTTCGTAGCGCAGCGTAGCGCTAACCGCTGCCCTACCGCTCGTACAAAGATACGTTTAAACACGCGCACGCAAATACACATTCTGTTTGACTAACACTTCTTTCAAACCTTACGTAGCCAAACATTTCCGTTGTAGAGTTTCTGGATAATGTCTGGAATTAACCACAATTTTGACTGTGACACCAGCATGCAATGCCCTGTGCGTTGTGAGTGACACAATACTCTGTTTTACATCCGCCGTGAAGCAGAACAGCGCATATTGTGGTGAATGTTACAGGGGTAGCCAGGTGTGCCTGTCGGATTTGAACTTTGAACCTCTGCAACAAATAGAGAATGCGCTACCATATTCCTGGTTCTTTCGGTAAAGTCACGTAGATATAAAACAAAAAATAATAAAAGATTAAAAAGATGCAAATAAATAAAAATAATACATTTTAAAAAATAAATTGATGAGAAGATGCCATGGGTCGACTGACTGAGATGACTGGCCAATCCTCCGCCTTTGCCCTCCACTACACACACACAGTGTGTGTGTATGTACACACACTGTGTGTATGTACACACAGTGTGTGTACATATACACAATAATGTCCACGTTGCTGAGTTCACACACCCAAGGGAGGGGGCAATGGAAAATGAATCTAAATCAACAAACTCCATCCCCGCTCTGTGACGTCACCACTCAGCATGACCTCATCGCCATGAAGTGTTAGCGGGAGGTGTACCTCGCTAGTGACGTCATGTCACCAAGGTATTCACACTCCCCCCCAACCCCGTCCACAGCGCTCTTGAGTGTGACGTCACCTCCGCTTGGGTCACTGCCGATATCAATCCAGTGGCAATCCTTATTTGGCCAAAGGTACGCCCAGTGACTGGCGGTCATTAACATAATGTATTCGTTGAAACCGTCGAGTGTTCATTGCGACGGGTTCAGCAGCCACGCCCCATCCCATGGACATATGGCCCGGACTCATTAACATGATTTATTCTGTTACAGAGCCGCTCCTTATGGGAGGGGCGTGTCTCTTACCCCGGAAGTGACGTCATGTTACCTGATTTACGCGCGTGACGTCGCGAGGTAACTGGAGGCTGCCGATCCGCGCTTACACTGAAATCCGAGGTGAGAAATTCTCATGGTGGTCGTGGTGGTGGTAGTGGTGGTTGTTGTTGTTGTTTACCAAGGTAGAGCCTCTCTCTCTCTCAGGGATGTCAGTTGAGTAGCAGCGAGCATGGGAATCGATGTCCAGGTTGGAACTTTACAACGCGGGGCCTAGCCACGTGGGGCCTTGCCTCCTGCCCTCGCCTGATTGCGTTTACTTTAATTATCTCGCTTAAGTTTAATTTGTCTTCACCCGGCTCGCCACTTTGTAACTTTGTTTTATTGTCAATATTCACGCAGTTTTTATTTCTTTCACCAGGCCAAGCCCGCTTGAGCTGCTATACCGCTCTTGTTATCAGAAGCGACCTGCCCACAACAACACAAGGTGAGGCTTTGTCAACGTGTGTGGATGTTTTGACTTAAAACTTTGGTGACTGCAGGAATTAATATTCTTGGTTCTTTCGGTAAAGTCACGTAGATAGAAAATAAAATAAAAATAAAAAATAAAAAAAATTGTAAATAAAGCAAAAAAACTCACTTTTTGATCGCAACACAAGTGGTCTTTATTTAATGTAATTGTATTATCTGTTATTGTTATTTTCTATCTACGTAACTTTACCGAAAGAAACAAGAATACGTGTGTCAATGTCTATCGGTCAAAGACGCTCAGCGGAGAGACGCGCAAACTCCAAATATACAGCAGGCGTCAGGGTCGGGATCGAACCCACGACTTCCTGTATACCAGGTGAGGTAGTTAACATCTCACCACGGAGAGAGACGCAAACTCCAGTTAGCCTCGGCTATGTTCGTTGATCCTCAATTAATTACTTGGTGGAGTGAGGAAGCATTCATGCCAAGCAGATGAAGGTGGCCAGGCATGATTCTAGACACGCCACCGCCTGTTTACCCAGTGACAGTGTACAGTTTGTGTTTGTAGTAAAGTCTATTAACTCTGTTGAACACGGAGGTTATATCATAACAATAGTTTACTTTTGTTTTCCTCTGGAACTCTTTATAAGAATGGAAACAGGAAGTTAACACAGCACGCACATGCAGCTGAAGTCAGAACTGTTCATCCCAGCATTTAAGGACATCTGAGCCTGGATTCACACCTCTAAGTTGCGATTGAACATTAATTTATTAATTTCTGCTTAACACAAATAGTATTGTTTTCAACACCCTTTGCTATGTCAGCTGAATTTAGCTCTCATAAATATCCCTTTTGTAGCCAGACAGCCGATATTGTGTGCTCGGAGTTTTGGGTGAACATTCATTTTGAAGATACGAGGGCTTCCAGGCATATTTATGACCATTTTCCCTCTCATTGTGTGCCATAACAGCCCTGTGATGAATTTGGGAAACTTTTTACTACATCATGAATATATCAATAAGTATAGACGTGTAAGTCACATGTGACTATATATGCATTCTTCTGTGCCTCGATACTGACGTGTAGATGGTGTGGATATTATTTTTTTCTGTCTGCATCTGACGCTTCCTCTGACGCTTCCTCCGCAGAATTGGTCTGATGGAGCAAATGCGCTCAGCGCAGCTCGGTAGGACAAGTCAACAATGCGACCAGCGTGCGTACAGCACGGATCGGACTGGAAATTTGACACGGCACCAGAGAACTCACACAGGAGAGAAACCCTTCAAGTGCACTGTGTGTGGGAAGGCATTTTCACAGTCATCAAATCTGCAAAGACACCAGAGAACACACACGGGAGAGAAACCCATCAAGTGCACTGTGTGTGGGAAGGCATTTTCACGGTCATCTGTTGTTAAAAAACACCAGAGAACACACACGGGAGAGAAACCCTTCAAGTGCACTGTGTCTGGGAAGGCATTTGCATGGCCATCAGTTCTTCAGTCCCATCAGAGAACACACACTGGAGAGAAACCCTTCAAGTGCACTCTGTGTGGGAAGGCATTTGCATGGCTATCAGTTTTTCAGACCCACCAGATAACTCACACAGGAGAGAAACCCTTCAAGTGCACTGATTGTGGGAAGGCATTTGCACATTCATCAAGTCTGCAAAGACACCAGAGTACAGACACGGGAGAGAAACCCTTCAAGTGCACTGTGTGTGGGAAGGCATTTTCACAGTCAACTGTTCTTAAAAAACACCAGAGAACACACACAGGAGAGAAACCATTCAAGTGCACAGTGTGTGGGAAGGCATTTTCACTGTCATCTGTTCTTAAAAAACACCAGAGAACACACACAGGAGAGAAACCCTTCAGGTGCATTTTGTGCGGGATGATGTTTGCACGGTCATCAAATCTTCAAGTACACGAGAGAACACACACGGGAGAGAAACCCTTCAGGTGCACTGTGTGTGGGAAGGCGTTTGTACATTCACCAAATCTTCAAGTACACGAGAGAACACACACGGGAGTGAAACCCTTCAGGTGCACTGTGTGCGGGAAGGCGTTTGCACATTCATCAAGTCTGCAAAGACACCAGAGTACACACACGGGAGAGAAACCCTTCAAGTGCACTGTGTGTGGGAAGGCATTTTCACAGTCAACTGTTCTTAAAAAACACCAGAGAACACACACAGGAGAGAAACCATTCAAGTGCACTGTGTGTGGGAAGGCATTTTCACTGTCATCTGTTCTTAAAAAACACCAGAGAACACACACAGGAGAGAAACCCTTCAGGTGCATTTTGTGCGGGATGATGTTTGCACGGTCATCAAATCTTCAAGTACACGAGAGAACACACACGGGAGAGAAACCCTTCAAGTGCACTCTGTGCGGGAAGGCGTTTGCACATTCATCAAGTCTCCAAAGACACCAGAGTACACACACGGGAGAGAAACCCTTCAAGTGCACTGTGTGTGGGAAGGCATTTTCACAGTCAACTGTTCTTAAAAAACACCAGAGAACACACAGGAGAGAAACCATTCAAGTGCACTGTGTGTTGGAAGGCATTTTCACAGTCATCTGTTCTTAAAAAACACCAGAGAACACACAGGAGAGAAACCCTTCAGGTGCATTTTGTGCGGGATGATGTTTGCACAGTCACCACATCTTCAAGTACACGAGAGAACATACACGGGAGAGAAACCCTTCAAGTGCACTCTGTGCGGGAAGGCGTTTTCACAGTCACCACATCTTAAAGTACACCAGAGAACACACACGGGAGAGAAACCCTTGAGGTGCACTCTGTGTGGGATGATGTTTTCACAGTCATCACATCTTAAAGTACACCAGAGAACACACACAGGAGAGAAACCCTTCAGGTGCATTCTGCAGGAAGGCGTTTGCACATTCATAAAATCTTCAAGTACACCAGAGAACACGGAAGCATCTGAAGATCCACAAGGAGTGGAGTCTGAAATCAGCTTGTGAAAGTCAAAGTGCCGCAATAAGCCCATCCCTCATGAAACGCGAACCGGAAGAAAATCCCACCTTGGACACTTTTAAAGGTATCGAGGTGAAATATGAAGTGGTTATGGTGAAGAGGGAAGAGGTGATGGTGAAGAGCGAAAAAGTGAAGGTGAAATGTGAAGAAGTGAAGAAGAGCGAAGAAGTGAAGGTGAAATGTGAAGATGAAGATTCAACTCCAAAATGGGACCTTCACATAAATGGAGGCAACGTGAAGCAGGAGGAGAATTCTGACTATTTGGTAGAGCGAGGCAACTCCCAGCAGTTTGTTGAAGTGGAGGTGTGGGTGGACTTGCTGTTAGACAATACAAAGTCAAGTGGATACCCGGTAGATGTGTAAGCTTGAGACGATGTCGCTACAATAGATGCACCTTTGTCACAGGCCTTTAATGACAAGAATGTGAAGTTGAACACTCAGCTCCTAGGTTCAACCTGCAGAGTAAGAGCGGCCAGTCTTTGTGGACCTGTGGGTTGGGTCAATCTCTCACCAGGAGCGAGAGCCAATAAGCTCCCAAGCATTCACGATGTTCTCATAATTGCTTTTACGCGGTGCTCGCTTAATCACCTCGGCAACTCGGAGTTTCATGTCTATCTCGTCTGAGACACTCGAAGAGCATCCCCAAGTAGCAGCTGCCCCTGTGTGGCACAGGGTGGTGGCCCTGGACCGGCCTGCATGTGGACAAGAGCCTGTCAGTAGGGGGCGATGATTGATGCGTCATCTCGGTTGTGTAGTTTGTAGGCAATCTTGATTCGAAGCTTTTGTGACTGCAGGAATCCTCACTCTCTAGTTATTTCGGTAAAGTCATCACGTGGGTAGAAACATAACAGATCACGGCGTTTAGATCACAACACAAGCAATCGTCATCAGGTGGGACAACCACAGCAAGAAGAAGACGCTGAAGTAGTAGGCGCCTACTTCAGCAGTTTTGTCTTCTTGCTGCTGTGGTTGTCCCACCTGATGACGATTGCTTGTGTTGCGATCTAAACTCCGTGATCTATTATTTGTAGGTATTGTTTATAATTTGCTACATTTTGACCCAGATGCCAGCATGCAACGGCCTACTCGTTTTGAATGACACTACAATAGTACGTTGTACATACACTGTTAAGCAGGCGGTGCGTATTTTTAAAATAGCTTGTTAATACGATGTAACCTGATGCAGTATATTTCACTGCAGTAATTCAATTTTGTTCATATGCCTGTCAATAATTACGAATGAATACTTGTCTGTGCGTATTTTAAATGTTATTCTTTTATAAGGTGATGTTGACACATAACCGGCATGCCATAAATAGGAAATTAACTCTGCTTATTCGAATCAATGTATTCATATATGTTGATGAACCGTTTCAAGCAGATTTTGTCTCTAACGGCGACTACAGGGACCACGTGATTGTTTAAAAATGTCTTTGATTATAACTATAATTGCCTACAATTCGTCGTGTAGCTTATTTAGTCTATAATTTATTCACTACCCAAAATGTATTTACTTGAAAACATAGAGCTGATATTTGTAAGCAATGTCTTTTTTATTTATACGTTTGAAAAAAAATATTTGCACAAATTGAACTTGTTCAGATACAAGGTGAATTCACAAGGTTTTGTAAAAAATCCAATATTTCAGAATTTTGCCTTATGGGAGAATATTTTTTAAAATGTTGGTAAAAATAAAGATTCAGAAATATATATTGTGCCGTGTCTACAATGTTACTGTAAAGTGGAATTGGTTAAAAAAATTGATGGTTCAATGAGCCACTCCGTCTATGGGAAAGCTACCCATACGGATGCTTACCTGAAACCGGATTCCCACCACCATCCATCCCAGAAGAATTCCCTCATCAAGACTCTGCACCATAGAGCCCAATGCATATCCGACCAGGAACACATAGCCAGTGAACTCAAGCACGTACACCACGCTCTTAAGGCTAATGGTTACTCCGACTACAATCCGCAAAGCTATCACTCCAACCGTGAAGAAGGACCCTCTTGAGGAGCCTTTCAAAACCATCACTTTGCCCTACATTGTGGGGATCACAAAAAAGATCTCCAAAATCTTGAATAAACACAAGATCCAGGTCCGATTCAACACATTACATAAAATCCGTGATCTGGTTCCGTCTGTAAAAGATGTGATTCCGGACATACAGTACCCTGGTGTCTATAAACTAAGTTGCCTCTGTGGTAGTAGTTACATTGGAGAAACCAAACGACATGTCTCGGACCTCATTCGTGAACACAAAGCAGACCTGAAACACGGTAGGACCAACACCTCAGCCGTGGCAGATCACTGTTATAATTCAGTAGGCTCACATGACATTGACTTCTCCAAGACAGAGGTTCTTTGTAAGCCATCTGGCTACCATGAGAGATTCGTTCATGAGGCTATCCACATATACACAGAGACAATTTCAACCGGGAAGATGGATTCTGGCTTAGCAATCATTGGAAAGATTTGATAAACCATTTCGGATCTTAATTGATTGTTCACGCTTACGGTGGCTTTCAGACAGCATACATTATTTTGGTCTCCCCCCTCCTCTATTCCGAACATAGATGGACTCGTCCTTCTGAACAAACTACCAAATCGCTCTCCGTGGTGCTAACGTTAAAAAAACCCACCACTTTTTTCAAAATTTCTTGTGGATTTCACACCTGACGACGATTGCTCGTGTTGCAGTTGAAACGTCATGATAATTTTATTGTTTTATATTTTTATTATTTTATTGTTTCCCTTCTACGTGATGGTGACTTTACCGAAAGAACCAAGAACATGAATTCCTTGCAGTCACGAAAGCTTTAAATCAACATTTATTTTTACTTCGTTAACATCTTTCACTTTCGCACGCCGCTAATTTTTCGCGACAAGAGGTTTCATTACCACAGGTGACACGTGCAGTGGGTCCAAGACGAGGTGAGACGGTTCGCTGGAGGCAACACGTTTATTCAACCAGGGAACCACAGCACAGAGGGGTGACGACCCCTCACAGCCGATAACCTCAGAAGGCAGTCCCTCCACACTACGGTGCCCTTACTCTGGTTCTAGCGCTAACCCTACACTGGTTATGTCTGAACCCGACCCTAGCCAGGGTCACTGGGCTCTTCGCTTCAGGGTCTTCAGGGTCTTCAGGGTAGCGCTCAGAGACTTCTTCAGAGCTTCAGGTGGACAAGGACCGCCAAACCCGTTCAGGGGTCCGGCTTTTATCCCCGTTCCAGGGTCTCTCCGCCCCTGGCCAAGCCTTCTGGAACTCTCTAGGGGGCCCTGGAACATCCCCCAGCCCCCCCCCTGGGGTCTGGGGGCCCTGTTCGTCACACCTGGTCTGTACACCACCCCCTGTTGACGCATGTCCGCTATTTCAGGTCAGCTCCCGTGGTAATACGCATACAGCCCAACAATGGCGCTACATCATCCCCCCCCCCCCCCCCCCCGTAGCATCCAGCCGTCTGCTACGTTCACAGGAAGCCCTAGACGCATGCACGAATATGCTCAAGGTGCCATGTCATACGTTCGAGCATATGGATGTCCCCGACTTATTTATTACCTTTACATGTAATCCAACTTGGCCTGAGATAAAACAAAAATAATAATAACTTTCATTCGGCCAGACACCCAGCCGTCGATACGACTTCACAGCCAGGGTGTTCAGACAAAAGCAAGTCAAATTCATCGAGAGCATTCACTGAGAGTCGTGTTTTTTGGAGAAACAAGATGCTGGATGTACTCAACTGAGTGGCAGAAACGAGGACTTCCACATCATAGGGGTTTCCCCTTTTTTTGTGGCAACAAAACTAAAACCTTTTGGCGTCCTCTGGTCAAGCACCAATTGGGTCGAGGCTCTCAAGAAAGCCGTCCCTTGGTGTGGAACAAGCGGTTTCAAGGACAATGCCACATATATATTATCATAGTGCGTGTTTTTTGTTTGCATTGACTGCAGGTATTGTGGTTAATGCTGTAATATGAATCCTTGTAAAAAGGTTTCAGTTTTGTTGCCAGAAAAAAGGGGAAAAACCCCTATTATTATATTTTGGTACTGCCAAAGGAGGTCTAATGATGTAGATGACTTCCCCACGCTCATATTTTAATCTGGCTGAAAGAAAAAAATCATCCAATCCAAATCGATGTTATATCTGTCGAGTTTCCAAATCCAGAGGAAGACCCACCACCCAGCCCCACCTCACCACCCTACACCTCACCACCCAGCCCCTCCTCACCACCCTACACCTCATCTGCTCCTCCTCACCACCCTACACCTCACCACCCAGCCCCTCCTCACCACCCTACACCTCACCACCCAGTCCCTCCTCACCACCCTACACCTCATCTGCTCCTCCTCACCCTGCATCTCCCCTCCAGCTGGTGTATCTCAGCCATGATGTCGTCTATCTGCTTGAGAATCTGGCACTCCTCCACCCTCTTGAGACTCGCCACCCTCTCCTCCTCCTCCTCCTCGTCGCCCGACTTGCAGTCGCCATCATC
This sequence comes from Petromyzon marinus, assembly GCF_048934315.1. Taxonomy (NCBI): domain Eukaryota; kingdom Metazoa; phylum Chordata; class Hyperoartia; order Petromyzontiformes; family Petromyzontidae; genus Petromyzon; species Petromyzon marinus. The sequence continues at coordinate 464,570 of NW_027422950.1, read as the reverse complement.
GGCTGCACTGCGTGATCTCCGTAGTCCCCTCCTCCTCCTCTTCTTCTTCCTCCTCCTCGTCTTCCTCTCCTCCTCCTCGTTCTCCTCCTCCTCGTTGTCCGCCGCCTCCTCCTCGTCTCGTGCTCTGTCGATGCTCGGCTGCAGGCGGCTGACGTGAAACTTCAGCAGCAGCCTGCGGACGCCCCCCGTAGACTCCACCACCTCCTCCTCCTCGTCCCTCCGCTCCTTCACCTCGTCACCCTCCACCACCACCTCCCCCTCCTCCTCCTCGTCGTCCGTCCGCTCCTTCACCTCGTCACCCACCACCTCCCCCTCCTCCTCGTCCCTCCGCTCCTTCGCCTCGTCACCCTCCACCACCACCTCCTCCTCGTCCCTCCGCTCCTTCACCTCGTTACCCTCCACCACCTCCCCCTCCTCCTCCTCGTCATCCCTCCGCTCCTTCACCTCGTCATCCACCACCACCACCTCCTCGTCCCTCCGCTCCTTCGCCTCGTCACCCTCCACCACCACCTTCTCCTCATCCCTCCGCTCCTTCACCTCGTTACCCTCCACCACCACTTCCCCCTCCTCCTCCTCCTCGTCGTCCCTCCGCTCCTTCACCTCGTCATCCTCCACCACCACCTCCCCCTCCTCCTCCTCATCGTCCCTCCGCTCCTTCACCTCGTCACCCTCCACCACCACCTCCCCCTCCTCCTCCTCGTCGTCCCTCCGCTCCTTCGCCTCGTCCCCCTCCACCACCTCCTCCGGCGATGACGATGATGAAGACGACGACGACGATGCGTCCGAGAATGACCAACAGCTGGACGACGATGGCGACGCTCTCTGCTGCCGGTATTGTTGCTGAATTTGTTTCCGTCGCTGCCGCTGCTTCTCCAGGGCGCGACCCCGGCGCCTCTCGGTGGGCGGCGGCGGCTCAGCCAGCGGCCGCGGCATCAGCGAGGAGAAGTGGAACGTCGCCCCACGCGGGGCCGAGCGCTGCTTGCCCGCGACCGCCGGTGCCAGCGTCGGAGGAGCCGGCGGCGTCGGAGGAGACGGAGGAGGCGGAGGAGGCGGAGGAGCGCGGCAGGTAGAGGAGCCCGGGCAGGGATCGGGATTCGGTCCCGCCGGGCAATCCGCCGCCGCCTCCCGCCGCTTGCTTAGCGGCGACCGCCCGGCCAAAACCTCCTCCTCCTCTTCCTCCTCCGCCTTCATCACCGCCTCGGCCTCCTCTTCCCCTCCTCCTCCTCTCGCTCCGCCTCCTCCTCCTCCGCCCCTCCTGCTGCTCGCCCTCCTGCCCACGCCCTGCCACCAAAAGTCGAAGTGTCTCTTCCACGCCGCACGCGGTTCAACCGCGGCCTCCCTGCGTCTCTCCGCCTCCTCCTCCTCCGCCTCCTCCTCGCCCGCCGCCCCGTCGGCGCCGAGCGCCGGCCCCGACTCTCCGCCGCCGTCTCCACGCTCCGGGGCGACCCTCGGGCCGATTCCCGGCGGCGGCGGCGGCCGGGCGCCGCCGCCGTGGGAGCTCTCCTGGGGGGGCGCCGTCGCCGGAATCTCCCGGCGACACCGCCCCCCCCCCTCGAGAGCCCGGAACTTCACGGGGCGACGAAGACGACGGCCGCGGCGGGGAGGCCCCGGCGCGAGCTCCGGCCCCCCGGCGTCGTCATCGCCGCCGCCGCCGGCGTTGAGCGGGCGAGCGACCTTGGAGGGCGCCGCGTGGGACTCGGCTCCTCCTCCTCCGGCGTCCGCGGAGCGAGCCCTCGCGGAGGGGGCGGCCGTGGCCGTGGTCGTGGTCGGGGTCGGGGCCCGGGCCGGGGGAGGCCGTCTGGGAGGCCGCTGGTGAGGGGGGAGGGCCGGAGGAGAGGGAGGAGACGCGGGATCAGAATCCAGCATTCAGCACGCAAACGTCCCGGTAGTGGTATTGGTGGTAGCGGTGGTGGTAGTGATTGTAGTGATGTTGGTAATGGTGGTGGTAGTGATGGTAGTGTATAGTAGTAGTGGTGGTGGTGGTAGTGATGGCAGTGTATGGTAGTGGTGGTAATGGTGGTGGTGGTGATGGTGCTAGTGGTGGTGGTAGTAGTGGTGGTGTAATGGTGGTGGTAGTAGTGGTGGTAATGGTGGTGGTAGTGTTGGTAGTGTATGGTAGTGGTGGTAATGGTGGAAGTGGTGGTGGTGGTGATGGTGCTAGTGGTGGTGGTAGTAGTGGTGGTGTAATGGTGGTGGTAGTGTTGGTGGTAGTAGTGGTGGTAATGGTGGTGGTGTCCGGCAAAACAACCCCCTACCTCCTTGTGGTGCCGGACGGGCAACGCTGTACAATAAAATAGAAAAACTAGTTTATAGTTTAAGAAAATAGATGAGTTGGATCTGTCACGTGGGTCATTAAAAAAAAGGTTATTCGTTTCATCAGGTCATGTGCACAGATTACAATAACATTTGGAGGGGAAAAAAAACATGCTGGCCGTTATGTGACTTCACCGAAAAAGCCAAAGAGTACGTTATGGTCACATTCACTGCATTGTCTTGGTGAATGCGAGGCATCGCGTGGTCATAACCCACCGGGATATTTTCCCCTTACGCGTCAAGAGATTGAAATTCTCATGGAAATCATTTCAGGTATTCACTGAAAGTGTCAGAGATGAATGTTCAGGATAAAACTGAACATCCGTGCTAAAGATTGGTGCCATATTGTACGATTATAATTGTGCAAAATGCAACCAGAACACAATTAGCACGGTTAGCTACGTACCGCTACAGTCTACATTATAGACTGTCAGTACACTCACTCAGCTTAATAACCAGGCTACAGTCTACATTATAGACTGCCAGTACACTCACCATACTTAATAACCATTACTACAGTCTACATTATAGACTGTAGTACACTCACTCAGCTTAATAACCATTACTACAGTCTACATTATAGACTGCCAGTACACTCACCATACTTAATAACCATTACTACAGTCTACATTATAGACTGTAGTACACTCACTCAGCTTAATAACCATTACCACAGTCTACATTATAGACTACCAGTACACTCACCATACTTAATAACCATTACTACAGTCTACATTATAGACTGTCAGTACACTCACCATACTTAATAACCAGGCTACAGTCTACATTATAGACTGTCAGTACACTCACCATACTTAATAACCATTACTACAGTCTACATTATAGACTGTAGTACACTCACTCAGCTTAATAACCATTACTACAGTCTACATTATAGACTGTCAGTACACTCACCATACTTAATAACCATTACCACAGTCTACATTATAGACTCTCAGTACACTCACCAAACTTAATAACCATTACTACAGTCTACATTATAGACTGTCAGTACACTCACCATACTTAACCATTACTACAGTCTACATTATAGACTGTCAGTACACTCACTCAGCTTAATAACCATTACTACAGTCTACATTATAGACTGTCAGTACACTCACTCAGCTTATAACCATTACTACAGTCTACATTATAGACTGTCAGTACACTCACCATACTTAATAACCATTACTACAGTCTACATTATAGACTGCCAGTACACTCACCATACTTAATAACCATTACTACAGTCTACATTATAGACTGTCAGTACACTCACCATACTTAATAACCATTACTACAGTCTACATTATAGACTGTCAGTACACTCACCATACTTAATAACCATTACTACAGTCTACATTATAGACTGTCAGTACACTCACCATACTTAATAACCATTACTACAGTCTACATTATAGACTGTCAGTACACTCACCATACTTAATAACCATTACTACAGTCTACATTATAGACTGTCAGTAAACTCACCATACTTAATAACCATTACCACAGTCTACATTATAGACTGTCAGTACACTCACCATACTTAATAACCATTACTACAGTCTACATTATAGACTGTCAGTACACTCACTCAGTTTAATAACCATTACTACAGTCTACATTATAGACTGTCAGTAAACTCACCATACTTAATAACCATTACCACAGTCTACATTATAGACTGTCAGTACACTCACCATACTTAATAACCATTACCACAGTCTACATTATAGACTGTCAGTACACTCACCATACTTAATAACCATTACTACAGTCTACATTATAGACTGTCAGTACACTCACCATACTTAATAACCATTACTACAGTCTACATTATAGACTGTCAGTACACTCACCATACTTAATAACCATTACTACAGTCTACATTATAGACTGTCAGTACACTCACCATACTTAATAACCATTACTACAGTCTACATTATAGACTGTCAGTACACTCACCATACTTAATAACCATTACTACAGTCTACATTATAGACTGTCAGTACACTCACCATACTTAATAACCAGGCTACAGTCTACATTATAGACCAGGGGTCGGGAACCTATGGCTCGCGAGCCAGATGTGGCTCTTTTGATGATTGCATATGGCTCGCAGATAAAACAAAATATTCTCACTTGTTTTAATCCATCCATCGATTTTTCACTGCGCATGTCCTGTTCAGGGCTGCAGGAGCAATTGTCCATTATTTTAATTGGATGATACTGGCCTACGTTTGCCGTTGCTGGGTAAAACAGGTAAACGCCCCCTTTTGAATCAGTCTGAGACTGCGTCTGCTCGGTCATTAGCTCAAAGCTAACCCTTCGACGAAGAAGATGGCGAAAAGAAAAAAAGACGACGAGTATCGTACATTTCAGGACGAATGGACCGAAGAATTCGCCTTTGTGGAGAGAGCGGGTTCTGCGGTGTGTCTAATTTGCAATGACAAAATTACATCGTTGAAACGGTCGAATGTAAAGCGGCACTTCGACACGCGCCACGCTACCTTTGCATCAAAATACCCTGCGGGAGACAGCAGAAAGAAAGCGTGCCAAGAGCTTCTGAGCAGGGTGCAAGCTAGCCAGCAGCAACTCCGCGTATGGACCCGGCAAGGTGACTATAATTCGGCTAGCTTTGCTGGTTCTTTAGCAATAGTGAGGAACGGAAAACCATTCACAGATGGCGAGTATGCTAAAACGTTCATGCTGGATGTAGCCAATGAACTTTTTGATGATCTTCCGAACAAAGACAAGATAATCAAACGGATACAAGACATGCCTCTGTCGGCAAGAACTGTTCATGATCGTACCATCGTGATGGCAAACAAAGTGGAGGAAACGCAAGTGAAGGACATAAATGCAGCGCCGTTCTTTTCTCTGGCTTTGGATGAGTCAACAGACGTGAGCCATTTGTCGCAGTTCAGCGTGATTGCAAGATATGCTGTTGGTGACACACTGCGCGAAGAAAGTCTTGCTGTTCTGCCATTAAAAGGGTCCACAAGAGGTGAGGATTTATTCAAGTCTTTCATGGAGTTTGCTCAAGAAAAAAGTCTACCTATGGATAAACTTCTCTCAGTGTGTACTGATGGTGCTCCGTGTATGGTGGGGAAAAACAAAGGATTTGTGGCGCTTCTCCGTGAACATGAAAATAGACCCATCCTAAGTTTCCATTGCATTATACACCAGGAGGCACTTTGTGCTCAGATGTGTGACAGGCAGTTTGGCGAAGTGATGTCGCTGGTCATTCGTGTGATCAACTTTATTGTTGCCCGAGCCTTAAATGATCGCCAGTTTAAAACACTGCTGGATGAAGTTGTAAATAACTATCCTGGTCTGCTTTTGCACAGCAATGTGCGTTGGTTGTCAAGAGGGAAGGTGCTTAGCCGTTTTGCGGCTTGCCTGAACGAAATCCGGACTTTCCTTGAAATGAAAGGCGTCGGGCATCCTGAGCTAGCCGACACCGAGTGGCTCCTCAAGTTTTACTATCTCGTAGATCTGACTGAACATCTGAACCAGCTCAACGTGAAAATGCAAGGCATTGGAAATACAGTGTTATCCCTTCAACAAGCTGTATTTGCTTTTGAAAAAAAGCTGGAGCTTTTCATCACGGATCTTGAAACAGGTCGTTTACTACATTTTGAAAAACTGAGCCAATTTAAAGATGCATGCACAGCAAGTGAGCCCATTCAAAACCTTGATCTCCACCAGCTAGCTGGCTGCACATCCAGTCTCCTACAGTCCTTCAAAGCACGCTTTGGAGAATTTCGTGAGCACACTCGTCTTTTTAAGTTCATCACCCATCCAAACGAGTGTTCACTGAACACAGCCGACCTGAATTACATCCCTGGTGTCTCCGTCAGAGATTTTGAAGCAGAAGTGGCTGACCTGAAGGCCTCAGACATGTGGGTGAATAAGTTCAAGTCACTGAATGAAGATTTGGAAAGAATCACGACAGAAAGCGGAGTTGGCGAGCAAGCACATGTGGACAGAAATGAAAAAACTCCAACCCGAAGACCAGCTGATTCTCAAAACTTGGAACGCGCTTCCTGTCACATACCACACACTGCAGCGTGTGAGTATTGCTGTATTGACCATGTTTGGATCTACGTATGCATGTGAGCAGTCATTTTCACATCTTAAAAACATCAAGTCCAACCTACGATCACGTTTAACGGATGAAAGCCTCAACGCTTGCATGAAGCTTAACCTCACCAAGTACCAACCTGACTACAAAGACATCAGCAAATCCATGCAGCGCCAGAAGTTGCATTAATGGTGAGTGTTATAACAACATTATTTAAAAGAATAAATTCAGAGGCTTATTATACTGACATTTAGTTGAATTCACTTTTAAAATATATTATATGGCTCTCACTGAAATAAATTTCCAAATTTTTTGCTTTCATGGCTCTCTTAGTCAAAAAGGTTCCCGACCCCTGTTATAGACTGTCAGTACACTCACCATACTTAATAACCAGGCTACATTATTATTGACAAATTAAATCGTTTGTATTTTGTCAATGGCCATAGACTCAGTACCGCGCCCATAGACCCAACACTGCCCATAAATTCAACAGTGCATATTTAAACTATCTGCGAATCACGGGCTGGACATTTGAGGCCACTTTTTACCTCACGTTTTCCCTCACGAGAGGCGACCTCGCACCCCTGGGGGGTCGTCATCGTCGTTAATTTCTGCTCCGAAATAAAAAAAATTCAAATCCGCACCTCACGGCTCTCAAAATGGCGCCTGGCCGAGGAGGAGTCTCAAAAATTTGGCGGGAAAAAAAATCCCGCGTCACGTGGCTAGGGAGGAACCAAATCTGATTGGCTCCAAGTCGCCGCTTGGACCAATCAGAGAGCTCCAAGCGCCTCGCCTCACAGCAGCTCCGCTCCTGCACTGATAGATCACTGCAGAAGGTCTCTCGTCTGTAGTTGAATAGTGTAATAGTGTGTGTGTATCTGTGTGTCTGTGTGTATGTGTATTTATCTCTGTGTGTGTATGTGTATCTGTGTGTATGTGTGTGTATCTGTGTGTATGTGAGTATGTATCTGTGTATGTCTCTGTGTGTCTCCGTGTGTGTCCGTGTGTGTACGTGTGTGTGTCTCTGTGTGTGGTGTGTGTCTCTGTGTGTGTACGTGTGTGTCTCTGTGTGTGTGTCTCTGTGTGTGGTGTGTGTCTCTGTGTGTGATGTGTGTGTGTCTCCGTGTGTGTCTCTGTGTGTCTCTGTGTGTGTGTCTCTGTGTGTGGTGTGTGTCTCTGTGTGTGTGTCTCTGTGTGTGTCTCTGTGTGTGATGTGTGTGTCTCCGTGTGTAATGTGTGTGTCTCTGTGTGTGTGTCTCTGTGTGTGTCTCTGTGTGTGATGTGTGTGTCTCCGTGTGTAATGTGTGTGTCTCTGTGTGTGTGTCTCTGGGTGTGTCTCTGTGTGTGATGTGTGTGTGTCTCTGTGTGTGATGTGTGTGTCTCTGTGTGTGTGTCTGTGTGTGTGTATGTGGGGAGCGGTAGTGTAGTGATTAGCGCTACGCCGCGCTACGATTCTCTGAACCGGTCCTGGGCCTCCCCTAGGTCGACTCAGCCTCAAATGAGTACCTGGTGTGGTGGTGTGTAGTAAACATCACCACTGGGGGAGACAAAGGCGGTCGGGCGTGGTGCTGGCCACCCACCCCCTTGTGTGCCACAGTGCCGGCCCTTATAGGTGCTGCTACTCTCTTACAGCACTTGCCCCTACAGATTGTTAAGGCTGTACGGGGGATCTTTGTGTGTGATGTCTGTGTGTGTCTTGTGTGTGTGTGATGTCTGTGTGTGTGTGATGTCTGTGTGTGTGTGATGTGTGTGTGATGTCTGTGTGTGTCTTGTGTGTGTGATGTCTGTGTGTGTGATGTCTGTGTGTGTGTGTGATGTCTGTGTGTGATGTCTGTGTGTGTGTCGTGTGTGTGTGATGTCTTTGTATGTGTGATGTCTGTGTGTGTCTTGTGTGTGTGTTGTGTGTGTGATGTCTGTGTGTGTCTTGTGTGTGTGTGTGATGGCTGTGTGTGTGTGTGATGTCTGTGTGTGTCTTATGTGTGTCTGTGTGTGTGTGATGTGTGTGTGATGTCTGTGTGTGTCTTGTGTGTGTGTGATGGCTGTGTGTGTGTGATGTCTGTGTGTGTCTTGTGTGTGTGTGATGGCTGTGTGTATGTGATGTCTGTGTGTGTCTTGTGTGTGTCTGTGTGTGTGTGATGTCTGTGTGTATGATGTGTGTGTGATGTCTGTGTGTGTCTTGTGTGATGTCTGTGTGTGTGTGTCTGTGTGTCTTGTGTGTGTGATGTCTGTGTGTGTGATGTCTGTGTGTGTGTCTTGTGTGTGTGTGTCTTGTGTGTTTGTGATGTCTGTGTGTGTGTGATGGCTGTGTGCGTGTGATGTCTGTGTGTGTCTTGTGTGTGTGATGTGTGTGTGATGTCTGTGTGAGTCTTTTGTGTGTGTGTGTGATGTCTGTGTGTGTATTGTGTGTGTGTGTGTGATGGCTGTGTGTGTGATGTCTGTGTGTGTCTTGTGTGTGTCTGTGTGTGTGATGTCTGTGTGTGTCTTGTGTGATGTGTGTGTGTGATGTCTGTGTGTGTGTGATGTCTGTGTGTGTGTCGTGTGTGTGTGATGTCTGTGTGTGTGTGATGTCTGTGTGTGATGTCCGTGTGTGTCGTGTGTGTGTGATGTCTTTGTGTGTGTGATGTCTGTGTGTGTCTTGTGTGTGTGTTGTGTGTGTGATGTCTGTGTGTGTCTTGTGTGTGTGTGTGATGGCTGTGTGTGTGTGATGTCTGTGTGTGTCTTATGTGTGTCTGTGTGTGTGTGATGTGTGTGTGATGTCTGTGTGTGTCTTGTGTGTGTTTGTGTGATGGCTGTGTGTGTGTGATGTCTGTGTGTGTCTTGTGTGTGTGTGATGTGTGTGTGATGTCTGTGTGTGTCTTGTGTGTGTGTGTGTGATGGCTGTGTGTATGTGATGTCTGTGTGTGTCTTGTGTGTGTCTGTGTGTGGGTGATGTCTGTGTGTATGATGTGTGTGTGATGTCTGTGTGTGTGTGTGTGATGTCTGTGTGTGTCTTGTGTGTGTGTGTGATGTCTGTGTGTGTGTCTTGTGTGTGTGATGTCTGTGTGAGTCTTTTGTGTGTGTGTGTGATGTCTGTGTGTGTATTGTGTGTGTGTGATGGCTGTGTGTGTGATGTCTGTGTGTGTCTGTGTGTGTGTGATGTCTGTGTGTGCCTTGTGTGATGTGTGTGTGTGTGATGTCTGTGTGTGTGTCTTGTGTGTGTGATGTCTGTGTGTGTCTTGTGTGTGTGTGTGATGTCTGTGTGTGTCTTGTGTGTGTGTGTGATGTCTGTGTGTGTGTCTGACAGGTGATCCGCTCTTTTGAAATCGGATGAGGTAATCTCGCAGATCCTCATCGTTTGAGCAGCGTTAAGCCCCTCGCACAGATTTGAATATTCCCCAAGCTTCCTAATCACTGCCAGGCTCAGACGTTAACATCTCCTAGCCACCGTGATGATGATGATGGTGGAACCCACGACCTCCTGCTGTATACCAGGCGAGGTAGTTAACATCACCTAGCCACCGTGATGATGATGATGGTGGTGGTGGAACCCACGACCTGCTGTATACCAGGTGAGGTAGTCAACATCTCCTAGCCACCGTGATGATGATGTTGGTGGTGGAACCCACGACCTCCTGCTGTATACCAGGTGAGGTAGTCAACATCTCCTAGCCACCGTGATGATGATGATGGTGGAACCCACAACCTCCTGCTGTATACCAGGCGAGGTAGTCAACATCTCCTAGCCACCGTGATGATGATGATGGTGGTGGAACACACGACGTCTTGCTGTATACCAGGTGAGGTAGTCAACATCTCGCTCACCCCCAGGCTTGGTTGCAGGATGTCCACGAAGGGTCCCAAGTACTCGTTTGGCCTACTGCTGGATTCTCCTCCCCGGCGCACAAAGACCAGAGCCAAGCTACACAGCACCACCACCTCCTCCGCCTCCTCGTCTTTGCTCAGCTCCACGCCCGCGGCACGCCACTCCAGGATGCAAGGTCGGAGAGAGTGCAGGAGGGCAATCAGCGGCGGAGCCAGGGGGCGGGGGGGGGGGTGACAGGGTTAGACAATTGTCACCCCTGAAAAAAAATAAAAAATCGAAAAATCTGAAACATTGTGCGTGTAAGTGCACGACACTCGGTCTGGCGGACTTCGTGTAACTGCACCGTCAGAGCGTGTCGCCAAACCGATGGCGTCTGGTTCAACAAGCCTGACTCTCTAATCATCTTCTTTGGTTCTTTCGGTAAAGTCACCACCACGTAGAATGAGAATAAAATAAAACAATAAAATTCTCACGACGTTTCGGCCGCAACGCAGGTGGCCTTCTTCAGGCCACCTGTCGTCCAAACAGGTCTGTCCCTTTAAACCTGAAGAAAGCCACTTGTGTTGTGGCCGAAACGTCGTGAGAATTTTATTGTTTTATTATTTTATTCTCATTCTACGTGGTGACTTTACCGCAAGAACCAAAGAAGATGAATCCTTGCAGTCACGAAAGCTTTAAATCGAAATCTCTAATCATTTTTGAAGTTAACATTTGTTGAATGTCACCCCGGGCTGAAAATCCTGGCTCCGCCCCTGAGGGGGATGACGCCTCTCCGCGGATTATTTTGATGTTGATGGATTACCGTACTTTGGATCCTCTTGCTCCTTATCCTTTGGTTCTTTCGGTGAGGTCACGTGGACTGCTCCTACGTCAGCTCCTACGTCGGCGGTCCACCTTCTGTGTTCGTTTCACACCTGGTGACGGTTGCTTGTGTCGCGATCCAAACGTCGTGATCCATTAAAATGTTTTCGTACCTACGTGAGTTTTTGCCGAAATAACTCAACAACACGAATTCCTGCGGTCACGGCAGTTTTAAGGAACAGATTGCATCTCACTGCTCTCCGCTCCCTGCGGAGCGTTAAGGCCCCAACAAGCCCACGGCTTTCCATTCCGGGCACCGTTCTGTGATATTGCGTCGAGCGAATGTGTGGCCCTACGCAGCCTCTCCACCCCCCCCCCCCCCCCTTTCAAAAATCAGCTCGCACCCTCCGCTAGGGTCTTGTCAAAGGGGAGCACCGTTAATCCTGCCGAACAGGATTTTTGCAGAAGACCTCGCTGGGGTTGGTGGGCGGGAGACGAGAGGGAGGCGTCGTTCCTCGCCAGCTGTCGAAGTATGCAAGCTCTCTCGCTTCTGTTTTTGGTGAAGCCTCTCTCTTGAACGATGTCGGTCTTCTGGTGCCCGCGTCCACTGGGGACGCCATCGCACTCCCCACGTGCCACGTTAGAACAGGGCCGAGAGCGTGAGGAGCCTCAAAGAAAACGGATCGCTTTAATTAAGTCTCCGTCCGCCGCCCCCCCGTTTCTCTTGTTCCCAGAGTCGGGTTGGGCCGACCGGAGCGGCAACGCCGACACCGCCACAACCACCAGCGGCGGCGGCAGGGCCCGCGGCGGCGGTGGTGGCGGTGGCAGCTGCGGTGATGCTCCCACCGTGGTGATGCCAGGCTTCTCCTCCTGGGCCCCGCGGGTGCCCCTCCCGGCTTCCCGGTTCCGTGCAGCGCCGGGCAGCTCGCGGCGGCAACGCCAGAGGCATGCGCCCGGCAGCAGCAGCAGGGCCACCACGTCCACCGGTAGACTCACACAGAGTCCCGTAGACTCACACAGAGACCCGTAGACTCACACAGAAACCCATAGACTCACACAGAGACCCGTAGACTCACACAGAAACCCATAGACTCCCACAGAAACCCATAGACTCACACAGAGCCCCGTAGACTCACACAGAGACCCATAGACTCACACAGAGACCCATAGACTCACACAGAAACCCATAGACTCACACAGATACCTGCAGACTCACACAGAGACCCATAGACTCACACAGAAACCCATAGACTCACACAGAGACCCACAGACTCACACAGAAACCCATAGACTCACCACCCTTCATAGACTCACACAGAGACCCGTAGACTCGCACAGAGACCCATAGACTCACACAGAGACACATAGACTCACACAGAGACCCGTAAACTCACACAGAGACCCATAGACTCACACAGAGACCCATAGACTCACCACCCTTCATAGACTCACACAGAGACCCGTAGACTCGCACAGAGACCCATAGACTCACACAGAGACCCATAGACTCACACAGAAACCCATAGACTCACACAGATACCGGTAGACTCACACAGAGACCCATAGACTCACACAGAAACCCATAGACTCACACAGAGACCCACAGACTCACACAGAAACCCATAGACTCACCACCCTTCATAGACTCACACAGAGACCCGTAGACTCGCACAGAGACCCATAGACTCACACAGAGACACATAGACTCACACAGAGACCCGTAAACTCACACAGAGACCCATAGACTCACACAGAGACCCATAGACTCACCACCCTTCATAGACTCACACAGAGACCCGTAGACTCGCACAGAGACCCATAGACTCACACAGAGACCCATTGACTCACACAGAGACCCGTAGACTCACACAGAGACCCATAGACTCACACAGAGAACCCGTAGACTCGCACAGAGACCCATAGACTCACACAGAGACCCATTGACTCACACAGAGACCCGTAGACTCACACAGAGACCCATAGACTCACACAGAGACCCGTAGACTCACACAGAGACCCATAGACTCACACAGAGACCCGTAGACTCACACAGAGACCCATAGACTCACACAGAGACCCGTAGACTCACACAGAGACCCATAGACTCACACAGAGACCCATAGACTGACACAAAAACCCATAGACTCAGACAGAGACCCGTAGACTCACACACAGAGACCCATAGACTCACACAGAGACCCATAGACTCATCACAGAGACCCATAGACTCACACAGAGACCCATAGACTCACCACCCTTCATAGACTCACACAGAGACCCGTAGACTCGCACAGAGACCCGTAGACTCACACAGAGACCCGTAGACTCACATAGAGACCCATAGACTCACACAGAGACCCGTAGACTCACACAGAGACCCGTAGACTCACACAGAGACCCATAGACTCACACAGAGACCCGTAGACTCACACAGAGACCCATAGACTCACACAGAGACCCATAGAATCACACAGAGACCCATAGGCTCACACAGAGACCCATAGACTGACACAAAAACCCATAGACTCAGACAGAGACCTGTAGACTCACACACAGAGACCCATAGACTCACACAGAGACCCGTAGACTCACACACAGAGACCCATAGACTCACACAGAGACCCTTAGACTCACACACAGAGCCCCGTAGACTCACACAGAGACCCGTAGACTCACACAGAGACCCGTAGACTCACCACCGTTCATCGACTCACGACAGGAGGCAGCACCCCATCTCTCTTGTGGCCCCGCAGCGACCTCGTTCTCCACGACTGACGACGCCGACGCCGGCGACGACGACGAGGAGGTGGAGGCGAGGTCGGTGGTGGTGGCGTTGGCAGAGGGCCGAGGTATCGCTCGGGGCGAGGTCGGCCTGGCCAGCATCGACCTGCGCTGCCCCGAGCTGGTCCTGTGTCAGTTCCCCGACAGCCAGCCCTACGTCAAGGTCAGCCTCCTTCTCTCTCCGTGCATGAACATAAAGGGCCCCCCCCCCCCCCCCGTGCAGTGCGTGTTATGAAGCGGGCCCTGAATTAAAAACTAAAACACGCACATTCTTCACCTGTGCGGTATAGCGATTGTCATTTTTGTCACTTGCCGTACGGCCGGATAATGCGACGCATCTCTAACCTAAGTTTGCTTGTGGCTGTGGTTGTTTTGATTTAAAGCTTTCGTGACTGCAGTAATTAATATTCCTAGCTCTTTCGGTAAAGTCGCGTTGAAGGGAAACAATAAAATAATAAAATATATATAAAACAATAAAAATTCTCACGACGTTTCGACCATAACACAAACAGTCGTCATCAGGTGTGTCGGTTTGCATTTATGTATTTATTTTTAAACGGTGCATTTATTTATTTATAAAACGTTAGCACCACGGGCAGCGATTTGACAGTTTATTTAGAAGGACGAGTCCATCTATGTTCTGAAAAGAGGAGGGGGGAGACGAAAAATTAATGTATGCTGTCTAAATGCCACCGTAAGCGTGAACAATCAATTAAGACCTGAAATGGTTTATCAAATCCTTCCAATGATTGCTAAGCCAGAATCCATCTTCTCGGTTTAAATTGTCTCTGTGCTTATTATTTTATTATTTCCCTTTAACGTGACTTTACCGAAAGAGCTAAGAATATGAACCACTGCAGTCACGGAAGCTTTAAGTCAAAATTTGATGCTTTTCTTGCTCGTGTTTTTGTTGGTTTGTTGCGGTTGCACTCCGATTCAAGAGCCGGATGGCTCACAGGACTATACCCAAAATAAACTGAAAACTGAAACTGAACCTTCAACACACTCGGCCGTTCGTAAAAGCTGAAGGGCGGTTTCGAACTCTGGTAAGAGAGCGGAATCACCGAACCGGAATTGATTGCTTGAAAGCGTTTAGCGCGGGGCCCTTGAAAGTGCGGGGCCCCGTAGCCACGTAAGTAGCTACGTGCCAATGTGTGCGTGTCGTTATTCTGACGGTATGCAGTATATATACATTGACAGGTTAGGTTAGTCTTAAACTATTAAACACTAGTTTTTTTTATTTTACCTTACCTCATGCACCTAGCTTGGCACAGCAGTCAACCCACTGCACCTGTGTCTGTCCCGTGACCTCCTCCTGGTGCACCTAGCCTGGCACAGCAGTCAACCCACTGCACCTGGGTCTGTCCCGTGACCTCCTCCTGGTGCACCTAGCCTGGCACAGCAGTCAACCCACTGCACCTGGGTCTGTCCCGTGACCTCCTCCTGGTGCACCTAGCCTGGCACAGGAGTCAACGCACTGCACCTGGGTCTGTCCCGTGACCTCCTCCTGGTGCACCTAGCCTGGCACAGGAGTCAACGCACTGCACCTGGGTCTGTCCCGTGACCTCCTCCTGGTGCACCTAGCCTGGCACAGGAGTCAACGCACTGCACCTGGGTCTGTCCCGTGACCTCCTCCTGGTGCACCTAGCCTGGCACAGCAGTCAACCCACTGCACCTGGGTCTGTCCCGTGACCTCCTCCTGGTGCACCTAGCCTGGCACAGGAGTCAACGCACTGCACCTGGGTCTGTCCCGTGAGCTCCTCCTGGTGCACCTAGCCTGGCACAGCAGTCAACCCACTGCACCTGGGTCTGTCCCGTGACCTCCTCCTGGTGCACCTAGCCTGGCACAGCAGTCAATCCACTGCACCTGGGTCTGTCCCGTGACCTCCTGCTGGTGCACCTAGCCTGGCACAGGAGTCAACGCACTGCACCTGGATCTGTCCCGTGACCTCCTCCTGGTGCACCTAGCCTGGCACAGGAGTCAACGCACTGCACCTGGGTCTGTCCCGTGACCTCCTCCTGGTGCACCTAGCCTGGCACAGCAGTCAACCCACTGCACCTGGGTCTGTCCCGTGACCTCCTCCTGGTGCACCTAGCCTGGCACAGCAGTCAACCCACTGCACCTGGGCCTGTCCCGTGACCTCCTCCTGGTGCACCTAGCCTGGCACAGCAGTCAACCCACTGCACCTGGGCCTGTCCCGTGACCTCCTCCTGGTGCACCTAGCCTGGCACAGCAGTCAACCCACTGCACCTGGGTCTGTCCCGTGACCTCCTCCTGGTGCACCTAGCCTGGCACAGCAGTCAACCCACTGCACCTGGGTCTGTCCCGTGACTTCCTCCTGCTGCACCTCAGCCTGTTGTTCTCGTTGCTGGCGCTGCTGCTGCTGCTTGTTCAGGCGATCACCAAGCTGCAGGTGCTACGCCCACTGGAGGTGGTGATGCCCCACACGGCCTGCAACCCAAACGCCAGCAAAATGTTCACCCTGCTGAGGGACTACTTCCCTGTGAGCACGCACGGACGGCATCGCCACTACTCACCACGCGGAGACTCCTAGACTCATCACACAGAGACTCCTAGACTCATCACACAGAGAGCCATAGACTCATCACACAGAGACCCATAGACTCATCACACAGAGAGCCATAGACTCATCACACAGAGAGCCATAGACTCATCACACAGAGACCCATAGACTCATCACACAGAGACCCATAGACTCATCACACAGAGACCTATAGACTCAGCACACGGAGACTCCTAGACTCATCACGCAGAGACCCATAGACTCATCACATACAGACCCATAGACTCATCACACAGAGACCCATAGACTCATCACACAGAGAGCCATAGACTCACCACACAGAGACCCATAGACTCACCACACAGAGACCCATAGACTCATCACGCAGAGACCCATAGACTCATCACATACAGACCCATAGACTCATCACACAGAGACCCATAGACTCATCACACAGAGAGCCATAGACTCACCACACAGAGACCCATAGACTCACCACACAGAGACCCATAGACTCATCACGCAGAGACCCATAGACTCATCACACAGAGAGCCATAGACTCACCACACAGAGACCCATAGACTCACCACACAGAGACCCATAGACTCATCACGCAGAGACCCATAGACTCATCACACAGAGACCTATAGACTTATCACACAGAGACCCATAGACTCATCACACAGAGAGCCATAGACTCATCACACAGAGACTCCTAGACTCACCACACAGAGACCCATAGACTCACCACACAGAGACCCATAGACTCACCACATAGAGTCCCATAGACTCACCACGCAGAGACCCATAGACTCATCACATACAGACCCATAGACTCACCACACAGAGACCCACAGACGCATCACACAGAGACCCATAGACTCACCACGCAGAGACCCATAGACTCATCACATATAGACCTATAGACTCACCACACAGAGACCCACAGACCACACAGAGACCTATAGACTCATCACGCAGAGACCCATAGACTCATCACGCAGAGACCCATAGACTCATCACACAGAGACCCATAGACTCATCACACAGAGACCCACAGACTCATCACACAGAGACCCATAGACTCATCACATAGAGACCCATAGACTCATCACACAGAGACCCACAGACTCACCACACAGAGACCCATAGACTCACCACACAGAGACCCATAGACTCATCACACAGAGACCCACAGACGCACCACAGTGGGTGCTGCCACCTCGTGGTGAGTGCGTGTGCAGGAGGCCCACGTGACCACGGTGCTGAGGAAATACTTCAACGAGGAGCGGGGCATGGACGCCGTGCGAAGGCTTTGCGTGCCCCACATGGCCACCGTGCTCATGGATGTGCAGGGGAAGTGAGTGGGTGTGTGTGGGTGAGTGTGTGGGTGTGTGTGGGTGAGTGGGTGGGTGAGTGAGTGTGTGGGTCTATGGGTGTGTGTGTGGGTGGGTGAGTGGGTGGGTGAGTGGGTGAGTGAGTGTGTGGGTGAGTGTGTGGGTATGTGGGTGAGTGGGTGAGTTTGTGGGTGATTGTGTGGGTGAGTGTGTGGGTGAGTGTGTGGGTGAGTGTGTGGGTCTATGGGTGAGTGTGTGGGTGAGTGGGTGAGGAGCTCACCGGTGAGCTCCTCCGGCAGGTAAGGCTGCGTTGGCTGGGCCATGTAGCCCGCATGCCCAGCCACCGCATGCCCAAACAGCTTTTGTTCGGCCGCATCGAGGGGGCTAAACGGGCACGGTACGGGCTAGAGAAGAGATGGAGTGGTTAGGGTTAGGGTTACCCACTCACTCACCCACCCACCGATCCACTCACCCATCCACTCATCCACCCACTCACCCATCCACTCACCCACCCCCCTCTCACCCTCCCACTCACCCTCGCCCCTGCCCACCACCCCCAGATACTACTGCCTGGCTTCGCTGGCGGCGCTGCTGCAGTATGTGAAGTTCATCCAGGGCGTGGTGCTCGCCCCGGCCTCCGTGCGCGTCTCCTTCTGCGGCAGTGAGCGCACCGCCATGATCGACGGCACCACGGCCGCCAACCTGGAGCTGCTGCGCAACTCCCACGACCCTCGGTAGACGATGCCTCCTCCTCCTCCTCCCTCGCTAGCGGGGATAGCCACTCCCCCTTCTGTGTGTTGGTGTGTGTGTGTTGGTGTGTGTGTTGGTGTGTGTGGTGTGTGTGTGTGGGTGTTGGTGTGGTGTGGGTGTGTGGGTGTGTGTGGTGTGTGTGGTTGTGTGTGGAGCCAGGAGATTGAATATCTACCCTCGGGGCTCCTCCAGAAACAACGAAAAACCACTACGGGTGGCCACGTGGAATGTTCGAACGCTCACTGCGGAGGAGAGGCTGCCACTCCTCTGTCGGGAGCTGGACCGGTACCGCCTGGATCTATGTGGCATTCAGGAGGTCCGGTGGACCGGCTCTGGCTCCTGCCACCATGAGGGGTGGACAGTCCTCTACTCGGGGCAGCAAACTGCCAAACAACAGGGAGTGGTTCTTCTTTTGAACAAAAGAATGAAGGGGGCGTGGGAGCATGGCGGTGAGGTGTGGGAAGCTGTAAGCCCCAGGCTACTTTGGGCTCGCCTTCCCATCAACCCGAGGCGAGGAATGGTGGTCGTGGTTACTTATGCCCCCACCGAAGATGAACATCCGTGGAGGGATGCAGGCAAAGCCGATGAGTCAGATGCCTTCTATGACCTCCTGTCACAGGTGCTGGCTAAAGTGGCCCCTCGGGATAGAGTGGCCCCTCGGATAGGTCATGCAACCCGCATGCCCAGCCACCGCATGCCGAAACAGCTTTTGTTCGGCCGGATTGAGGGGGCTAAACGGGTGCGGCACGGGCTAGAGAAGAGATGGAGTGATGTGGTACAGGAGGACGTGGAGCTGAGTGGACTTGCCGATGACTGGTACCAGCGGTGTCAAGATCGGCCTCTGTGTAGGAGGCTCGTGAAGGACGCTACTGGGCAGTTGGAGGCAGTCGGCCTCCAACAACAACGGAGGGCGGAGGAGCGACGCTCACAACAACGAGCGGAGCGCCGGGTGGCTAAAGCACAGCAGGTTGCCACAGTAGGGGGCACAGGTGGTGCATCAGCCAGTCATCTCAGTCAGTCGACCTGTGGCACCTGGGTCTGCCCCGTGACCTCCTGCCAGCGGGTGTTCGACACTTCACGTGGCCTCAGGGTGCACATAGCCTGGCACAAGCGTCGTGGTGATGACACCGCCACTTAGTGGCGAATGGCGGTTGTTGTTGTTGTTGTTTTGTGGTTTGTGTTGGTGTGTGTGTGTTAGTGTGTGTGTTGGTGTGTGTTGGTGTGTGTGGGGGTGTGTGTGGGTGCGAGTGTGGTAGTGTGTGTGTGTGTTGGTGTGTGTGCGTGTATGTGTGGGTGCGAGTGTGGTATGAGTGTGTGTGGGTGTGTGTTGGTGTGTGTGTGTGTGACCCTCCTCCACCCGTGTGTGTGCGTGTGTGTGTGTGTGCGTGCGAGCGTGCACCCAGGAGCTCCCACTCGCTATTCGGGGTGCTCAACTACACGAGGACGCGTGGAGGAGCGCGCCGGCTCAGAGCCAACATCCACGAGCCGCTGGTGGATGAAGAGACGCTCAGAGGCCGTCTCGACTGTGTGGATGAGCTGATGCAGGAAGACAACTTCTATAGAGTGCAGGCCGGTGGGTGGGTGGGTTGGTGGGTGGGTGGCTGAGTGGGTGGGTGGGTATGTGGGTGGGCGGGTGAGTGGGTGCGTGAGTGGGTGAGTGAGTGCGTGAGTGGGTGAGTGAGTGGGTGGGTGGGTGAGTGGTGAGTGAGTGGTTGCGTGGGTGGGTGAGTGGGTATGTGGGTGGGTGAGTGGGTGGGTGGGTGATGGGGCAGTTGTGGAGCGAGTGGAGAGTTTCCCATACCTGGGCAGTGCGCTCATGACCGGCTCCGGTTTAACAGCAAAGATCGCACTCCGAATCAGTCGAGCGGCAATGTCTTTTCATCGGTTGCGTAACGCTGTGTGGAAGTTACCTGGTCTGTCGCTCCGCATGAAGCTTCGGGTCTTCCCTCCCTTCTCTACGCTTGTGAAACGTGGACCCCCCAAATGGAACATCTTCGCCGGTTAGAAATATTTAGGCTGGCCTGCCTACGATCAATCCTGGGTTTAACCAGGCTGGATTGTGTAAGGAGCTCACAAATCCTCGAAAAATCTGGACAAAGTCCCATCGGTGAGCTCCTCCGGCAGGCAAGACTGCGTTGGCTGGGCCATGTAGCCCGCATGCCCAATCACCACATGCCCAAACAGATTTTGTTCGGCCGGATCGAGGGGGCTAAACGGATGCTGCTTGTGCTAGATAAGAGATGGAGTGATGTGGTACAGGAGGACGTGGAGCTGAGTGGACTTGCCGATGACTGGTACCAGCGGTGTCAAGATCGGCCTCTGTGGAGGAGGCTCGTGAAGGACGCTACTGGGCAGTTGGAGGCAGTCGCCCTCCAACAACAACGGAGGGCGGAGGAGCGACGCTCACAACAATGAGCGGAGCGCCGGGTGGCTAAAGCACAGCAGGTTGGCACAGTAGGGGGCACAGGTGGTGCATCAGCCAGTCATCTCAGTCAGTCGACCCGTGGCACCTGGGTCTGCCCCGTGACCTCCTGCCGGTGGGCGTTCGACACTTCACGTGGCCTCAAGGTGCACATGGCCTGGCACAAGCGTCGTGGTGACGTCACCGCCACTTAGTGGCGAATGGCGGTTGTTGTTGTTGTGTATGTCTGTGTGTGTGTGTCTGTGTGTATATGTGTGATGTCTGTGTGTATGTGTGTGCAGCTATCAGTCAGTTTCTGGATGTAGACCACCTGCTCTCAATGCTGATTCAAATCCCTAAGACAGAGACGGTGAGATGATCACTTTAATCATCATCAGCATCACCTCGCTCAGCACCACACAGTACCCCTTCATCACGTTAAACAGGGGTGGGGAACGTCCAGCCTCTGGCCCTGCCAAGGCAACCGCAGGCGGGACTCGAAATTCAATAAATCTAGGTAGAGCAATCCTGGAAGAGCAGTTGTGAGTAGCAACAACATCGTCAATACCGGCTAACATCACCAAATGCCTCGCCAAAAAGAAGCAGTTCCAGGCCATCACATTAGGGGCGAGTTAATTAAACGTTTGACCAGATATAACGGGCTAATTTTTAAGTTGATCAATTTTGTATGGCCCGCGAATGATGTTGTAAATATCCAAATGGCCCTTGGTAGAAAAAAGGTTCCCCACCCGTGATGTAGAGAGAGAGGCTATTTAGTGATCTATTTATTTGTCTATATTTATCTCTACATGTATCTATCTATATTCGGTAAAGTCACGTAGAAGGGAAATAATATAAATATAAAAGAATAACATTTTCTTGCTGTGGTTTTCACACCTTGATGATGATTGCTCGTGTTGCAGTCGAAACTTCGTGATAATTTTATTGTTTTATATTTTTATTATTTTATAGTTTCCCTTTCTACGTGGTGACTTTACCGAAAGAACCAAGAATATTAATCCCTGCAGTCACGAAAGCTTTAAATCAAAATGTATCTATCTATGTATCTGTCTATCCATCTACCCTGTTCCAGTTGAGAACTGCTGAGTCTAAGATCAACTACGCCATCCACCTCAAGCATGTCCTGGAGTTGGTGTCTCCACTGCAGGTTACATCGCCTGCCCAAGATCACTGTCATCACTAATTATTGTTCATCGCTATGATCACTAGTTATCATTAATCACTGTCATCACTAATTATTGTTAATCACTATCATCACTAATTATTGTTAATCACTATCATCACTAATTATTGTTAATCACTATCATCGCTAATTATTGTTGATCACTGTCATCACTAATTATTATTGATCACTGTCATCACTAATTATTGTTGATCACCCATCATCACTAATTATCGCTAATCACTATCATCACTAATTATTGTTAATCACTATCATCACTAATTATTGTTAATCACTATCATCACTAATTATTATTAATCACTATCATCACTAATTATTGTTAATCACTATCATCACAAATTATTATTGATCACTGTCATCACTAATTATTGTTAATCACTATCATCACCAATTATTATTAATCACTATCATCACTAATTATTGTTAATCACTATCATCACTAATTATTGTTAATCACTATCATCACTAATTATTGTTAATCACTATCATTACTAATTATTGTTGATCACTATCATCACTAATTATTATTAATCACTATCATCCCTAATTATTATTGATCACTGTCATCACTAATTATTGTTAATCACTATCATCACTAATTATTATTAATCACTATCATCACTAATCGTTAATCACTGTCATCACAAATTATTATTAATCACTATCATCACTAATTATTATTAATCACTGTCATCACTAATTATTGTTAATCACTATCATCACTAATTATTGTTAATCACTGTCATCACTAATTATCGTTAATCACTATCATCACTAATTATCATTAATCACTATCATCACTAATTATTGTTAATCACTATCATCACTAATTATTATTGATCACTATCACCACTAATTATTGTTGATCACTATCATCACTAATTATCATTAATCACTATCGTCACTAATTATTGTTAATCACTATCATCACTAATTATTATTAATCACTATCATCACTAATTATTGTTAATCACTATCATCACTAATTATTATTAATCACTATCATCACTAATTATTGTTAATCACTATCATCACTAATTATTGTTAATCACTATCATCACTAATTATTGTTGATCACTATCATCACTAATTATTATTGATCACTGTCATCACTAATTATTGTTAATCACTATCATCACTAATTATTGTTAATCACTATCATCACTAATTATTATTAATCACTATCATCACTAATTATTGTTAATCACTATCATCACTAATTATTGTTAATCACTATCATCACTAATTATTGTTGATCACTATCATCACTAATTATTATTGATCACTGTCATCACTAATTATTGTTAATCACTATCATCACGAATTATTGTTAATCACTATCATCACTAATTATTGTTGATCACTATCATCACTAATTATTGTTGATCACTATCATCACTAATTATTATTATTAATCACTGTCATCACAAATTATTGTTAATCACTATCATCACTAATTATTGTTAATCACTATCATCACCAATTATTATTAATCACTATCATCACTAATTATTGTTAATCACTATCATCACCAATTATTATTAATCACTATCATCACTAATTATTATTAATCACTATCATCCCTAATTATTATTGATCACTGTCATCACTAATTATTGTTAATGACTATCATCACTAATTATTATTAATCACTATCATCACTAATCGTTAATCACTGTCATCACAAATTATTATTAATCACTATCATCACTAATTGTTATTAATCACTGTCATCACTAATTATTGTTAATCACTATCATCACTAATTATTGTTAATCACTGTCATCACTAATTATCGTTAATCACTATCATCACTAATTATCATTAATCACTATCATCACTAATTATTGTTAATCACTATCATCACTAATTATTATTGATCACTATCACCACTAATTATTGTTGATCACTATCATCACTAATTATCATTAATCACTATCATCACTAATTATTGTTAATCACTATCATCACTAATTATTATTAATCACTATCATCACTAATTATTGTTAATCACTATCATCACTAATTATTATTAATCACTATCATCACTAATTATTGTTAATCACTATCATCACTAATTATTGTTAATCACTATCATCACTAATTATTGTTAATCACTATCATCACTAATTATTGTTAATCACTATAATCACTAATTATTGTTGATCACTGTGATCACTAATTATTGTTGATCACTATCATCACTAATTATTATTGATCACTGTCATCACTAATTATTGTTAATCACTATCATCACGAATTATTATTGATCACTGTCATCACTAATTATTGTTGATCACTATCATCACTAATTATTGTTGATCACTATCATCAATAATTATTATTATTATTAATCACTGTCATCACA
Organism: Petromyzon marinus; assembly: GCF_048934315.1. Taxonomy (NCBI): domain Eukaryota; kingdom Metazoa; phylum Chordata; class Hyperoartia; order Petromyzontiformes; family Petromyzontidae; genus Petromyzon; species Petromyzon marinus. The sequence continues at coordinate 440,194 of NW_027422950.1, read as the reverse complement.
AATTATTGTTAATCACTATCATCACTAATTATTGTTAATCACTATCATCACTAATTATTGTTAATCACTATCATCACTAATTATTGTTAATCACTATCATCACTAATTATTGTTAATCACTATCATCACTAATTATTATTAATCACTGTCATCACTAATTATCGTTAATCACTATCATCACTATCATCACTATCATTATCATTAAGCTGCCACTGGGGGTGCCCCTGGCAACAGCAGACTCACACACAGAGACAGCTGCCACTGGGGGTGCCCCTAAGCCACAGCAGACTCACACACAGAGACAGCTGCCACTGGGGGTGCCCCTAGGCAGCAGCAGACTCACACACAGAGACAGCTGCCACTGGGGGTGCCCCTAGGCCACAGCAGACTCACACACAGAGACAGCTGCCACTGGGGGTGCCCCTAGGCAACAGCAGACTCACACACAGAGACAGCTGCCACTGGGGGTGCCTCCACAACACCCACAGGTAGGGTGAGTGGCAGGTGAGGTGAGTGGTGAGGTGAGGGGTTGGTGAGGGGTGGGTGAGTGTTGAGTGAAGGGTGAGGTGAGTTGAGTGGTGAGGTGGTGCGTGGTGAGTTGGGTAGTGAGGTGGTGCGTGGTGAGTTGGGTGGTGAGGTGAGTGGTGAGGTGGTGCGTGGTGAGTTGGGTGGTGAGGTGAGTGGTGAGGTGAGTAGTGAGGTGAGTGGTGAGGTGGGTGGTGAGGTGAGTGGTGAGGTGAGTGGTGAGGTGAGTGGTGAGGTGCGTGGTGAGGTGAGTGGTGAGGTGGGTGGTGAGGTGAGTGGTGAGGTGGTGAGTGGTGAGGTGAGGGGTTGGTGAGGGGTGGGTGAGTGTTGAGTGAAGGGTGAGGTGAGTTGAGTGGTGAGGAGAGTGGTGAGGTGGTGCGTGGTGAGGTGGGTGGTGGGGTGAGTGGTGAGATGGTGAGTGGTGAGGTGGTGAGTGGTGAGGTGGTGAGTGGTGAGGTGAGGGGTTGGTGAGGGGTGGGTGAGTGTTGAGTGAAGGGTGAGGTGAGTTGAGTGGTGAGGTGGTGAGTGGTGAGTGACAGGTGCAGGTGTCACCCTCACCTATCTCTCCCCTGCTGTGTTCCCAGCGAGCGCTTAGCCCCTGCAAGACTCCACTGCTGACAGCCTACCAGAGCTCCCTGTTGGACTGCAGGTGACGAGGAGACCAGGCTGGTGGTGGTGGTGGGGGTGGTGGTGGTGGTGGTGATGGTGGTGACTGTGGTGACGGTGGTGGGGGTGTGGGTGGTGGTGGGGGTGGTGGTGGTTTGTGATGGTGGTGGAGGAAGAGGTGGTGGTGGTGGTGTGGGTGGGGGTGGTGGAGGAGGTGGTGGTGATGGTGGGGGTGGTGACAGTGGTGGTGGTGGTGGGGGTGGAGGTGGGGGTGGTGGTGTGGGTGGTGGTGGGGGTGGTGGTGGTGGTGGGGGTGATGGTGGTGATGGTAGTAGTGGTGGTGCTGGTGGTGGGGGTGGTGGTGGGGGTGGTGGTGACGGTGGTGACGGTGGTGACGGTGGTGGTAGTGGGGGTGGTGGTGTGGGTGGTGGTGGGGGTGGTGGTGATGGTGGTGGTGGTGACGGTAGTGAGGGTGATGGTGGTGATGGTGGGGGTTGTGACGGTGGCAAAAACAACCCCCTACCTCCTCTTTGGTGCCGGATGGCAACGCTGTGGTGGGCAGTGCCATGGGGGGAGGTGCCTATTTAGATTTTTGGCTTTTCCCTTCATGACGTTTGTAGCCACCACAGCGGCCAATTGGGGGCTCTGGATGGGTGCGAGGGGCTGGTAACCCATCCACGTTCAATTAATTATCACCAAACCATGAATGAAAAATGTAATTAATAAGCTTGTGCCGGAGGCCCCGGGGGGATAGGCATCTATGACGTCTCCTGGCCAAACACTATTTGGCGGAGTCAGGAGACTGAATCCTTCCCCTCGGGGCTCCTCCTTTAATAACGAAAAGCCACTACGGATGGCCTCGTAGAATGTTCGAATGCTCACTGCAGAGGAGAGGTTGCCACTTCTCTGTTGGGAGCTGGACCGGTACCGCCTGGATCTCTGTTGTAATCAGGAGGTCCGGTGGACCGGCTCTGGCTCCTGCCACCGTGAGGGGTGGACAGTCTTCTACTCAGGGGAGGAGACTGCCAAACAACAGGGAGTGGCTCTTCTTCTAAACAAAAGAATGAAGGGGGCGTGGGAGCGTGGCGGTAAGGTGTGGGAAGCTGTAGTCCCCAGGCTACTTTGGGCTCGCCTTCCCATCAAATGGAGGTGAGGAGTAGTGGTCGTGGTTACTTATGCCCCCACCGAAGATGAACATCCGTGGAGGGATGTAGGCAAGGCCGATGAGTCAGATGCCTCCTATAACCTCCTGTCACAGGTGCTAGCTAAAGTGGACCCTCGGGATAGAGTCATCTTGTTGGGTGACTTCAATGCCCGAGTTGGTCATGATGCTGGCACCTGGTCTGGAGTGATTGGAAGGCATGAGCCAGATCAGCTCAATAACAACGGCAGGAGGCAGCTAGATTTTTGTGCAGCCCATGGGCTTATAATTACCAACACGCTGTTCCGGCATCGGCGCATCCACACAACATCATGGATGCATGCCAAGTCTAAGCAAGGCCAACTACTGGATGTTATAGTGACGGAACAGCGGATGCGGGCCCATGTCCTTGACACCAGGACCTTCCGTGGTACTGATCTGCCCACTGACCATTGACTAGTCATCTGTAAGATGCGCCTGCCATTCTTCCACTCCGGTAGTGGGTGTACACCCAGGACCCCATTCAAACTCATAGTGGCCTGGTCTCAGTGCGGCTGGGGTTGGCATCGTCCCCCACTCCTCCTGATGTCGAGGGACAATGGGCGAGATTTAGGACTGTGGCTCATGCAGCTGCAATGGCTGCTTTGGGTACACGGTCCAGACCTCCCCAGAGACCTTGGCTGACAGAGGAGGTGTTCAGGCTGGCTGAGAAAAAGCGACAGGCCCACTCTCATAGCCTACAGCATCCCACGTCGGAGAATGAGGAGGCTTACCGCAACCTTCGCTCGGAGGTTTGGAGAGCCGTGAGGCGCTGCAAGGATGGGTGGTGGTCGCGGGTTGCTGAGGAGATGGAGTCTGCCTCAATGGCCCGCGATCACAAATCGCTCTTTAACTCCATAAAAAATATAACCAGCAGCGCCACACCTATTACCATCATTAGGGGAAAGAACAGTGATCCAATCTCCGACCCCGAGGAACAGGTTTTCATATCTGCTGAGCATTTCTGTGAGGTCCTGGGGGAGGGAAAATCCCTCAACCTGGAAAACATCGTGGGCCAAAGTGGGGATGACACTACTGAGGCTGCGGTGCCTCAAATATTGGAAGAAGTCACCCCCTGTGAGTAGCTGGCTGAGGTGCCATCTGTTGAGGAAGTACTGAAGGCGATCCAGAGTCTGAGACCAGGAAAGGCACCGGGCAGAGACGATCTCCCAAGCAAAATGCTGAGGGAGGGTGGCGTTTGTTCACAAACTGCCCTACATGACATCATAACAACAGTCTGGACCACTGGATGGGTTCCGCAGGATTGGAAGAATGCCCTGGTGGTCCCCCTCTTTGTAGTAAGGGGACCGCACAGACTGTAACAACTACAGGGGTATCTCACTCCTCAGTGTGCCGGGAAAGGTCCTGGCAAGGATTATTCAACATCGCCTTTCAAGGCACGCTTAGGAGAGGCATGCGGAACCCCAATGCGGTTTCAGGAAAAGGCGTTCCTGCAACATGTCATATTTTCTGTCTACAGTATAGTATAGGTGTAGGGAATTCCAACAAGACCTACATCTCCGCTTTATTGACCTGGTCAAGGCCTATGACACCATCAGTAGGCCTGGGCTCTGGGTTGTTCTTCGTGCTTTCGAAGTCCCTGACCCTCTGCTCATGATCATTAAGGACCTTCATGATAGTGAGCGGGCCCAGGCAAAACTACGTGGCCGGGAGTCGGAGCCATTCCCTGTACACCTTGGGGTGCGACAGGGATGTCCTCTGGCTCCCACATTATTAAACACCTATTTTGACCACGTAGTTCGTGAAGCCTTCAGTAGCTGTACCGGAGGAATTCCCATCTGGTACAGATAGAATGGGAGGCTGATCGATGCCCGGGTGCGGTCAAGGGATGGCTCCCGATTGTTCAACCATGTAATGTATGCCGATGATCTGGGAATTGCTGCTCACTCAGAGGAGGAGTTGGAGGCGCTGCTGCTGAACCTGGAGCTTGCCACTAAGAAGTGGAGCCTTACCCACTGAAACTAAGCACTTGCCTGGGTATTTTCTGCCATCGGACACTCCACCCCCACAACTTCCAATTGGTGATGGGATAGTTGTGGGGAGAGTGGAGAGTTACCCATACCTGGGCAGTGTGCTCATGACCGGCTCCGGTTTAACAGCACTCGGAATCGGTCAAGCGGCATTATATTTTCATCGGTTGCGTAACGCTGTGTGGAAGCTACCTGGTCTGTCGCTCCGCACTAAGCTTCAGGTCTTCTCGGCCACAGTCATTCCCTCCCTTCTCTATGCTTGTGAAACGTGGACCCCCCTAATGGAGCATCTTTGCTGGTTAGAAACATTTAGGCTGGCCTGTCTACGATCCATCCTGGGTTTAACCAGGCTGGATTGTGTGAGGAGCTCACAAATCCTTGAAAGATCTGGACAAAGTCCCATCAGTGAGCTCCTCCGGCAGGCAACACTGCGTTGGCTGGGTCATGCAGCCCGCATGCCCAGCGATCACATGCCGAAACAGCTTTTGTTCAGCCGGATCAAGGGGGCTAGAGAAGAGATGGAGTGGTGTGGTACAGGAGGCACGGGCTAGAGAAGAGATGGAGTGACGTGGTACAGGAGGACGTAGAGCTGAGTGGACTTGCCGATGACTGGTACCAGCGGTGTCAGGATCGGCCTCTGTGGAGGAGGCTCGTGAAGGACGCTACTGGGCAGTTGGAGGCAGTCGCCCTCCAACAACAACGGAGGGCGGAGGAGCGATGCTCACAACAACGAGCGGAGCGCCGGGTGGCTAAAGCACAGCGGGTTGGCACAGTAGGAGGCACAGGTGGTGCATCAGCCACTCATCTCACTCAGTCCCCCCCTGGCACCTGGGTCTGCCCCGTGACCTTCGTGCCAGCGTGCGTTCAACACTTCACGTGGCCTCGAAGTGCACATGGCCTGGCACAAGCGTCGTGGTGACGTCACCGCCACTTAGTGGTGAACGGCGGTTGCCGTCGTCGTTGTTGTTGTCGGCGACGGTGGCGGCGTCGATGGCGGCGGCGACACCACAACCCCCCCCGCGTCTCCTCCCCCGCTGTCCCCGTGCCAGGTTCCCTGCGATCCTGGGCAAGCTGCGCACGGTGCTGACCGACGATTTGCCCTTCCGCAAGGGCAACCTCCTCTCGGCCAGGACACGGCGCTGCCACGTCGTGCGCCCCGGCCTCAACGGCTTCCTGGACCTCGCTCGGCGCATCCTCTCCGAGGCCGTCGGAGACATCGAAGGCACGGCACGGCTGACCCACCCGTAGCCCTCCCCGGCCGTCTTTGTATCTCTCTCTTCCTCTCTCTCTACCGCCTGCTGCTGTACGTTTGGAGTTTGCGTGTCTCTCTCATCATCGTCATCATCACGGTGGCTGCGAGATGTCAACTACCTCGCCTGGTACGCAGGAGGTCGTGGGTTCCACCATCATCTCCCCCCCCCTCTCCTCCTTTCTCCCCCACTCTTCCCCCTCTCTCCCCTGCCCAATCTCTCTCTCTCAGAGACCAACAAACAGCTCTCCGTGATTCACAACCTGCCCACTCTCTCTCTCCCAGAGATCAACAAACAGCTCTCCGTGATTCACAACCTGCCCATTCTGTCTCTCAGAGATCAACAAACAGCTCTCCGTGATTCACAACCTGCCCATTCTCTCTCTCCCAGAGATCAACAAACAGCTCTCCGTGATTCACAACCTGCCCATTCTCTCTCTCCCAGAGATAATCAAACAGCTCTCCGAGATTCACAACCTGCCCATTCTCTCTCTCAGAGATCATCAAACAGCTCTCCGAGATTCACAACCTGCCCATTCTCTCTCTCAGAGATCATCAAACAGCTCTCCGAGATTCACAACCTGCCCATTCTCTCTCTCCCAGATATCATCAAACAGCTCTCCGAGATTCACAACCTGCCCATTCTCTCTCTCCCAGAGATCATCAAACAGCTCTCCGTGATTCACAACCTGCCCATTCTGTCTCTCAGAGATCATCAAACAGCTCTCCGTGATTCACAACCTGCCCATTCTCTCTCCCAGAGATCATCAAACAGCTCTCCGTGATTCACATCCTGCCCATTCTCTCTCTCAGAGATCATCAAACAGCTCTCCGTGATTCACAACCTGCCCATTCTCTCTCTCCCAGAGATCATCAAACAGCTCTCCGTGATTCACAACCTGCCCATTCTCTCTCTCCCAGAGATCATTAAACAGCTCTCCGAGATTCACAACCTGCCCATTCTCTCTCTCCCAGAGATCATCAAACAGCTCTCCGAGATTCACAACCTGCCCATGTCCATGAGCTACAGCGCCGTGCGTGGCTTTTACATCCAGACGTCCGCTCACTCCCTGCAGCCCGAACAGCGTCTGCCAGAGGTCTTCATCAAGGTCAACGCACAGAGACTCACAGATTCACCACACAGAGACTCACAGACTCACCACACAGACTCATAGACTCATCGCACAGAGACCCATAGACTCATCGCACAGAAACCCATAGACTCATCGCACAGAGACCCACAGACTCACCACACAGAGACTCATAGACTCATCACATAGAGACCCATAGACTCATCACACAAAGACCCATAGACTCATCACACAGAGACCCATAGACTCATTGCACAGAGACCCATAGACTCATCGCACAGAGACCCACAGACTCACCACACAGAGACTCATAGACTCACACAGAGACCCATAGACTCATCACACAGAGACCCATAGACTCATCACACAGAGACCCAGAGACTCATCACACAGAGACCCATAGACTCACCACGCAGAGACCCATAAACTCATCACATAGAGACCCACAGACTCACCACGCAGAGACCCATAGACTCATCACACAGAGACTCAGACTCACCACTCATAGACTCACCACTCACAGACTCACCACTCATAGACCCAGAGTCTATGTGTGAGTCTATGTGTATAGGTGTGAGTCTGTGTCTAGGTGTGAGTCTATGTGTATAGGTGTGAGTCTGTGTCTATGTGTGAGTCTATGTGTCTAAGTGTGAGTCTGTGTCTATGTGTGAGTCTGTGTCTATGTGTGAGTCTATGTGTGAGTCTATGTGTCTAGGTGTGAGCCTATGTGTGAGTCTGTGTCTACGTGTGAGTCTATGTGTCTAGGTGTGAGGCTATGTGTGAGTCTGCGTCTATGTGTAAGTCTATGTGTCTTTGTGTGAGTCTATGTGTCTATGTGTGAGTCTATGTGTGAGTCTATGTGTCTACGTGTGGGTCTGTGTCTATGTGTGAGTCTATGTGTCTATGTGTGAGTCTATGTGTCTATGTGTGAGTCTATGTGTCTATGTGAGAGTCTATGTGTTTATGTGTGAGTCTATGTGTATCTGTGTGTGAGTCTATGTGTGAGTCTATGTGTCTATGTGTGAGTCTATGTGTGAGTCTATGTGTCTATGTGTGAGTCTATGAGTCTATGTGTGAGTCTATGTGTCTATGTGTGAGTCTATGAGTCTATGTGTGAGTCTATGTGTCTATGTGTGAGTCTATGTGTGTGTCTACGTGTGAGTCTATGTGTGAGTCTATGTGTCTTTGTGTGAGTCTATGAGTCTATGTGTGAGTCTATGTGTCTACGTGTGAGTCTCACCCCTCACCCCACCACTCACCACACCCCTCACTCACCCCTCACCACCCCTCACTCACCACTCACCACCCCTCACTCACCACTCACCACCCTCACTCACCACTCACCACACCCCTCACTCACCACTCACCACCCCTCACTCACCACTCACCACCCCTCACTCACCACTCACTCATCACTCACCACTCACCACCCCTCGCTCACCACTCACCACCACTCACTCATCACTCACCACCCCCCACTCACCAATCACCACCACTCACCCCACCACTCACCACTCACCACCCTCACTCACCACTCACCACCCTCACTCACCACTCACCACTCACCACCCCTCACTCACCACTCACCACCCCTCACTCACCACTCACCACCCCTCACTCACCACTCACCACCCTCACTCACCACTCACCACTCACCACCCCTCACTCACCACTCACCACCCCTCACTCACCACTCACCACCCCTCACTCACCACTCACCACCCCTCACTCACCACTCACCACCCCTCACTCACCACTCACCACCCCTCACCACCCCTCACTCACCACTCACCACACCCCTCACTCACCACTCACCACCCCTCACTCACCACTCAACACCCCTCACTCACCAAGTGAGCAAACGTGGGAACCTTCTCAGCTACACCACCATGGACCTCATGAGGCTGAACTGCCGCAGCCAAGAGGCCGTGGAGGAGATCTACCTCATGTCCAACGTGTGAGGGAACACCCCTGCCCCAGGCAGAGTGTGGTGGACTAATCTCCATCTGTTCCTTGACTCACTGCCGCTTCTACCTGTGGGGGTTGCAGAGGAACCCCCTGGCTATGCCCTGCACTACTATACACTACACTATACACTACACTATACACTACACTACACACTACACTATACACTACACTATACACTACTATACACTACACTATACACTACACTATACTACTATACACTACACTATACACTACATTATACACTACTATACACTACACTATACACTACACTATACATTACTATACACTACACTATACACTACACTATACACTACTATACACTACACTATACACTACACTATACACTACACTACAGCACTACACTATACACTACACTACTATACACTACACTATACTCTACACTACTACACACTACAATATACACTGCAATATACACTACACTATACACTACACTATACACTACACTATACACTACTATACACTACACTATGCACTACACTATACACTACACTATACACTACATACACTACTATACACTACACTATACACTACACTATACACTACTGTACACTACTACACTACACTATACACTACACTATACATTACACTATGCACTACACTATACACTACACTATACACTACTATACACTACACTATACATTACACTATGCACTACACTATACACTACTATACACTACTGTACACTACTACACTACACTATACACTACACTATACACTACACTATACACTACACTATACACTACTATGCACTACACTATACACTACACTATACACTACACTCTACACTACACTATACCCTACATTATACTCTACTGTACACTACACTATGCACTACACTATACACTACACTATACACTACTGTACACTACACTATACACTACACTATGCACTACACTATACACTACAGTATACACTACACTATACACTACACTATACTACTATACACTACACTATACAGTACTGTACACTACTACACTACACTATACATTACACTATACACTACACTATACACTACTGTACACTACTACACTACACTATGCACTACACTATACACTACACTATACTCTACTGTACACTACACTATGTACACTATACACTACTGTACACTACTCTTTACACAACACCCTTTGGGGGGGGGGAGGGTGACCCCCGCTCTGTCTCCGTGCCCAGGGTGTTGTCTAAGCTGTTTGCGGAGATCCGGGAGGACATTGTGTGTCTCTACAAGCTTGCTGACGCAGTGTCCATGGTGGACATGCTGCTGGCATTTGCTCACCGCACCACGCTCACCAAGTCCGGTACGCGGTGGGTGGGTGGGTGAGTGAGTGGGTGAGTGAGTGGGTGAGTGGATGGGTGTGTGAGTGAGTCGGTGGGTGAGTGAGTGGGTGAGTGGGTGAGTAGGTGGGTGGGTGAGTGAGTGAGTGAGTGGGTGGGTGAGTGAGTGAGTGGGTGGGTGGGTGAGTGAGTGAGTGGGTGGGTGGGTGGGTGAGTGAGTGGGTAAGTGGGTGAGTGAGGGAGTGAGTGAGTGGGTGGGTGGGTGAGTGAGTGAGTGAGTGGGTGAGTGGGTGAGTGAGGGAGTGAGTGAGTGGGTGGGGTGAGTGAGTGGGTGGGTGAGTGAGTGAGGGAGTGAGTGAGTGGGTGAGTGGATGAGTGAGTGAGTGGCCTTCACCCCCCCGTGACCTCCCCCCGTGACCTCCGCCCCCGTGACCTCCGCCCCCGTGACCTTCACCCCTGTGACCTCCCCATGTGACCTCCGCCACCATGACCTCCGCCCCCGTGACCTCCGCCCTGTGACCTCTACCCCGAGACCTCCCCCCCTTGACTCCTCCCCCCATGACCTCCCCCCCGTGACCTCCCCCCCTTGACCTCCACCCCCATGACCTTCACCCCCGTGACCTCCCGTGACCTCCCCCCCACTGTCTGTGGTGAGCTGCAGTCCGTCCGGAATTCTCTGACACGCTGGCCCTCAAAGGGGCTCGCCACCCCATCCTGGAGCGGGTGCTGGGCTGGCCGCTGGTGCCTAACGACGTCTTCCTGTCGGACGCCTCCAACTTCCTCATTGTCACGGGGCCCAACAACAGCGGCAAGTCCACGCTGCTGAGACAGGTGGCACTCTGCCAGGTGATGGCACAGATCGGTGAGTGGGTGGGGGGGTGAGTTGGTGAGTGAGTGAGTGGGTGAGTGAGTGAGTGAGTTGGTGAGTGGGTGGGTGAGTTGGTGAGTGAGTTGGTTGGTGAGTGAGTGGGTGAGTTGGTGAGTGAGTGGGTGGGTGAGTGAGTGAGTGAGTGAGTTGGTGAGTGAGTAGGTGAGTAAGTAAGTGAGTGAGTGTTTGAGTGAGTGAGTAGGTGAGTAAGTGAGTGAGTGAGTGTTTGAGTGATTGAGTGAGTAGGTGAGTAAGTATGTGAGTGAGTGTTTGAGTGAGTGAGTGAGTAGGTGAGTAAGTAAGTGAGTGAGTGTTTGAGTGAGTGAGTAGGTGAGTAAGTGAGTGAGTGAGTGTTTGAGTGAGTGAGTAGGTGAGTAAGTAAGTGAGTGAGTGTTTGGGTGCTACCACTGCTTCAGGTTGCTTCGTGCCAGCCGACTTTGCCTGCGTGAGGATCGCTGATCAGATCTTCACTCGCATCGGTGTGGACGACGACATACAGCCACTCTCCTCCACCTTCACCATCGAGATGAGAGAGGTGGGTGGGGAGTGAGAGGGTGGGTGGGTGAGTGGGTGGGTGGGTGGGTGAGTGGGTGGGTGAGTGGTTGGTTGGGTGTGTGAGTGGGTGGGTGTGTGAGTGGGTGGGTGAGTGGTTGGTTGGGTGTGTGAGAGAGTGAGTGGGTGGTTGAGTGAGAGGGTGGGTGAGTGGGTGGGTGGGTGTGTGAGTGGGTGGGTGAGTGAGTGGGTGGGTGAGTGGTTGGGTGGGTGAGTGGGTGGGTGTGTGAGTGGGTGGGTGAGTGGTTGGTTGGGTGTGTGAGAGAGTGAGTGGGTGGTTGAGTGAGAGGGTGGGTGAGTGGGTGGGTGGGTGTGTGAGTGGGTGGGTGAGTGAGTGGGTGGGTGAGTGGTTGGGTGGGTGAGTGGGTGGGTGAGTGGTTGGGTAGGTGGGTGAGTGGGTTGGTGAGTGGGTGGGTGAGTGGGTGGGTTAGTGGGTGTGTGAGTGGGTGGGTGAGTGGGTGGGTGAGTGAGAGGGTGGGTGAGTGGGTGGGTGGGCTGGTGTGTGAGTGGGTGGGTGAGTGGGTGGGTGGGTGTGTGATTGAGTGGGTGAGTGGGTGTGTGAGTGAGTGGGTGGGTGAGTGGGTGGGTGAGTGGTTGGGTGGGTGAGTGGGTGGGTGAGTGGTTGGGTAGGTGGGTGAGTGTGTTGGTGAGTGGGTGTGTGAGTGGGTGGGTGAGTGGGTGGGTGGGTGAGTGGTTGGGTGGGTGAGTGAGTGGGTGAGTGGGTGGTTGAGTGAGAGGGTGGGTGAGTGGGTGGGTGGGTGAGTGAGTGGGTGGGTGAGTGGTTGGGTGGGTGAGTGGGTGGGTGAGTGGGTGGGTGAGTGAGTGAGTGGGTGAGTGGTTTGGGTGGGTGAGTGGGTGGGTGAGTGGGTGGGTGGGTGAGTGAGTGGGTGGGTGAGTGGTTGGGTGGGTGAATGGGTGGGTGAGTGGGTGGGTGAGTGAGTGGGTGGGTGAGTGGTTGGGTGGGTGAGTGGGTGGGTGAGTAGTTGGGTAGGTGGGTGAGTGGGTTGGTGAGTGGGTGTGTGAGTGGGTGGGTGAGTGAGTGAGTTGGTGAGTGGGTGGGTGTGTGGGTGTGTGAGTGGGTGGGTGAGTGGGTGGGTGAGTGAGTGGGTTGGTGAGTGAGTGAGTTGGTGAGTGAGTGAGTTGGTGAGTGGGTGGGTGTGTGTGTGGGTGAGTGGGTGGGTGACCCCCGGTGACCCCCATGACCCCAGGTGAACTACATAGTTCGCACAGCCACCGACCGCTCTCTGGTGATCATGGACGAGCTCGGGAGGGGCACCGGGGTCCACGAGGCCCTGGGGATCTGTCACTCGGTCTGTGAGTGTCTCCTGCAGCGCAAGGTGGTGACCACTCACACTCACCACTCACACTCACCACTCACACTCACCACCCTCACCACCCTCACCACCCCTGTGTGTCTCCCCCCCCCCCCAGACGTTCACCATCTTCGCCACCCACCACCTGGAGCTGAGCCACCTCTCTACCCTCTACCCCAACGTCTCCAACAGCCACTTCCTGGTGGAGTCGCGCAATCAGCAGCAGCAGCAGCAGCTGCCCTGGGCCGGCCGTTGTGACGGTAAAGCCGCTGGTGCCGATGACTCGCGGACGGTGCCACGTGTGACGTGCACGTACAAGCTGGTGCAGGGGCACACGCCGGACACGCACTACGGTACTACGCGTGTGTGTGTGTACGTGTGTGTATGTGTACGTGTGTGTGTTCTTCGTGCTTTTGGAGTACCTGACCCTCTGCTCACGATCATTAAGGACCTTCATGATGGTGAGCGGGCCCGGGTAAAACTACGTGGCCGGGAGTCAGAGCCATTCCCTGTACACCTTGGGGTGCGACAGGGATGTCCTCTGGCTCCCACATTATTTAACATCTATTTTGACCACGTAGTTCGTGAAGCCTTCAATAGCTGTACCGGGGGAATCTCCATATGGTACAGATATAATGGGAGGCTAATCGATGCCCGTGTGCGGTCAAGGGATGGCTCCCTATTGCTCAACCACGTTATGTATGCTGATGATTTGGTAATAGCTGCTCAGTCAGAGGAGGAGTTGGAGACGCTGCTGCTGAGACTGGAGCGTGCCACTAAGAGGTGGGGCCTTACCATCAGCCCCACCAAAACTAAGCACCTGCCTGGGTATTTTGTACCATCGGACACTACACCCCCACAACTCCCAATCGGTGATGGGGCAGTTGTGGAGAGAGTGGAGAGTTTCCCATACCTGGGCAGTGTGCTTATGACTGGCTCCAGTTTAACAGCAGAGGTCTCACTCCGAATCAGTCGAGCGGCAATATCTTTTCATCGGTTGCGTAACGCTGTGTGGAAGCTACCTGGTCTGTCGCTCCGCACTAAGCTTCAGGTCTTCTCGGCCACGGTCATTCCCTCCCTTCTCTACGCTTGCGAAACGTGGACCCCCCTAGTGGAACATCTTCGCCGGTTAGAAACATTTAGGCTGGCCTGCCTACGATCCATCCTGGGTTTAACCAGACTGGATTGTGTGAGGAGCTCACAAATCCTTGAAAGATCTGGGCAGGGTCCCATCGGTGAGCTCCTCCGGCAGGCAAGGCTGCGATGGCTGGGTCATGTAGCCCGCATGCCGAAACAGCTTTTGTTTGGCCGGATTGAGGGGGCTAAGCAGGCGCGGCACGGGCTAGAGAAGAGATGGAGTGATGTGGTACAGGAGGACGTGGAGCTGAGTGGACTTGCCGATGACTGGTACCAGCGGTGTCAAGATCGGCCTCTGTGGAGGAGGCTCGTGAAGGATGCTACTGGGCAGTTGGAGGCAGTCGCCCTCCAACAACAACGGAGGGCGGAGGAGCGATGCTCAGAACAACGAGCGGAGCGCCGGGTGGCTAAAGCACAGCAGGTTGGCACAGTAGGGGGCACAGGTGGTGCATCAGCCAGTCATCTCAGTCAGTTGACCCGTGGCACCTGGGTCTACCCAGTGACCTCCTGCCAGCGGGCGTTCGACACTTCACGTGGCCTCACGGTGCACATAGCCTGGCACAAGCGTCGTGGTGACGTCACCGCCACTTAGTGGCGAATGGCGGTTGTTGTTGTTGTTGTGTACGTGTGTGTGTGTGTACGTGTGTGTGTGTGTGTACATGTGTGTGTGTGTGGTCCGGCAAAACAACCCCTTACCTCCTCGCGGTGCCGGACAGGCAACTCTGTCGTGGACAGTGCTTTGGGGGGAGATCCAATTTTGATTGGCTCCTCCCCTCATGGCAAATGTGTCTACCACAGGGGCTAAACGGGGGCTCTGGACAGGTGCGAGGGGCTGGTAACCCTTCCACCTTCAATTAATTACCACGAAACCACGAGTTAAACCGAAATATGTAACTAATAAGCTTGTGCCGGAGGCCCCGGGGGGACAGGCGTCTATGACGTCTCCTGACCAAACCCCATTTGGCAGAGCCAGGAGACTGAATATCTACCCTCGGGGCTCCTCCAGAAACAACGAAAAACCACTACGGGTGGCCACGTGGAATGTTCGAACGCTCACTGCGGAGGAGAGGCTGCCACTCCGCTGTCGGGAGCTGGACCGGTACCGCCTGGATCTCTGTGGTATTCAGGAGGTCCGGTGGACCGGCTCTGGCTCCTACCACCATGAGGGGTGGACAGTCCTCTTCTCACGGCAGGAGACTGCCAAACAACAGGGAGTGGCTCTTCTTCTAAACAAAAGAATGAAGGGGGCGTGGGAGCGTGGTGGTGAGGTGTGGGAAGCTGTAAGCCCCAGGCTACTTTGGGCTCGCCTTCCCAACAACCGGATGTGAGGAGTGGTGGTCGTGGTTACTTATGCCCCCACCGAAGACGAACATCCGTGGAGGGATCCAGGCAAGGCCGATGAGTCGGATGCCTTCTATGACCTCCTGTCACAGGTGCGAGCTAAAGTGGCCCCTCGGGATAGTCATCTTGTTGGGTGAATGCCCGAGTTGGTCATGATGCACCTAGTCTGGAGTGATTGGAAGGAATGGGCCAGACCAGCTCAATAACAACGGCAGGAGGCTGCTACATTTTTGTGCAGCCCATGGGCTTGTAAATACCAACACGTTGTTCTGGCATCGGTGCATCCACACAACATCATGGATGCATGCCGGGTCCAAGCAAGAACATCTGCTGGACTACATAGTGACGGACCAGCGGATGCGAGCCCATGTCCCTGACACCAGGACCTACCGTGGAGCTGATCTGCCCTCTGACCATCGACTTGTAATCTGTAAGATGCACCTGCAATTCTTCCACTCCGGTGGTGGGTGTACATCCAGGACCCCATTCAAACCCTTAGTGGCATGCTCTGCTGGCTGGGATTGGCATCGTCCCCCACTCCTCCTGATGTCGAGGGTAAATGGGCGAGGTTTAGGACTGTGACTCATGCAGCTGAAATGGCTGCTTTGGGTACGCGGTCCAGACCTCCCCAGAGACCCTGGCTGACAGAGGAGGTGTTCAGGATGGCGACAGGCCCACTATCATCGGCTACAGAATCCCACGGCGGAGAATGAGGAGGCTTACCGCAGCCCTCGCTCGGAGGTTCGGAGAGCCGCGAGGCGCCGCAAGGATGGGTGGCGGTCGCGGGTTGCCGAGGAGATGGAGTCTGCATCAGTGGCCCGCGATCACAAATCGCTCTTTAACTCCCATCAAGAAAGTAACCTGCGGCGCCACAACCAATTACCATCATTGGGGGAAAGAACGGTGACCCGTTCTCCGACCCCCAGGGAACAGGTTTTCAGATTTGCCGAGCATTTCCGCGAGGTCCCGGTAGTGGGAGGGGGGAAACCCCTCGGCCCGGAAAAACTCATCGCGGCACAAAGTGGGGACGGCCCTGCCGAGGCCGCCGGCGCCTCAAACATCGTGAAGAAGAAGCCGTCGCCTTCCGCGACGCGGTCGGCGTCTCACGGCCACCACCCTCCCCCTCCCACCCCCCCTCCCCCTCCCCCTCCGCGTGCCCCACGTCCAGGTCTGGAGATGGCCACGCTGTCATCGCTGCCGCCCTCCCTGCTGCGCGACGCCACGGGGCTGCTGGCTCGGATCGGCGGCAAGAGCTGGGTAACAATGCTGACCCCCGCCGACACCCCCGCCGCGACCCCCCCGCGACCCGCCCGTGACCCCCCCCCCCCGTGACCCCTCCACGACCCCCCCCAGATGGAGCGTCAGGCCGACTCCGCGCCCGTGCTGCGCCGAGCGGCCGTCCACCGCCTCGCGACGCGGCTGGGCCAGGCGGCGCGACACTCGCGGCTGGACGGAGCCAGCCTGGCCTCGTACCTGGGGTCGCTGAGACAGCGGTACCTCGACGAGCTGGAGCACATCGCTGACGCCACCGCTAACACCCACTGAACAACACCACCACCAACACCACCACCGCTAACACCCACTGAACGACACCACCACCAACACCACTAACACCCACTGAACGACGCCGCCACCACCACTACCACCGCTAACATCCACTGAACGACACCAACACCACCACCGCTAACACCCACTGAGCGACACCGCCACCAACACCACCACCGCTAACACCCACTGAACGACACCACCACCAACACCACCGCTAACACCCACTGAACGACACCACCACCACCACTACCACCGCTAACACACACTGAACGACACCACCACCAACACCACCACCGCTAACACCGCTAACACCCACTGAACGACACCACCACCACCACCGCTAACACCCACTGAACGACACCACCACCAACACCACCACCACCGCTAACACCCACTGAACGACACCACCACCACCACCACCGCTAACACCCACTGAAGGACACGACCACCAACACCACCACCACCACCGCTAACACCCACTGAACGACACCACCACCGCTAACACCCACTGAACGACACCACCACCACCACCACCACCGCTAACACCCACTGAAGGACACGACCACCAACACCACCACCACCACCGCTAACACCCACTGAACGACACCACCACCAACACCACCACCACCGCTTACACCCACTGAACGACACCACCACCAACACCACCACCGCTAACCCCCACTGAACGACACCACCACCAACACCACCACCGCTAACACCCACTGAACGACACCACCACCAACACCACCACCACTGCTAACACCCACTGAACGACACCACCACCACCACCGCTAACACCCACTGAACGACACCACCAACACCACCACCACCGCTAACACCCATTGAACGACACCACCACCAACACCACCACCAACACCACCACCACCGCTAACACCCACTGAACGACACCACCACCGCTAACACCCACTGAACGACACCACCAACACCACCACCACCGCTAACACCCACTGAACGACACCACCACCAACACCACCATAAACACCACCACCACCGCTAACACCCACTGAACGACACCACCACCACCACCGCTAACACCCACTGAACGACACCACCACCAACACCGCTAACACCCACTGAACGACACCACCACCAACACCACCACCGCTAACACCCACTGAACGACACCACCACCACTACCGCTAACACCCACTGAACGACACCACCACCAACACCACCACCGCTAACACCCACTGAACGACACCACCACCAACACCACCACCGCTAACACCCACTGAACGACACCACCACCAACACCACCACCGCTAACACCCACTGAACGACACCACCAACACCACCACGATCCAACACCACCAATGCTAGCACCACCACCACCAATTCCAGCACCACCACCACCACCACGGTGGAGGGGTAAGCATGTGGGTACCATTGTGTGGTGTGGGGTAGGCTGACGGAGGTCCTGATTAGCCAGACGATGATGTTATTTCGTGCTGTGTTGTTGGATATATAAACATAAAGTTTACTGTCAAACTGGCTCAGTGATTGAGTAATTTCGTGAGCAAGCGACTGAGTGAGCAGCTGAGCTCCTGAGTGAGTCACTGGCTGAGTGAGTGAGTCACTGGCTGAGTGAGTGAGTGACTGGCTGAGTGAGTGACTGGCTGAGTGAGTGAGTGAGTGGTTGAGTGAGTGAGTGATTGGCTGAGTGAGTGAGTGGCTGAGTGAGTGACTGGCAGAGTGACTGGCTGAGTGACTGGCTGAGTGAGTGAGTGACTGGCTGAGTGAGTCACTGGCTGAGTGAGTGAGTGACTGGCTGAGTGAGTGAGTCACTGGCTGAGTGACTGGCTGAGTGAGTGACTGGCTGAGTGAATGACTGGCTGAGTGAGTCACTGGCTGAGTGGGTGACTGGCTGAGTGAGTGACTGGCTGAGTGAGTGACTGGCTGAGTGAGTGAGTGCCGAGTGAGTGACTGAGTCCGTAATAGAGGTTTTGTTGGTTTAGATGGCGTAAATATATAAATGTTGTGTCGTTAAAATCAGCCAGCCTAGATGCATGAGGTCACTGAGACAGACCCAGCAGGTGCCGGGGTTGTACTGCTGTGCCAGGCTAGGTGCATGAGGTCACAGATACAGACCCAGCAGGTGCCATGGGTTGTACTGCTGTGCCAGGCTAGGTGTATGAGGTCACTGAGACAGACCCAGCAGGTGCCGTGGGTTGTAGTGCTGTGCCAGGCTAGGTGCACGAGGTCACAGAGACAGACCCAGCAGGTGACGTGTGTTGACTGCTGTGCCAGGCTAGGTGCATGAGGAGGTCACAGAGACAGACCCAGCAGGTGTCATGGGTTGTACTGCTGTGCCAGGCGAGGTGCATGAGGTCACAGAGACAGACCCAGCAGGTGCCATGGGTTGTACTGCTGTGCCAGGCTAGGTGCATGAGGTCACAGAGACAGACCCAGCAGGTGCCATGTGTTGTACTGCTGTGCCAGGCTAGGTGCATGAGGTCACAGAGACAGACCCAGCAGGTGACGTGGGTTGTACTGCTGTGCCAGGCTAGGTGCACGAGGAAGTCACGTGACAGACCCAGCAGGTGGCGTGTGTGTTGTACTGCTGTGCCAGGCTAGGTGCACCAGGAGGTGACAGAGACAGACCCAGCAGGTGCCGTGTGTTGTACTGGTGTGCCAGGCTAGTTGCATGAAGTCACGTGACAGACCCAGCAGGTGACGTGTGTGTGTTGTACTGCTGTGCCAGGCTAGGTGCATGAGGAGGAAGTCACGTGTGTGTGGTGTTGAACAAGGCGTGGTCGTCAACAGCTGTGGTGGAATTGCTGTGGCTCCGTGCCGTGCCCTCTGTGCTGGTCACCAGGGGTCAGCGCCACACACACACAGCTCGGACAAAGCGCCCTGACGAGTATTTATTAACTCTGGGCTTGCACAGTATCACAGAAACAAGTTGGGTTATTAAATGCATTCTAGATTTAAAGCTTTCATGACTGCTAGGATCCATACTCTTGGTTCTATTGGGTAAAGTCACGTAGTTGAAAATAAAATAACAAAAAATCACGACGTTTCGGCCACAACACAAGCGGCCTTCATCAGGTGAAGGGACGAGACTGTCTGGAGGACAGCGCTGGAGTGGAAGAAGCCACGCTTAGATCACGACCTTTAAGCTGTGTGAGAAGAAAAACACCAAGCGCCTTGACAAAGGAATTAGCATATAATTTAGCATTGAAATGGCTCATTGAAATAGCTAAGTTAAAGTATACACATCCGCAGAGGTACCCCTTGACAAAGGAATTTGCATGGAATTTAGCATGGAAATAGCTGAGTGATTAGCTTGTAACTGGTCACAGAAATAGCTATGTTAAAGTTAGAGCATATACATTCACCGAGGCACCTAGTACTCATCAAACAGGAGAATTTAGCGAAACACAACCACGCTCAGACAGCGGACCTTTAAACTGTGTGCGAGCAAACAAGGTGTTCTGACAAAGAAATTAGCATAAAAATTAGCATTTGAGTGGCGGATTTTCGGAAAGAGGTGGTGTACGTGCCGGTGGACTTGCCGTTTGGCGCGGGGGGGGGGGGAGTTTACCTATTGATGGTGTGAGAAGGGAATTTATAAGAGCTGCGAAAGTTTGGTGTACCACTATTTGAAAAAGTATACTGTACCATTGAAATTAGTTTAATGTTTAGTTCGATTTAGAAAATCTTTCCAATGGTTGCTTAATTTGAAACCATCCTCTCGGTTGAAATTGTGTCTGTGTTTGTAGATCTGAATTGCTTCATGAACAAATCTCTGATAAAAGCCCGTGGGTTTGCAAAGAACCTTGGTATCGGAGAAAATTATATTGTGATCCCCCACAGCGTTGTAACAGTGATCAGCCACGGCAGAAGAATTCGTTTTACCGTGTTTCAAATCTGATTTGTGCTCGCGAATTCGGTCAGAGGCATGTCGCTTTGTCTCACCGATATAGCAATCACCGCAGGTACAACTCAATTTGTAAACCCCGGGGTACTGTAAATCAGGAATGACATCCTTCACGGATGGGATCAGATCACGAATTTTGTGTACTGTATTGAACCAGACCTGGATCTTGTGTTTGTTTAGAATTTTGGAAATCTTTTTAGTAACGCCTTCTATATATGGAAGTGTGATGGTTTTGACCGGAGTATCAAGTGGTTGTTTCTGTATGGAGGGAGAGACAGCTTGGCGGATGGTACGGTCAGACTAACCATTCCTTTTGAGGGCCAGGTGTACGTGTTTTAATTCACTGGTCAGGTGGTGTTGGTCCGAAATGCAATGAGCCCTATGGTATAAAGTTTTGATGAGAGAATTCTTTTGGGCTGGGTGGTGGTGGGAATCAGGTTTCAAGTAGGAATCTGTGTGGGTGGGTTTCCTGTAGACAGAATGCCCCAATGAGCCATCAGGTCTCCTCTCAAACAGAACATCTAAGAATGGTAGCTTGCCATCTTTCTCCAAAGTGTCATCCACATATCTCTTCCACAGAGAAGGTCTGAGGGTGGAAGTCTGGATGGCGTCTGATTCAAATTTCTCCATGAAAATATTGACTATCACTGGTGATAAGGGGGATCCCATGGGGGTACCCTCATTTTGTTTGTAGAAGGAGCCATTCCAAGTAAAGTAGGTATTGTTGAGGCAGTGCCTAACCAGTGCAGGTGTGTCGGGTCTAGTCCATGTTGGACAAAATTTTCAATTATTTCAATGGTGTCAGGTACTGGGACCTTGGTGAACAAAGAGACCACATCGAAGCTGACAAGGATATCGTCAGGGGACAGTACAACGTCTTTGACCATAGAGACCAATTGGGCTGAGTTAAGTACTGCTGAGGTGGTCTTGCCAGTGAAAGGCAGCAAGGTATCTGACAGAAAACGGGCTAGTCTATAGGTAGGGGAGTTGATCGTGGATACGATGGGTCGAAGTGGGGTGCCTTCTTTATGAATCATGGGAAGACCACAGAATCTAGGGGGTCTTGCAGCAGAAGGTTTTAGGGAGGGACGTTTAGTTGGGTCGATTAGGGAGGTCGAACTTGTGATGATCTTGTTGGTTTTTATCGCTAGGCTATTAGTAGGGTCATTTTTTTATTTTTGAGTAACTTCCATCATTGAGCAGATTCTGGATTTTGTTGTTGTATGAATCTTTATCCATAATAACAGTAGCGTTGCCTTTATCGGCTGAGAGGATGACTATATCACTTCTGTTTTTTTAAATTCGCGAGTTCAGAGCGTTCATTTTTGCTGATGTTACTAATGGGTTTCTTAGCATTCTGAAGAACACCTTGTTTGCTCGCACACAGTTTAAAGGTCCGCTGTCTGAGCGTGGTTGTGTTTCGCTAAATTCTCCTGTTTGATGAGTACTAGGTGCCTCGGTGAATGTATATGCTCTAACTTTAACATAGCTATTTCTGTGACCAGTTACTAGCTAATCACCCAGCTATTTCAATGCTAAATTCTATGCTAATTCCTTTGTCAAGGGGTAACTCTGCGGATGTGTATACTTTAACTTAGCTATTTCAATGAGCCATTTCAATGCTAAATTATATGCTAATTCCTTTGTCAAGGCGCTTGGTGTTTTTCTTCTCACACAGCTTAAAGGTCGTGATCTGAGCGTGGCTTCTTCCA
Source organism: Petromyzon marinus (assembly GCF_048934315.1). Classification (NCBI taxonomy): domain Eukaryota; kingdom Metazoa; phylum Chordata; class Hyperoartia; order Petromyzontiformes; family Petromyzontidae; genus Petromyzon; species Petromyzon marinus. The sequence goes on along the minus strand of NW_027422950.1, from coordinate 417,919 downwards.
CTCCAGCGTTGTCCTCCTGACAGTCTCGTCCCTTCACTTGATGAAGGCCACTTGTGTTGTGGCCGAAACGTCGTGATTTTTTGTTAATTTTTTTGTTATTTTATTTTCACCTACGTGACTTTACCCAATAGAACCAAAGAGTATGGATCCTAGCAGTCACGAAAGCTTTAAATCTAGAATTGATAACCTCTATGGGGAGAGTTTTCACCTATCTGTTAGAGCTTTTAACAGACAACGGGACAAGAAGTCGCAACTCATCGAGACGCTGACCTTCCTCAAAAGATGCCGCGATCACAAGGTAATACCCATCGCTTTCACACTCACTTCTGCTGCTGTATCTTCTCCGAATTCTAAACAGATTCTGCTTAAGGCCAGCCTATCTTTAATCTCAGAGAGGATAAGGCTACTCCGATTTGAACTCGATACTTTAGACAGGCCTCTCCTACAAGCTCATTTAATGTTAACACAAAAAATGTCACCTTCTGATTGGAATCACGTAGACAACATGACTGCTTCTTCTGCTGAGTCACTGTTAGTCAAATGTAAAGCTAACCTGATTTCTAAATTCAACCACCTATCAAAGAAGAACCCAGTTCCACATATAACAAAACTAGATGTTAACAAAATCGTCATTAATCAGAGTAGCACCCCGATTTCGGACATTCTGAAAACAGTACTGGCTAGGGGACTAAATTTTGCTGTCACCCCAAAACACATACCAGTAGATGATATCATCTCTCAGGTCGATGTAGCCCTCAAAGGCGTAGGACACATCCAAGCAGACGTTGCGAGAGCTGAAATAGCCACTATTCTTAAGAATGCTAAGAAACCCATTAGTAACATCAGCAAAAATGAACGCTCTGAACTCGCGAATTTAAAAAAACAGAAGTGATATAGTCATCCTCTCAGCCGATAAAGGCAACGCTACTGTTATTATGGATAAAGATTCATACAACAACAAAATCCAGAATCTGCTCAACGATGGAAGTTACTCAAAAATAAAAAAAAATGACCCTACTAATAGCCTAGCGATAAAAACTAACAAGATCATCGCAAGTTCGACCTCCCTAATCGACCCAACAAAACGTCCCTCCCTAAAACGTTCTGCTGCAAGACCCCCTAGATTCTATGTTCTTCCCAAGATTCATAAAGAAGGCACCCCATTACGACCCATCGCATCCAGGACCAACTACCCTACCTATAGACTAGCCCGTTTTCTGTCAGATACCTTGCTGCCTTTCACTGGCAAGACCACCTCAGCAGTACTTGACTCAGCCTAATTGGTCTCCATGGTCAAAGACGTTGTACTGTCCCCTGACAATATCCTTGTCAGCTTCGATGTGGTCTCTTTGTTCACCAAGGTCCCAGTACCTGATACCATTGAAATAATTGAAAATATGGTCCAACATGGACTAGACCCCGACACATCTGCACTGGTTAGGCACTGCCTCAACAATACCTACTTTACTTGGAATGGCTCCTTCTACAAACAAAATGAGGGTACCCCATGGGATCCCCCTTATCACCAGTGATAGTCAATATTTTAATGGAGAAATTTGAATCAGATGCCATCCAGACTTCCACCCTCAGACCTTCCCTGTGGAAGAGATATGTGGATGACACTTTCGTCATTTGGCCAGATGGCCTCCCAGCTCTGAACCTTTTCCTACACCACATCAATTCCAAACATCCCGCCATCAAATTCACCATGGAAGTGGAGAAAGATGACAAGCTACCATTCTTAGATGTTCTGTTTGAGAGGAGACCTGATGGCTCATTGGGGCATTCTGTCTACAGGAAACCCACCCACACAGATTCCTACTTGAAACCTGATTCCCACCACCACCCAGCCCAAAATAATTATCTCATCAAACTTTATACCATAGGGCTCATTGCATTTCGGACCAACACCACCTGACCAGTGAATTAAAACATGTACACCTGGCCCTCAAAAGGAATGGTTACTCTGACCGTACCATCCGCCAAGCTGTCTCTCCCTCCATACAGAAACAACCACTTGATACTCCGGTCAAAACCATCACACTACCATATATAGCAGGCGTTACTAAAAAGATTTCCAAAATTCTAAACAAACACAAGATCCAGGTCCGGTTCAATACAGTACACAAAATTCGTGATCTGATCCCATCTGTGAAGGGTGTGATTCCTGACTTACAGTGCCCCGGGGTTTACAAATTGAGTTGTACCTGCGGTGATTGCTATATCAGGGAGACAAAGCGACATGTCTCTGACCGAATTCGCGAGCACAAATCAGATTTGAAACACGGCAAAACAAATTCTTCTGCCGTGGCTGATCACTGTTACAACGCTATGGGTGATCACGATATAATTTTCTCCGATACCAAGGTTCTTTGCAAACCCACGGGTTTTTATCAGAGATTTGTTCACGAGGCAATTCAGATATACAAACACAGACACAATTACCTTTTTGGATGTCCTAATTAAAAAGAGACCTGATGGTTCAATGAGCCACTCTGTCTACAGGAAAGCTACCCATACGGATGCTTATCTGAAACCGGATTCCCACCACCATCCATCACAGAAGAATTCTCTCATCAAGACTCTGTATCATAGAGCCCAATGCATATCCGACCAGGAACACATAAGCAGTGAACTCAAGCACGTACACCAAGCTCTTAGGGCTAATGGTTACTCCGACTATACAATCCGCAAAGCTATCACTCAAACCATGAAGAAGAACCCTCTTGAGGAGCCTTTCAAAACCATCACTTTACCCTACATTGCTGGGATCACAAAAAAGATCTCCAAAATCTTGAATAAACACAAGATCCAGGTCCGTTTCAACACATTACATAAAATCCGTGATCTGGTTCCGTCTGTAAAAGATGTGATTCCGGACATACAATACCCTGGTGTCTACAAACTAAGTTGCCTCTGTGGTAGTAGTTACATTGGAGAAACCAAACGCCATATCTCGGACCGCATTCGTGAACATAAAGCAGACCTTAAACACGGTAGGACCAACACCTCAGCCGTAGCAGATCATTGTTCTAATTCAGTAGGCTCACATGCCATTGACTTTTCCAAGACGGAGGTTCTTTGTAAGCCATCTGGCTTCCATGAGAGATTCGTTCATGAGGCTATCCACATATACAAACACAGAGACAATTTCAACCGAGAAGATGGATTCTATCTTAGCAATCATTGGAAAGATTTGATAAATCATTTCAGTTCTTGATTGATTGTTCACGCTTACAGTGGCTTTCAGACAGCATACATAAAAACAAATTTCGTCTCCCCCCTCCTCTTTTCAAAAAATAGATGGACTAGTCCTGGCAAACAGCCAATCGTTGCGCGTGACGCAAACGTTATTTTTATATAAATAAATAAATATGCCGTTTTCTAAATAAATTTATGCAAACCGACACACCTGATGATGACCGTTTGAGTTATGGTCGAAACGTCGTGAGAATTTTTTATTGTTTTATATATATTTTGTTATTTTGTTGTTTCTCTTCAACGTGACTTTACCGAAAAAACTAAGAATATGAATTACTGCAGTCACGAAAGCTTTAAATCAAAACCCCAAAGCATGTTTCCACCTCCATGTTTGACGGTGGGGATGGTATTCTTGGGGTCATAGGCAGCATTCCTCCTCCTCCAAACACGGCGAGTTGAGTTGATGCCAAAGAGCTCCATTTTGGTCTAATCCGACCAAAACACTTTCATCCATTTGTCCTCTGAATCATTCAGATGTTCATTGGCAAACTTCAGACGGGCATGTATATGTGCTTTCTTGAGCAGGGGAACCTTGCAGGCGCTGCAGGATTTCAGTCCTTCACGGTGAAGTGTGTTATCAATTGTTTTCTTGGTGACTATGGTCCCAGCTGCCTTGAGATCATTAACAAGATCCTCCCGTGTAGTTCTGGGCTGATTCCTCGCCGTTCTCATGATCATTGCAACTCCACGAGGTGAGATCTTGCATGGAGCCCCAGGCCGAGGGAGATTGACAGTTTTTTTGCGTTTCTTCCATTTGCGAATAATCGCACCAACTGTTGTCACCTTCTCACCAAGCTGCTTGGCAATGGTCTTGTAGCCCATTCCAGCCTTGTGTAGGTCTACAATATTTGTCCCTGACATCCTTGGAGAGCTCTTTAGTCTTGGCCATGGTGGAGAGTTTGGGATCTGATTGATTGATTGCTTCTGTGGACAGGTGTCTTTTATACAGGTGTAGTGTTGTAAGGACGAGCAGACTTCTTTAGGAGGCACACTCTGTTTATTGTATTATTTCCTTATACAACGCTTAACACACACAGAGGGATATTCGGTCCCCTCACTCGATACCCTAGCGAGGTACAGCCTCCGGACCTGGCGGGACTCTCACGTCTACCGTTAACCTCCTTGATACCTAAGGAGGTACAACCTCCGGACTTGGCGGGACTCACACGTCTACCGCTATCCTAGTCCTCCGGCTAGGACCTAGGGGAGTCTATCTGACCCACCGCTGGCCCGGTGGGTCCTGACCACTGGGTATGCCGAGCCTTAGCCCTTAGAAGGGCTGAAAGGCTGGTCCAGGGTCCTAGCTAGGCTTCAGCCCAGTCTTCTATCTTCGTGCAGGGAGAGAACTCCCCGAGGTCCGTTGGGTCACCCGTCTTATACCCCTTCGTGGCCAGGTAGAACCAATCATACATTCCCACGTGGAACCGTCTGATTGGTTCGCACCAAACCCTGGCCACGATCCGTTTCACCTCGACTGACCCCAACCATTGTACCCAGGGGTAATGCTGCACTGCCCTGGTTGCAACGCAGGTTACGCAACAGCGCGTAGTTAACACCTCTACACAGGTAACGAGCTGAGATAAGGGGCACTCCCTTTAAGAGTGTGCTCCTAATCTCAGCTTGTTACCTGTATAAAAGACACCTGGGAGCCAGAAATCTTTCCGATTGAGAGGGGGTCAAATACTTATTTCCCTCATTAAAATGCGAATCAATTTATAATTTTGTCTCTCACTGTTCAAATAAACCTACCATTAAAATTATAGACTGATCATTTCCTTGTCAGTGGGCAAACGTACAAAATCAGCAGGGGATCAAATACTTTTTTCCCTCACTGTAGGCACACAGAGAAACAACGCCTCTGTGTCGAGGCCTTAAATAGAGAGAGAGGGGGGCAGAGAGAGAGGGGAGGGGGTGTAGAGAAATCCGCGAGTCAATGCAAGGCCGTAGCCATGGAGTCAACATTGGGGGGGACCAAATCTACCAGGGGGTCTGGGGTCCCCCCCCCCCCCCAGAAAGAAAAATCTAAATTTGAAAATTTCCTGACATTTCCTAAAATATTGAAACATTTCACTAACACATGGGATGGAATTTTTTTTATTTGATACAATAATGTATAATATTGTATTGTATTACATTGCTCTGTTGTTTATTTTTTTAACTTTTCTTGTTTCATAGTATGTAATGGCAGAGATTAGGGATTCATAAAGTACAAGGCAATCATATAAACAAAAATCTACGCATTGTTACATGAAGACAAGTCCACATTTTGTGGCCAAGGTTTAGCAAGTTGTTTTTATTAACATAGCATAGCAATTATTATTTAAAAAAATATTTATTTTTATAGCAATATATTGGGGGGGCATTTTGACCATATTTGATTATTGTGGGGGGATATGTCCCCCACCAATATATTATAATTATTATAACATATTATAATTATAATTATAATATATTATAATTACGGCCTTGTGTCAATAAGAGATTTGGAACTTTGGTGACTGCAGGAAATAATAATAACACGAGGACACGCAGAGAGAGAGAGAAAGCTCACTTATATTCTTGATTCTTTCGGTAAAGTCACCACCACGTAGAAGGGAAACAATAAAATAATAAAAATATAAAACAATAAAATTCTCACAACGTTTCGACTGCAACACAAGAAGCAATCATCATCAGGTGTGAAAACCACAGCAAGAAACCACAGCAAGAAAATGTTCTTTGGCGTCTTCTGGTCCAACACCAACGTGAGACGAGGCTCTAAAGAAAGCTGTCTCGGGTGTGGACCAATAAATTTCAAGGACAGTGCCACATACATTATCAGAGTTGTTGTTTTGTGTTTGCGTTCCGACCGCAGGTATTGTGGTCAATGCAAACATGACTCCTTGTAAAAAAAAGGTGTCAGTTTTGTTGCCAGATAAAAGGGTAAAAAAACAATTATCAGGTCATTGCATGCTGGTGTCACGGTCAAAATTGTGGCAATTCCAAACATGATCCAGAAACTCCACAACGGAGACACGCACCCCCTGTACCAACGACGGAGGCGCAGGGACAGACGCTCGATTACGTTTTAATCGATCTGCAGACGGCCAGCAGCTCCGTGTCGCCTCATCTCGATCCCGCAATCCCAAACAGGTGAAAGTCCGCATCGAACCGAACCCCCGGCAAGGCCATCTACTTAATGACGAGAGAAAATTCACACGAAATGTCCTCAACGAAGCCTTCCGGATGTAAAATGAAATAAGCTTTTAATGAAGAAATAACAATAATCTAATTCAAAACACAACACGATTCAAATATGTTTCATTTTAAAACTTCAAAACGGAGCATGGGCCGCTTGCGTGAATGCGTCCTTCATGTGCAAATGTTGTGACTTTCCTGGCCGAAGGCCCTAAAATGCTTGGACAAGATGGCGCCGATGATGGCAGCCTCGGCCGGTTGGTGCGCCCTGTTTTGTCCAGTTTTGTCTTGAGAGAGGCCTGCTGTTCAACACACTCGTGCTGGTGAGAGAGGCCTGCTGTTCATCACACCCGTGCTGGTGAGAGAGGCCTGCTGTTGAGGGGCCTGCTGTTCATCACACCCATGCTGGTGAGAGAGGCCTGCTGTTCAGCACACCCGTGTTGAGGGGCCTGCTGTTCAGCACACCCGTGCTGGTGAATGGGGCCTGCTGTTGAGAGGCCTGCTGTTCAGCACACCTGCGCTGGTGAGAGAGGCCTGCTGTTGAGGGGCCTGCTGTTCAGCACACCTGCGCTGGTGAGAGAGGCCTGCTGTTGAGGGGCCTGCTGTTCAGCACACCCGTGCTGGTGAGAGAGGCCTGCTGTTCAGCACACCCGTGTTGAGGGGCCTACTGTTCAGCACACCCGTGCTGGTGAGAGGGGCCTGCTGTTCAACACACCCGTGCTGGTGAGAGGGGCCTGCTGTTCAACACACCCGTGCTGGTGAGAGAGGCCTACTGTTCATCACACCCGTGCTGGTGAGAGGGGCCTGCTGTTCATCACACCCGTGTTGGTGAGAGGGGCCTGCTGTTCAGCACACCCGTGCTGGTGAGAGGGGCCTGCTGTTCAACACACCCGTGCAGGTGAGAGAGGCCTACTATTCATCACACCCGTGCTGGTGAGAGGGGCATGCTGTTCATCACACCCGTGTTGGTGAGAGGGGCCTGCTGTTCACCACTCCTGAGCTGGTGAGAGAGGCCTACTGTTCATCACACCCGTGCTGGTGAGAGGAGCCTGCTGTTCAGCACACCCATGCTGGTGCGAAGATGGCGCCGATGATGGTAGCCTCAGCTGGTCTGTGCGCCCTGTTTTGTCTTGTTTTGTCTGTCAATTCAGTGTTTTGACAAGATTTCCGGAGTTCTCTAACAAGAGACGAACTTTTAAATATCAGGGAAACAACTCCTGTGGATTTATTTCCTACTTTTCTGCTTCCAGCGGCAGAATTAGTAGGCATTCTAGTCAATGCCGCGCTAGGCTTTGCTCAAGCAGCGAAACTCCGCCCAAGGGGTAAACGGTCGGGGGCTCTAGTACGGCTACACAGACGTGGGATCCGAACAGTGCTTCCGAGCTTTTTCCTCTCCAACGTACGTTCACTGTACAACAAAATGGATGAACTTCAGCTACTGATGGTAAAAAACAAAGACTTTCTTTCAGCTTCTGTTTTGTGCTTCACGGAAACATGGCTGTGTGATTTGATTCCGGATTCCGGACACTTCGCTACAACTATCAGGATTCCATCTTGTAAGATCGGATCGTGACATAGCACTCTCCGGCAAGACGAAAGGCGGTGGTATTTGTTTTTACATTAACAGTGGCTGGTGTGTAGATGTCACAGTGATTCTGCAACATTGTTCTCCATTCCTTGAATCAATTTTTATAACCTGTAAACCGTTTTACTCGCCTCGCGAGTTCGCTTCGCTCATTTTGGTCGGAGTTTATTTGCCGCCTTGTCCGCAGGTTAAAGAGGCCCAACGCATGCTCACCGATCAGATTCTGAGTGTGGAGCGAGCAAATCCAGATTCGTTGGTTATCGTACTTGGCGACTTTAACAAAGGTAATCTCAGCCACGAACTCCCCAAATACATACAATTCAATTTTGATTTAAAGCTTTCGTGACTGCAGTAATTCATATTCTTAGTTTTTTCGGTAAAGTCACATTGAAGAGAAACAACAAAATATATATAAAACAATAAAAAATTCTCACGACGTTTCGACCATAACTCAAACGGTCATCATCAGGTGTGTTGGTTTGCATAAATTTATTTTTAAACGGCACATTTATTTATTTATAAAAAAAACGTTGGCGTCACGCGCAGCGATTGGCAGTTTGCCCAGGACTAGTCCATCTATTTTTTTTGAAAAGAGGAGGGGGGAGACGAAATTTTTTATAATGTATGCTGTCTGAAAGCCACTGTAAGCGTGAACAATCAATCAAGAACTGAAATGATTTATCAAATCTTTCCAATGATTGCTAAGATAGAATCCATCTTCTCGGTTGAAATTGTCTCTGTGCTTGTATATGTGGATAGCCTCATGAACGAATCTCTCATGGAAGCCAGATGGCTTACAAAGAACCTCCTTCTTGGAAAAGTCAATGTTTTATATACATATTTTGCTATTTTGTTGTTTCTCTTCAACGTGACTTTACCGAAAAAACTAAGAATATACATACAATTCATTAAATGCGCAACCAGAGAAGGGAACACTCTGGATCACTGCTACACTACAGTCAGTAGAGCCTACCACGCCATCCCCCGAGCAGCACTAGGACACTCTGACCATGCCATGGTCCACCTGATTCCTGCATACAGGGAGAAACTAAAACTCTGTAAACCTGCTGTGAGGACATCTAAACAGTGGACCAGTGTGGCTGTGGAAGATTTGCGGGCGTGCTTAGACTGTACTGACTGGGATATGTTCACGACTGCTACCAATAGTCTGGATGAACTCACAGAGGCTGTGACGTCCTACATCAGTTTCTGTGAGGACTGCTGTATCCCAACACGTACCAGGGTGAACTTTAACAACAATAAGCCCTGGTTCTCAGCAAAGCTCAGAAGGGTGAGGTTGGAGAAGGAGGAAGCGTTTAGGAGTGGGGATAGAGACAGATTCAAGGAGTCGAAGAACAGGTTTAGCAAAGCGGTGAGAGAGGCTAAACGACTGTACTCAGAGAGACTAAAACACCAGTTCTCTACTAACGACGACGCTGCTTCTGTCTGGAGAGGGCTCAGGCAGATCACCAACTACAAACCCAGAGCCCCCCACACCACTAACGACTCCCGCCTAGCCAACGACCTGAACGAGTTCTACTGTAGATTTGAAAGACAATTGGACTGTCCTGAACCACCCATTCCCACCCAAGAGGCCCCACCCCCCACCCATACTACCGAGACGACTCTCTCCTTTCAGGAGGGAGAAGTTAATAGACTTTTCAAGAGGCTGAATCCACGCAAAGCAGCCGGCCCGGACTCTGTCTCTCCAGCCATCCTCAGGCACTGCGCTGACCAGCTGTCTCCGGTGTTCACCAACATCTTTAACACCTCCGTGGAGACATGCCATGTACCAGCCTGTCTCAAGTCCTCCACCATCATCCCTGTGCCCAAAAAGCTAAGGCCAACAGATTTAAATTTCGATTTAAAGCTTTCGTGACTGCAATGATTCATCTTCTTTGGTTCTTTCGGTAAAGTCACGTAGAATGAGAATAAAATAATAAATTGATAAAATAAATATTATTGTGTTATTTTATTTTATCAATTTATTATTTTATTCTCATTCTACGTGACTTTACCGAAAGAACCAAAGAAGACTAAGGCCAACAGGACTAAATGATTACAGACCGGTCACCCTTACATCTGTGGTAATGAAGTCTTTTGAGCGCCTGGTCCTGGCACACCTCAAAGCCATCACAGACCCTCTCCTGGACCCCCTTCAGTTTGCCTACAGAGCCAACAGGTTTGTGGACGACGCAGTTAACATGGCCCTCCACTTCACCCTACAGCATCTGGATGCCCCAGCATCCTACGCCAGGATCCTGTTTGTGGACTTCAGCTCTGCCTTCAACACCATCATCCCTGCCCTGCTTCAGGACAAGCTCTTCCAGCTGAACGTGCCCTACACCACCTGTAAATGGATCACAGACTTCCTGTCTGACAGGAAGCAGTGCGTTAAGCTGGGAACACAAATCTCCGACTCCAAGTCCATCAGCACCGGAACTCCTCAGGGCTGCGTCCTTTTCCCACTGCTCTTCTCCCTGTATACCAACAGCTGCACCTCCAATCATCTGTCCGTCAAACTCTTGAAGTTTGCGGACGACACCACCCTCATTGGGCTGATCTCTGGTGGGGATGAGTCTGACTATAGGTGGGAAGCTGACAACCTGGTGACCTGGTGTAGCCAGAACTTAGAGCTAAATGCTCTAAAGACAGTTGAGATGGTTGTGGACTTCAGGAAGAATACAGCCCCCCTCAACCCCATCACACTGTTAGACTCCCCAGTCAAAATTGTAGAGTCCTTCCGCTTCCTGGGCACTATTCTCTCCCGGGACCTCAAGTGGGAACTGAACATCAGCTCCCTCACCAAGAGAGCTCAACAGAGGATGTACTTTCTACGGCAGCTGAAGAAATTCAACCTGCCAAAGACAATGATGGTGCAATTCTATACAGCGATCATTGAATCCATCCTCACCTCCTCCATAACCGTCTGGTACGCTGCTGCCACTGCCAAGGACGAGAGCAGACTGCAGCGTATCATCCACACTGCTGGGAAGGTAATTGCCTGCAATCTACCAACCCTCGAGGACCTGCACACGACAAGGACCATGAGGCGAGCGAGGAAGATTATGGCCGATTCCTCCCACCCTGGACACTCTCTGTTTCAGCTACTCCCCTCTGGCAGAAGGCTTCGGTCCATCAGGACCAAAACCTCACGCCATAAAAACAGTTTCTTCCCATCTGCTGCTGGCCTGTTAAACGAGGCCAAGGGCTAACACTGATTTTAACATTTTATCTACATGATGATACCTTGCCGATATTAACTATGTTAACCTGTTTGTATTTTTTATTTTTAAATTATATCTTAAAGCTATTTTATATTCGATATTTATTCAATTTTATATACTTCAGCCCCTTGGTGTTAGTTAGACTTTTAACCCTTATTATTATAGTAAGACTTGTTTAAAACTTATTTAAGATTTTAGATTCCTATATGTTGAATGTATGCACCATCCTGCCAAAGTAATTTCCGTGTCGGTGTGAAATTTCATGGCGAATAAAACCCTTTCTGATTCTGATTCATTCTCAATAGGAATCGATTCTGAACGCTCTCCTTTTCTAACACAATCGATTCTCATGGTAGGTATCCCAATGGGATTCGATTCTATGCGCTTTAAATCACTAGCTTGATCGATTCCTATGTTAGAACAAATCGCCATAATCAATTCCCATGTTATCGAAAATGTATTCGATTCCATTTTACACTCACGACCAACGTCAATTCCAATGCAGTCTCAATAGGGATCGATGCCTTCGGCTACATTTTTGACCACTATCGATTCGCATTTGTTATCCACATAGGAATCGATCCGAGTTTTTAATTAAACCTTGAATCGATTTCCTCAGCACGTGACTTGGGTGAGGCGGACGCGTGGCTGCGTGTGGGGTTAATGGCGATGTCGAAACTCTACAAACTTGGCCTACTCTTCCCCTTCATCCTGCCTCTCCTCCTCCTCCACCACCTCGTCACGTGCAGCAGCCACGGTGAGCAGAGCCCGAGGTGGTCGATAAATCGGGTGCCAGGTTGTGATTGTGGGGTGAGTGGTGGTGCAGTGGTTAGCGCACTGTGTGGGGAGTGGTGGTGCAGTGGTTAGCGCACTGTGTGGAGAGTGGTGGTGCAGTGGTTAGCGCACTGTGTAAGTGTGAGTGGAGAGTGGTGGTGCAGTGGTTAGCGCACTGTGTGAGTGTGGAGTGGTGGTGCAGTGGTTAGCGCACTGTGTGTGTGTGTGAGGAGTGGTGGTGCAGTGGTTAGCGCACTGTGTGTGTGAGTGGGGAGTGGTGGTGCAGTGGTTAGCGCACTGTGTGTGTGTGTGGGGAGTGGTGGTGCAGTGGTTAACGCACTGTGTGTGTGTGGAGTGGTGGTGCAGTGGTTAGCACACTGTGTGTGGAAGTGTGTGGGGAGTGGTGGTGCAGTGGTTCACGCACTGTGTGTGTGAGTGAGGAGTGGTGGTGCAGTGGTTAGCGCACTGTGTGGAGAGTGGTGGTGCAGTGGTTAGCGCACTGTGTAAGTGTGAGTGGAGAGTGGTGGTGCAGTGGTTAGCGCACTGTGTGAGTGTGGAGTGGTGGTGCAGTGGTTAGCGCACTGTGTGTGTGTGTGAGGAGTGGTGGTGCAGTGGTTAGCGCACTGTGTGTGTGAGTGGGGAGTGGTGGTGCAGTGGTTAGCGCACTGTGTGTGTGTGTGGGGAGTGGTGGTGCAGTGGTTAACGCACTGTGTGTGTGTGGAGTGGTGGTGCAGTGGTTAGCACACTGTGTGTGGAAGTGTGTGGGGAGTGGTGGTGCAGTGGTTCACGCACTGTGTGTGTGAGTGAGGAGTGGTGGTGCAGTGGTTAACGCACTCTTGAATGTTTTTCCCCATCTGCCCAGCTCCGCTGTTCCCACTGAATGTTCGTTTGGAGTCTCGAGACCTCCTGGCGACCCTTTGCTGGGACCCCGTTGAAGCGGCTCCCAGTGGGGATGGAGGGGATAGACCCCCACTTGTTGATCCTTTCACCATCAACTCGACCACCACGACCACGACCAACTCAACGTTCCTGAATGTTACATACACAGTTCAGAGCAAACTGTGAGATGCTCACTCACTCACTCAGCCACTCACTCACCAACCCACTCACTCACCCACTCACTCACTAACCCACTCACTTACCCACTCACTCACCAACCCACTCACCCACTCACTCACCAACCCACTCACCCACTCACCCACTCACTCACCAACTCACTCAGCCACTCACTCACCAACCCACTCACTCACCCACTCACCAACCCACTCACCCACCCACTCACCAACCCACTCACCAACCACTCACTCACCAACCCACTCACTCACCCACTCAATCACCCACTCACCCATTCACCCACTCACTCACCAACCCATTCACCCACTCACCAACCCACTCACCCACTCACTCACCAACCCACTCATCCACCAACCCACTCACACACACACACGTCTCTCTCACCCACTGGCTCCTCACCACCCTCACCACTCCTCCCTGTGTCTCTGTCTGCGCAGCTTCAGACGAGCCCGCTGGCAGACCGTCTGCGCTTCCACAACGGAGACACGGTGCGACGTCTCCTCGGCGCTGGACGATCCCGGTGACCGCTACCTCCTCCGTGTGAGATTCTCCTTCTCATCCTCGCCGTCGCGATCCTCACGCTGGGTCGCCGTTGTAGTCCTGCCCTTGATGGAAAGTGAGTGGCACGAGATTGTACATATGCCTCTGTCTTTGTGTGTGTCTCTCTCTGTGTCTCTGTGTGTGTCTTTCTCTGTGTCTCTGTGTGTCTCTCTGTGTCTCTCTCTTTGTGTCTCTGTGTGTGTGTGTCTCTCTGTGTCTCTCTCTCTGTGTCTCTCTTTGTCCGTGTCTGTCTGGTGCTCACTAACAGCACTTGCCCCAACGGTCTTTTTCAGGCTACACGGAGGATCTTTGTCATCTTTGTCTGTGTGTGTCGCTGTGTATGTCTGTGACTCTTTCTGCCTGTGTGTGTGTCTTCGGCTCACAGGGGGAGATCACACAAACTCCACTCGCTCTGTAGGACAGGGGGAGATCACACAAACTCCACTCACACTCACTCTGTAGAACAGGGGGAGATCATACAAACTCCACACACTCTGTAGGACAGGGGGAGATCACACAAACTCCACTCACTCACTCTGTAGGACAGGGGGAGATCACACAAACTCCACTCACTCACTCTGTAGGACAGGGGGAGATCACACAAACTCCACTCACTCACTCTGTAGGACAGGGGGAGATCACACAAACTCCACTCACTCACTCACTCTGTAGAACAGGGGGAGATCACACAAACTCCACTTACTCACTCTGTAGGACAGGGGGAGATCACACAAACTCCACTCACTCTGTAGGACAGGGGGAGATCACACAAACTCCACTCACTCACTCTGTAGAACAGGGGGAGATCACACAAACTCCACTCACTCACTCTGTAGGACAGGGGGAGATCACACAAACTCCACTCACTCACTCTGTAGGACAGGGGGAGATCACACAAACTCCACTCACTCACTCTGTAGGACAAGGGGAGATCATACAAACTCCACTCACTCACTCTGTAGCACAGGGGGAGATCACACAAACTCCACTCACTCACTCTGTAGGACAGGGGGAGATCACACAAACTCCACCCACTCTGTAGGACAGGGGGAGATCACACAAACTCCACTCACTCACTCTATAGCACAGGGGGAGATCACACAAACTCCACTCACTCACTCTGTAGGACAGGGGGAGATCATACAAACTCCACTCACTCATTCACTGTAGGACAGGGGGAGATCACACAAACTCCACTTACTCTGTAGGACAGGGAGAGATCACACAAACTCCACTCACACACTCTGTAGGACAGGGGGAGATCACACAAACTCCACTCACTCACTCTGTAGGACAGGGAGAGATCACACAAACTCCACTCACTCACTCTGTAGGACAGGGGGAGATCACACAAACTCCACTCACTCTGTAGGACAGGGGGAGATCACACAAACTCCACTCACTCTGTAGGATAGGGGGAGATCACACAAACTCCACTCACTCACTCTGTAGGACAGGGAGAGATCACACAAACTCCACTCACTCACTCTGTAGGACAGGGGGAGATCACACAAACTCCACTCACTCTGTAGGACAGGGGGAGATCACACAAACTCCACTCACTCTGTAGGACAGGGGGAGATCACACAAACTCCACTCGCTCTGTAGGACAGGGGGAGATCACACAACCTCCACTCACTCTGTAGGACAGGGGGAGATCACACAAACTCCACTCACTCACTCTATAGAACAGGGGGAGATCACACAAACTCCACTCACTCTGTAGAACAGGGGGAGATCATACAAACGCCACTCACTCTGTAGGACAGGGGGAGATCACACAAACTCCACTCACTCACTCTGTAGGACAGGGGGCGATCACACAAACTCCACTCACACACTCTGTAGGACAGGGGGAGATCACACAAACTCCACTCACTCACTCTGTAGGACAGGGGGAGATCACACAAACTCCACTCACTCACTCTGTAGGACAGGGGGAGATCACACAAACTCCACTCACTCTGTAGAACAGGGGGGGATCATACAAACGCCACTCACTCTGTAGGACAGGGGGAGATCACACAAACTCCACTCACTCTGTAGAACAGGGGGGGATCATACAAACGCCACTCACTCTGTAGGACAGGGGGAGATCACACAAACTCCACTCACTCACTCTGTAGGACAGGGGGCGATCACACAAACTCCACTCACACACT
The DNA here is from genome assembly GCF_048934315.1 of Petromyzon marinus. Lineage (NCBI taxonomy): Eukaryota > Metazoa > Chordata > Hyperoartia > Petromyzontiformes > Petromyzontidae > Petromyzon > Petromyzon marinus. Next base: position 402,119 of record NW_027422950.1, on the reverse strand, counting down.
CTGTAGGACAGGGGGAGATCACACAAACTCCACTCACTCACTCTGTAGGACAGGGGGAGATCACACAAACTCCACTCACTCACTCTGTAGGACAGGGGGAGATCACACAAACTCCACTCACTCACTCTGTAGGACAGGGGGAGATCACACAAACTCCACTCACTCTGTAGGACAGGGGGAGATCACACAAACTCCACTCACTCACTCTGTAGAACAGGGGGAGATCACACAAACTCCACACACTCACTCTGTAGGACAGGGGGAGATCACACAAACTCCACTCGCTCTGTAGGACAGGGGGAGATCACACAAACTCCACACACTCTGTAGGACAGGGGGAGATCACACAAACTCCACTCACACACTCTGTAGAACAGGGGGAGATCACACAAACTCCACACACTCTGTAGGACAGGGGCAGATCACACAAACGCCACACACTCTGTAGGACAGGGGGAGATCACACAAACTCCACTCACTATGTAGGACAGGGGGAGATCACACAAACTCCACACACTCTGTAGGACAGCGGGAGATCACACAAACTCCACTCACACTGTAGAACAGGGGGAGATCACACAAACTCCACACACTCTGTAGGACAGGGGGAGATCACACAAACTCCACTCACTCTATAAAACAGGGGGAGATCACACAAACTCCACTCACACACTCTGTAGAACAGGGGGAGATCACACAAACTCCACTCACTCTGTAGAACAGGGGGTGATCATACAAACTCCACTCACTCTGTAGAACAGGGGGAGATTACACAAACTCCACTCACTCTGTAGGACAGGGGGAGATCACACAAAGTCCACTCACTCACTCTGTAGGACAGGGGGAGATCACACAAACTCCACTCACACACTCTGTAGAACAGGGGGTGATCATACAAACTCCACTCACTCTGTAGAACAAGGGAAGATCACACAAACTCCACTCACTCTGTAGGACAGGGGGAGATCACACAAAGTCCACTCACTCACTCTGTAAGAAAGGGAGAGACCACACAAACTCCACTCACACACTCTGTAGGACAGGGGGAGATCACACAAAGTCCACTCACACTGTAGAACAGGGGGAGATCACACAAACTCCACTCACTCTGTAGGACAGGGGGAGATCACACAAACTCCACTCACACATTCTGTAGGACAGGGGGAGATCACACAAACTCCACTCACTCACTCTGTAGGACAGGGAGAGATCACACAAACATCCCTCGCCATGACCCCCCCTCTCCCGTGTCTCAGCTGTGCTCAGCGCTCCGTCGTTCACCCTGAGGCTCGACAAACTGACGCGGGGGGAGGACGAGGAGGAGGGCGATGGTGGTGAGGATGAGGAGTGCGGTGTTGTGGGTGACGATGAAGACAACGACGATGATGGCTACAACGACGACGGCGATGACGATGACCGTGACGGCGGTGACGATGACCGCCATGATGACGGTGGTCCTGGGGTGGCTGGGGAGTTGGAGGCGGCGGTCGACGGAGAGCCGGAGGTGCGGAAGCTGTCGTTGTTGGTCTCCGTCGGGCGGGGGTGGAGGGCGCTGGTGGCCCACGACGTGAAGTATCACCATCAGGTTGACATCTCAACAAGAGGCGGCGTTCGACTCACGGTGAGAGGTTGCCGGAGTTGTGACGGGGGTCGGGAGGTTGTGGCGGGAGATGTGTGTGGTTGAGTGGGTGGGTGGCGATGCTGCTACTGATGATGATGATGATACTACCAATGACACTACTACTGATGATGCTGCTACTACTGATGATGATGCTGTTGCTGCTACTACTACTGCTACTACTAATGATGATGATGATACTGATGATGCTACTACCAATGACACTACTACTGATGATGCTACTACTACTGATGATGATGCTGTTGCTGCTACTACTACTGCTGCTACTACTGATGATGATGATGCTTACTGCCAGGAGCGCTTCATCGGATGCCGGTACCAACACCGAATGATGCTTCTGCCGGGACGTGAGGATGAGTACTGCGTCCGCGTGAGAATGGTAGCCGACTTGCCACGGTGGAAGGCAGGGGAGTGGTCTCCACTGTCGTGTGTCTCTGTCCCTCCACCATACAGCACCGGGGGTGAGTGGGTGGCTGGGTGAATGAGTGAGAGGTATTTTTGTGCGTGTGAAGTGGGTCTCTGTGTGAGTAGCCTTGTGGGTCTCTATGAGTGGTCTATGGGTCTCTGTGTGAATAGTCTTGTGGGTCTTTGAGTGGTCTATGGGACTCTGCGTGAGTAGTCTATAGGTTTCTATGAGTAGTCTATGGATTTCGATTTAAAGCTTTCGTGACTGCAAGGATTCATCTTCTTTGGTTCTTTCGGTAAAGTCACATAGAATGAGAATAAAATAAATTGATAAAATAAAATAACACAATAAAATTCTCATGACGTTTCGGCCACAACACAAGCGGCCTTCATCAGGTGAAGGGACGAGACTGTCTGGAGGACAGCGCTGGAGCGAACACAGCCACGCTCAGACCAGCACTGTCCTCCAGACAGTCTCGTCCCTTCACCTGATGAAGGCCGCTTGTGTTGTGGCCGATACGTCGTAAGAATTTTATTGTGTTATTTTATTTGATCAATTTATTATTTTATTCTCATTCTATGTGGCTTTACCGAAATTACCAAAGAAGATAGTCTATGGGTCTCTATGAGTACTCTTTGGATCTCTGCGTGAGTAGTCTTGTGGGTCTCTGAGTAGTCTATAGGTCTCTGCGTGAGTAGTCTATGGGTCTCTATGAGTAGTCTATGGGTCTCTATGAGTAGTCTATGGGTCTCTTATGAGTAGTCTATGGGTCTCTATGAGTAGTCTATGGGTCTCTGTGAGTAGTCTATGGGTCTCTGCGTGAGTAGTCTATGGGTCTCTGCGTGAGTAGTCTATGGGTCTCTATGAGTAGTCTATGGGTCTCTATGAGTAGTCTATGGGTCTCTATGAGTAGTCTATGGGTCTCTATGAGTAGTCTATGGGTCTCTATGTGTAGTCTATGGGTCTCTGCGTGGTCTTCCCACCCAGCCCCTCGTGTGGGTGTCGACACGGACGGCCAGGTCACGGCGGTGGTCGGCCAGAAGGTGGCGCTGCTGCGCTGCGTCCTGTGGGGTGCGGCCGTGGTGGTGGTGCAGGCCAACTGGCTGAAGGCCTCCCGTGACTACGTCTGGGCGGGGGCCAATTTGGCCACGCTCAGCCCGCTGCACGGCACGGCGTACTCCAACTCGTCCCTCGCGGGCCGACTGCGGTTCCGCGTTGGGGGGCCTCCCGGCGACGTCTCGCTGGAGCTGCTGGACGTGCGTCCTGGCGACGGGGGCCTCTTCCTCTGTCACATTGTCACCTTCCCCCACGGTAACTTCGAGGGGAGGGTCAACCTCTCTGTCATCGGTGAGAATTGACACTGCCCCACGCAGAGACCCATAGACTCATCATGCAGAGACCCATAGACTACTCACGCAGACACCCATAGACTACTCACACAGAGACCCATAGACTACTCACACAGAGACCCATAGACTAACACAGAGACTCATAGACTACTCACACAGAGACCCATATACTACTCACACAGAGACCCATAGACTACTCACACAGAGACCCATAGACTCATCACACAGACACCCATAGACTCATCACACAGACACCCATAGACTACTCACACAGAGACCCATAGACTCACACAGAGACCCATAGACTCATCACACAGAGACCCATAGACTACTCACACAGACACCCATAGACTACTCACACAGACACCCATAGACTACTCAGACAGAGACCCATAGACTACTCACACAGACACCCATAGACTACCCACACAGAGACCCATAGACTACTCACACAGAGACCCATAGACTCACACAGAGACCCATAGACTACTCACACAGACACCCATAGACTACTCACTCAGAGACCCATAGACTCACACAGAGACCCATAGACTACTCACACAGAGACCCATAGAATACTCACACAGAGACCCATAGACTCATCACACAGAGACCCATAGACTACTCACACAGAGACCCATGGACTACTCACACAGACACCCATAGAATATTTACACAGAGACCCATAGACTACTCACACAGACACCCATAGACTACTCACACAGAGACCCATAGACTCACACAGAGGCCCATAGACTCATCACACAGAGACCCATAGACTACTCACACAGACACCCATAGACTACTCACACAGACACCCATAGACTACTCAGACAGAGACCCATAGACTACTCACACAGACACCCATAGACTACCCACACAGAGACCCATAGACTACTCACACAGAGACCCATAGACTCACACAGAGACCCATAGACTACTCACACAGACACCCATAGACTACTCACTCAGAGACCCATAGACTCACACAGAGACCCATAGACTACTCACACAGAGACCCATAGAATACTCACACAGAGACCCATAGACTCATCACACAGAGACCCATAGACTACTCACACAGAGACCCATGGACTACTCACACAGACACCCATAGAATATTTACACAGAGACCCATAGACTACTCACACAGACACCCATAGACTACTCACACAGACACCCATAGACTACTCACAAAGAGACCCATAGACTACTTACACAGAGACCCATAGACTACTCACACAGACACTCATAGACTACTCACACAGAGACCCATAGATTACTCACACAGAGACCCATAGACTCATCACACAGATACCCATAGACTACTCACACAGACACCCATAAACTACTCACACAGAGACCCATAGACTCATCACACAGACACCCATAGACTACTCACACAGAGACCCATAGACTACTCACACAGACACCCATAGACTACTCACACAGAGACCCATAGACTACTCACACAGAGACCCATAGACTCATCACACAGAGACCCATAGACTCACACTGAGACCCATAGACTACTCACACAGACACCCATAGACTACTCACACAGTCACCCATAGACTACTCACACAGAGACCCATAGACTCATCACACAGACACCCATAGACTACTCACACAGAGACCCATAGACTCACACTGAGACCCATAGACTACTCACACAGACACCCATAGACTACTCACACAGACACCCATAGACTACTCACACAGAGACCCATTGACTCATCACACAGACACCCATAGACTACTCACACAGAGACTCATAGACTCATCACACAGAGACCCATAGACTCACACAGAGACCCATAGACTCACACAGAGACCCATAGTCTACTCACACAGAGACCCATAGACTCACACAGACACCCATAGACTACTCACACAGAGACCCATGGACTCATCACACAGACACCCATAGACTACTCACTCAGAGACCCATAGACTACTCACACAGAGACCCATAGACTCATCACACAGACACCCATAGACTACTCACACAGAGACCCATAGGCTCATCACACAAACACCCATAGACTACTCACACAGAGACCCATAGACTCATCACACAGAGACCCATAGACTACTTACACAGAGACCCATAGACTACTCACACAGACACCCATAGACTACTCACACAGACACCCATAGACTACTCACACAGAGACCCATAGACTACTTACACAGAGACCCATAGACTACTCACACAGACACCCATAGACTACTCACACAGACACCCATAGACTACTCACACAGAGACCCATAGACTACTCACACAGAGACCCATAGACTCATCACACAGACACCCATAGACTACTCACACAGAGACCCATAGACTCATCACACAGACACCCATAGACTACTCACACAGAGAGCCATAGACTCACACAGAGACCCATAGACTCATCACACCGAGACCCATAGACTACTCACATAGAGACCCATAGACTACTCACACAGAGACCCATAGACACACCACACAGACACCCATAGACTACTCACACAGAGACCCATAGACTACTCACACAGAGACCCATAGACTCATCACACAGAGACCCATAGACTGACACAGAGACCCATAGACTACTCACACAGAGACCATAGACTCACACAGACACCCATAGACTCATCACACAGACACCCATAGACTACTCACACAGACACCCATAGACTACTCACACAGAGACCCATAGACTACTCACACAGAGACTCATAGACTCACACAGAGACCTATAGACTCATCACACCGAGACCCATAGACTACTCACACAGAGACCCATAGACTCACATGGAGACCCAAAGCTCATTATCTTCTGCAGATGTAGATGCCACTGGTTCTTCACGCTCTGCAGATGTAGATGCCACTGGTTCTTCACGTTCTGCAGATGTAGATGCCACTGGTTCTTCACGCTCTGCAGATGTAGATGCCACTGGTTCTTCACGTTCTACAGATGTAGATGCCGCTGGTTATTCACGCTCTGCAGATGTAGATGCCGCTGATTCTTCACGTTCTGCAGATGTAGATGCCACTGGTTCTTCACGCTCTGCAGATGTAGATGCCACTGGTTCTTCACGTTCTGCAGATGTAGATGCCACTGGTTCTTCACGTTCTGCAGATGTAGATCCCACTGGTTCTTCACGCTCTGCAGATGTAGATGCCACTGGTTCTTCACGTTCTGCAGATGTAGATGCCACTGGTTCTTCACGTTCTGCAGATGGAGATGCCACTGGTTATTGACGTTCTCTTCACGTTCTGCAGATGTAGATGCCACTGGTTCTTCACGCTCTGCAGATGTAGATGCCACTGGTTCTTCACGCTCTGCAGATGTAGATGCCACTGGTTCTTCACGTTCAGCAGATGTAGATGCCGCTGGTTATTCACGTTCTACAGATGTAGATGCCACTGGTTCTTCATGTTCTGTAGATGTAGATGCCACTGGTTCTTCACGTGCTACAGATGTACGTGTCACTGTTTTTTCGTATTCTGTTGATATTAATGTCACTGGTTCTTCTCGTTTTGCAGATGTAGATGCCACTGGTTCTTCACCTTTTGGAGATGTAGATGCCACTGGTTCTTCACCTTCTGGAGATGTAGAGGCCACTGGTTCTTCACGTTCTACAGATTTAGATGCCACTGGTTCTTCACGTTCTACAGATGTAGATGCCACTGGTTCTTCACGCTCTGCAGATGTAGATGCCACTGGTTCTTCACGTTCTACAGATGTAAATGCCACTGGTTCTTCACGTTCTACAGATGTAGATGCCACCACCGCCGTCTGTTGCACGCCGGTTGAACTCACGACTTTCGGTCCGAACAGGCAACTGGACACACGAACAGGTTTGTTCGCATCTCTGAATGTTGCATGTGTGTGTGTCCGTGTACGTGTGTGTGTGTGCGTGTCCGTGTACGTGCACGTGTGTGTGTTGCTTTGTGTGTGTCCGTGTCATTGTGTGTGTGTGTGTTGGTGCGTGTGTGCGTGTCCGTGTGTGTGTCCGTGTGTGTGTGCATGCATGTCTGTTCGTGTGCGTGTGTGTGTGCGTGTGCGTGTCTGTCCGTGTGCGTGTGCATGCATGTGTGTGTGCGTGTGTGTGCGTGTGTGTGTGTCCGTGTGCATGTGTGTGTGTGTGTTCGTGTGTGTGTGTTGGTGCATGTGTGTCCGTGTACGTGTGTGTGTGTTGGTGCGTGTGTGTCCGTGTACATGTGTGTGTGTGTTGGTGCGTGTGTGCGTGTCCGTGTGTGTGTCCGTGTGCATGCATGTGTGTCCGTGTGTGTGTGTGCGTGTGTGTGCGTGTGTGTGTGTCCGTGTGTGTGTGTGTGTCCGTGTGCGTGTGTGTGTGTTCGTGTGCGTGTGTGTGTGTGTCCATGTGCGTGTGTGTGTGCGTGTGCGTGTGTGTGTCCCTGTTCTGGCCACCCATCCCCTCGTTTGTCACAATCACGGCCTTCTCAGCTGCTGACACTCGCTAACGGCACCCGCCCCGACAGTCCGCCGTGGCCTTCACGGGGGAACTTTGTCTCCGTCCGTCCCTCCGTCTCGCTCCCTCGACCCGCAACGCCCGGGTGCAAGCACCGCGAGCCTCAAAGGGCGCCTAGCCTGGCGCGTGTGGTCATCGCGGCGGTTGTCGTCGTGCTACGGCGGCACGCTGACGCCACGCGGGGGACCGTTTGGCCACGCAGAGAATTCTGCGGCGGCAGCGGCGGCGGGCCGGGCCAGCTGGGCCGCGATCCTCGCCGTGTCCCTCGCCCTGGTGGCCACGCTGCTGCTGCTGCTGCTGCTCTACTGCCACCCCCGTCAGCGTCAGCGTCAGCGTCGTCACGAGCCCTGGGACCCCTCGTGAGTCGCTCGCTTCTCTCGGACGTCGGGCGGACGTCGGCGGTGCCCGCGGGGTCGTCTGTGTGACGACCTGCCGCTGTGCCCCCCCCCACCACTACCCCACCACCCCCCCACTACCCACATGCGTGCAGGGAGGATCCCCCCACGCTCCCCAAGGCACCGCGGAGAAACGCGGAGGGCGACCGTGGCTCCGTGAGTGGCACACTGCCAGGACACAGAGGCCCAGTCCATCCGTGTCTCTCTCCGTATTCTGTGTAGTGTAGTGTATAGTAGTGTATAGTAGTGTAGTGTGTAGTGTAGTGTATAGTGTAGTATATAGTAGTGTAGTGTATATACAGAGACACAGTTAGACTCGACCTAAAGCTTTCGTGACTGCAGGAATTCATTTTCTTTGGGTCTTTCGGTAAAGTTGTGCCCACTTTGTTTATGACCCTTGGGCTACACCCAACTTTAAAACTTTAAAACAGCCTGCTGCTTCAGCGGCTTTCATCCCCCTCTTTTCTCCTCCTGATGACGATTGCCAAAATAATACCCACAGACTCACCACACAGAGACCCATAGACTCACCACACAGAGACCCACAGACTCACCACACAGAGACCCATAGACTCACCACACAGAGACCCACAGACTCACCACACAGAGACCCATAGACTCACCACACAGAGACCCACAGACTCACACAGAGACCCACAGACCCACCACACAGAGTACCACAGACTTACCACACAGAGACCCATAGACTCACCACACAGAGAGACCCACAGACTCACCACACAGAGACCCATAGACTCACCACACAGAGACCCACAGACTCACCACACAGAGACCCATAGACTCACCACACAGAGACCCACAGACTCACCACACAGAGACCCATAGACTCACCACACAGAGACCCACAGACTCACACAGAGACCCACAGACCCACCACACAGAGACCCACAGACTTACCACACAGAGACCCATAGACTCACCACACAGAGAGACCCACAGACTCACCACACAGAGACCCATAGACTCACCACACAGAGACCCACAGACTCACCACACAGAGACCCATAGACTCACCACACAGAGACCCACAGACTCACACAGAGACCCACAGACTCACCACACAGAGACCCACAGACTCACCACACAGAGACCCATAGACTCACCACACAGAGAGACCCACAGACTCACCACACAGAGACCCACAGACTCACCACACAGCGACCCACCGACTCACCACACAGAGACGCATAGACTCACCACACAGAGACCCACAGACTCGCCACACAGAGACCCACAGACTCACCACACACAGAGACCCACAGACTCACCACACAGAGACCCATAGACTCACCACACAGACACCCACAGACTCACCACACAGAGACCCACAGATTCACCACACACTGTGCGTGTTGTGGGGATGCTCCGTGTGTAGTTGCTAACGCTAGAGAGTGGCAACAAGGCGGATGAGGGGCTGCACGAGTTGCCACCGCAGCCTCAGCACCAAGACAGCGGAGCTGGAAGCTACGACTACGCGGTGAGGGGGGGTGGGTGGTGAGTGAGCGGTGAGCGAGCGGTGAGCGAGCGAGCGGTGAGCGGTGAGCGAGCGGGCGGTGAGCGAGTGTCCGCCCACATCACCGATGCTCCTGCTTAGGCTGAGTGAGCGATCCGCTTCTGGCCACCCCAGGGGGGGGGTGGGTGGGGTCGGTCACCGTCTCTCTAATTTATTCCGACCCCCGCAGGTTTTCAAAGACAAAGATGACGACGAGGCGAGGGAGGAAGATTTTTGAGAAGCGGCTCGGGGTGGGGGGGGGGAGCGAGAGTGCTCCACCTTGCCGTGCTCCACCTTGCCGTGCTCCACCTTGCCGTGCTCCGCCATTTGCCTCGTGCCGGTTACAATCGGTGCCCCGAGTTTGGCTTTTCACTTTTTTTTTGGGTGGGGTGGGGGTGGGAATTTTGTTTTACGAAAGAGCTCTCCGTTAACCGGACGCAGTGTTTTTGTTATTTTATTTTAGTCTTCGCGACGGTCTCTCACCTCCCAGCGCTTTCCCCCGGCGTTGTGCCTCTGGACGGGAGGCGACCGGGCGTCGTGCCAGGGAGCCAGGGAGAAGGGGGTGGGGGGTGGGGGGAGAATTTAAATTCGCCCTTGCGTGGCCGGGGGTCGACGAGCGGCGACATCGGCACGGTCCGTCACGACGTCCGGCACGGAGAGGGAGTTCCGCGTGTTTATATTATATTGTTTTGTCGGGGCAACAAGCGGCGTCACGAGGCGTGTACAACGCCGTGAGCCTTCGTGCGCCCCGTCAGCGTCCCGGTTTTTTATTTCTCCCCAAACCCGGCCAGTTTCATCGGCCGCTCCCGCGATGCCGCGGTACTTTCATAGTTTGACGCTGTTGGTTTTCGGCGAACCGATATCAGCCGGGTTAGATTGTGTAAATAAATCAATGTACAAATGTGGCTGTCGCCTGATGAAGCTGGTTGTTGTGATTGCTGGCGAAATGTCACGGTATCCAGAGTGCAAATGTTGTTGCTTGGCTCGCTAACCCACCAGTGTGCTGTACTAGTGTACTACACTACTCTATACACTACACAATACACTACACTATACACTACACTATACACTACACTATATACTACACTATACACTACACTATACACTACACTATATACTACACTATACACTACACTATACTATACACTACTATACACTACGCTATACACTCACTATATTAAATAATACACATTACATTTTGATTTAAATAATTACTCATCTACAACTCATTACTAATCATAACCAATGACTGATTACTAATCGATTATATAATTACAATACCCCCCCCCCCTCCGCCTCTAATCACTGCACCTGATATGAGTTAAGTGATGACGTCACCCTGCTGCTCTATATAAAACCGGGAGCAAGCGAGGGCTTTACCATTCTGGCGAATTGCCCGATGATGCTGGATGTATTTACCAGCGAAACGTCACAGTACTACTCAAACTGTAAATGTGGATTCACTCTTCAACACACCGGTGGGCTAAAGTAGTGAATTATTTGTCTTTTGTCAACGTGACACTTTTTTTGCTGATTGGCCGTGTCGGGTGGTGGAGGGTTACGACACATTTATAAATAAACGCGATCTAATCCAAAAACCTTTATTATGAATAATATTGGTCGCGAAAGCCTACGTGTTAAACTACACTATACATTACACACTATATATACTACACTATACTATACACTATACTATAGACTACACTATACTATACACTACACTATACACTACACTATACACTACTATACACTACTATACATGACACTATACACTACACTATACTATACACTCCACTATACACTACACTATACACTACTATACACTACACTATACACTACATTATACACTATACACTACACTACTATACACTACACTATACACTACTATACACTACACTATACACTACTATACACTACACTATACAACACACTATACACTACACTATACTATACACTACACTATACACTACACTATACACTCCACTACACACTATATATACTACACTATATACACTACACTACACACTATATATACTACACTATATACACTACACTACACACTATACACTCCACTACACACTATATATACTACACTATATATACTACACTACACACTATATATACTACACTATACACTACACTATATACACTATACACTACACTATACACTACACTATACACTACAACACACTACATTAGGATCCGTCGATAATAGTTCACCTCATTGTTTTGTGATGTTCTTACTTCTGCCCGTTCACCCAGAGCCTTACCGCTTATTCACATTCTCTAGTTCTTTCAGTCGAGTCACGTAGATAGATACAAAATACCACGCCGTTTAGATCGCAACACAAGCGGTCCTCGTCAGGAAAAGGGGACTTAGCCTCTAAAGGTAAACTCTTTACACTGGTACCTCGGAGATGGAACTTAATTCGTTCCCAAAACCGTGTTCGAACACCGATTTGTTCGAACACCGAATCAAAGTTTCCCGTAAGAATGAAGGAAATGGCATTAATTGGTCCCCCACCCAAGGATGCTCCTATTATGGGCCATTTTTACACAAAGTTTACAATATTAAAAATACAGTACAGTACATAAAAGCGTACACAAAACAAGAAACACCGTTATAATGAATAGAATAAATGAACATTGATACTTCACCTTAACTGTAGTAAGGAGAGTGGATGGCTTGAGTGGAAGGCGCTGAGGACAAAGTTAACGTAACGATGTTTTTTTTTGCGGGGTCTGCCACTGGGCGAGAGCCACGCGTGAACTGGCTACGCGTCTCGCTCACCCTGGTTACGCGTCTCGGTCGCCATGGATATGCGCCTCGGTCGCCATGGCTACGTGTCTCAGTCGCCATGGTTACACGTCTCGGTCGCCATGGCTACGCATCTCGGTCGCCATGGCTACGCGTCTCGGTCGCCATGGCTACGCGTCTCGGTCGCCATGGTTACGCGTATCGCTCGCCCACGCGGCTTCTTGCAAGTTGTTCGACCTCCGAATTTTCGGTTCGATGTCCGGGGCAAAAAAAATGGTCAACAATTTTGTTCCATCACCGAATCGTTCCGAGTCCTGGGGCATTCCATCTCCGCAGTTCTCACTGTTTGTATAAAGGTTTGCAGATGGGCGTAGCCCAAGCGCGTCAGCAGCGTGGGTGCGGCAGCAATGCCGACGCAGTAGCAAAGGGCCGACAGGAAATCCCTGCACCCTGCTGCACACAGCACGCTGCTGACGGTGGAGGTTGATTGACAAGAAACACAAATTTTGATTCAAAGCTTTCGTGACTGCAGTAATTCATATTCTTAGCTCTTTCGGTAAAGTCACGTTGAAGGGAAACAATAAAAAGTTAATATATTTTATTATTTTTATTGTTTCCCTTCAACGTGACTTTACCGAAAGAGCTAAGAATATGAACGAATCTTTGTTGATGGCCATCGTCTTAGAGAAATCAACTTCGTGTGAGCCAGCCGTAGTATTAAAATAATCATCAGCCACGGTAGAAACGTTGGTCCTACCGTGTTTCAAATCTGCCTTCTGCTCACGAACACAGTCCGAGACTACGTCGCTTAGTTTCCCCAATGTAACTGCAGATGCAGCTTAGTTTGTAGACGCCGGGATATTGCATGTCAGGAATCTTGTCTTTCACAGATGGGATCAGATCACTAATTTTATGTACTGTGTTAAATCGTACCTGGATCTTGTGTTTGTACATGATTTTGGAAATCCTTTTGGTTACCCCTGCTATGTATGGCAGGGTGATGGTTTTGATTGGATCCTCAGATGGCTCCTTCCTCACGTACTCTTTGGTTCTATTCGGTAAAGTCACGTAGGTAAAAATAAAACAACAAAAATGACGACGTTTCGGCCACAACACAAGCGGCCTTCATCAGGTGAAGGGACCGGGCTGTCTCGAGGACAGAGCTGGAGTGAAACACAGCCACGCTCAGACCGCGACCTTTAAGCTGTGTGCGAGGAAACAAGGTGCCTTGACAAAGGAATTAGCGTAAAAAAATAGCATTTGATTGGCCGACTTAGCATGATGAATGGTGTACATGCGGGTGCACATGCCGGTTGGCGCGGGGGGGGGGGGGGGAGTTTACATATTGATGGTGTGAAAAGAGAATTTTTAAGAACTGCGAAAGTTTGGGGTACCACTACTTTGCGGATTGTGTAGTCAGACAATCCATTCGCCTTGAGGGCTTGGTGTACGTGTTTTGAGTTCACTGGTCAGGCGTTCGTGGCCGGAGATGCACTGAGCTCTGTGGTGTAGCGTTTTGACGAGGAAATTCTTCCGGGATGGATGGTGCTGGGATTCGGGTTTTAGGTAGCCGTCAGTCTGGGTTACTCTCCTGTAGACAGAATGGCTCATTGAGCCATCTGGTCTCTCTTTGATTGAGACATACAAGAAAGGTAGCATGCCATCCGTTTCTACCTCCGTGGTGAATTTGATGGCTGGGTTTATGGAATTGATGTGGTTGAGGAATTTTATTTTGAGCCGGTCGGCCATGTGGCCAGATGACAAACGTGTCATCCACATAGCTCTTCCACAAGGACGGACGTAGAGTGGATGCCTGGATGGCGTCCGTCTCAAAAATTTTCCATGAAAACATTGGCCACAACCGGTAATAAGGGAGAACCCATAGGGGTGCCTTCAACTTGTTTGTCGAATGTTCCATTCCGGGTGAGTATTGGTGAGGCAGTGTCTCGCCAGGACCGGTACATCGGCATTCAATCCTCGTTGGACCAAATCCTCAATGATTGCAATGGGTATCGGGCACAGGAACTTTGGTGAACAAAGAAACTACATCGAAACTGACGAGTAAGTCACCTGGGAACAGTGAGATGTCTTTCATTGACGATACCAGGTGAGCTGAGTTAAGTACAGAAGAGGTGGTCTTACCAGTGAATGGCTGAAGGTCTCAGATATCGGGCCAGTTCGTAGGTGGGTGAGCCAATGGTGGAGACGATGGGATGGAGTGGTGTACCTTCTTTATGGATTTTTGGTAAGCCATATAATCTGGGTGGTCTAGCAGCAGAAGGTTTTAAGGAAAACCGTTTTGGTCTGTTCAATTAATGAAGCTGAATCAGTGATGATGCTGTTCGTTTTTGTAACGAGGCTGTTGGTGGGATCTCTTTAATTTTTTTGTGTAGCTACCATCATTAAGTAGCTCCTGAATTGTTATTGTTCTATGTGATTTTGTCCATGATGACCGTGGCATTGCCCTTATCGGCTGAGAGGATCACGATATCATCTCTCTTTTTCAATTGAGATTATACATGTATTTATTTACTGCCAAGATGGCGCCGATGATGGCAGCCTCGGCCGGTTGGTGCGCCCTGTTTTGTCCAGTTTTGTCTTGAGAGGGGCTTGCTGTTCAACACACTCGTGCTGGTGAGAGAGGCCTGCTGTTCATCACACCCGTGCTGGTGAGAGAGGCCTGCTGTTCAGTACACCCGTGTTGAGGGGCCTGCTGTTCAGCACACCCTTGCTGGTGAGAGAGGCTTGCTGTTGAGAGGCCTGCTGTTCAGCACACCTGCGCTGGTGAGAGAGGCCTGCTGTTGAGGGGCCTGCTTTTCAGCACACCCGTGCTGGTGAGAGGGGCCTGCTGTTCAACACACCGGGGTTGAGGGGCCTGCTGTTCAGCACACCCGTGCTGGTGAGAGAGGCCTGCTGTTCATCACATCCGTGTTGGTGAGAGGGGCCTGCTGTTCAGCACAACCGTGCTGGTGAGAGAGGCCTGCTGTTCAGCACACCCGTGTTGAGGGGCCTGCTTTTCAGCACACCCGTGTTGGTGAGAGAGGCCTGCTGTTCAGCACACCCGTGCTGGTGAGAGAGGCCTACTGTTGAGGGGCCTACTGTTCAGCACACCCGTGTTGGTGAGAGAGGCCTGCTGTTCAGCACACTCGTGCTGGTGAGAGAGGCCTGCTGTTCAGCACACCCGTGTTGAGGGGCCTGCTGTTCAGCACACCCGTGCTGGTGAGAGGGGCCTGCTGTTGAGGGGCCTACTGTTCAGCACACCCGTGTTGGTGAGAGAGGCCTGCTGTTCAGCACACCCGTGCTGGTGAGAGAGGCCTGCTGTTCAGCACACCCGTGTTGAGGGGCCTACTGTTCAGCACACCCGTGCTGGTGAGAGGGGCCTGCTGTTCAACACACCCGTGCTGGTGAGAGGGGCCTACTGTTCAGCACACCCGTGCTGGTGAGAGGGGCCTGCTGGTCAACACACCCGTGCTGGTGAGAGGGGCCTGCTGTTCAACACACCCGTGCTGGTGAGAGGGGCCTGCTGTTCAACACACCCGTGCTGGTGAGAGGGGCCTGCTGTTCAACACACCCGTGCTGGTGAGAGGGGCCTGCTGTTCAACACACCCGTGCTGGTGAGAGAGGCCTACTATTCATCACACCCGTGCTGGTGAGAGGGGCGTGCTGTTCAGCACACCCGTGCTGGTGCGAAGATGGCGCTGATGATGGTAGCCTCAGCCGGTCGGTGCGCCCTGTTTTGTCTTGTTTTGTCTGTCAATTCAGTGTTTTGCCAAGATTTTCGGAGTTCTCTAACAAGAGACGAACTTTTAAATATCAGGGAAACAACTCCTGTGGATTTAATTCCTACTTTTCTGCTTCCAGCGGCAGAATTAGGCATTCTAGTCAATGCCGCGCTAGGCTTTGCTCAAGCAACGAAACGCCGCCCAAGGGGTAAACGGTCGGGGGCTCTAGTACGGCTACGCAGACGCGGAATCCGAACAGTGCTGCCGAGCTTTTTCCTCTCCAATGTACGTTCACTGTACAACAAAATGGATGAACTTCAGCTACTGATGGTAAAAAACAAAGACTTTCTTTCAGCTTCTACATTGTGCTTCACGGAAACATGGCTGTGTGATTTGATTCCGGACACTTCGCTACAACTAGCAGGATTCCATCTTGTAAGATCGGATCGTGACATAGCACTCTCCGGCAAGACGAAAGGCGGTGGTATTTGTTTTTACATTAACAGTGGCTGGTGTGTAGATGTCACAGTGATTCTGCAACATTGTTCTCCACTCCTTGAATCAATTTTTATAACCTGTAAACCGTTTTACTCGCCTCGCGAGTTCGCGTCGCTCATTTTGGTCGGAGTTTATTTGCCGCCTTGTCCTCAGGTTAAAGAGGCCCAACGCATGCTCGCCGATCAGATTCTGAGTGTGGAGCGAGCAAATCCAGATTCGTTGGTTATCGTACTTGGCGACTTTAACAAAGGTAATCTCAGCCACGAACTCCCCAAATACATACAATTCATTAAATGCCCAACCAGAGAAGGGAACACTCTGGATCACTGCTACACTACAGTCAGTAGAGCCTACCACGCCATCCCCCGAGCAGCACTAGGACACTCTGACCATGCCATGGTCCACCTGATTCCTGCATACAGGCAGAAACTAAAACTCTGTAAACCTGCTGTGAGGACATCTAAACAGTGGACCAGTGAGGCTGTGGAAGATTTGCGGGCGTGCTTAGATTGTACTGACTGGGATATGTTCACGACTGCTACCAATAGTCTGGATGAACTCACAGAGGCTGTGACGTCCTACATCAGCTTCTGTGAGGACTGCTGTATCCCAACACGTACCAGGGTGAACTTTAACAACAATAAGCCCTGGTTCTCAGCAAAGCTCAGAAGGTTGAGGTTGGAGAAGGAGGAAGCATTTAGGAGTGGAGATAGAGACAGATTCAAGGAGTCGAAGAACAGGTTTAGCAACTACAAACCCAGAGCCCCCCACACCACTAACGACTCCCGCCTAGCCAACGACCTGAACGAGTTCTACTGTAGATTTGAAAGACAATTGGACTGTCCTGAACCACCCCTTCCGACCCAAGAGGCCCCATCCCCCACCAATACTACAGAGACGACTATCTCCCTTCAGGAGGGAGAAGTTAATAGACTTTTCAAGAGGCAGAATCCACGCAAAGCAGCCAGGCCAGACTCTGTCTCTCCAGCCACCCTCAGGCACTGCGCTGACCAGCTGTCTCCGGTGTTCACCAACATCTTTAACACCTCCCTGGAGACATGCCATGTACCAGCCTGTCTCAAGTCCTCTACCATCATCCCTGTGCCCAAAAAGCTAAGGCCAACAGAACTAAATGATTACAGACCGGTCGCCCTTACATCTGTGGTAATGAAGTCTTTTGAGCGCCTGGTCCTGGCACACCTCAAAGCCATCACAGACCCTCTCCTGGACCCCCTTCAGTTTGCCTACAGAGCCAACAGGTCTGTGGACGATACAGTTAACATGGCCCTCCACTTCACCCTACAGCATCTGGACGCCCCAGCATCCTACGCCAGGATCCTGTTTGTGGACTTCAGCTCTGCCTTCAACACCATCATCCCTGCCCTGCTTCAGGACAAGCTCTTCCAGCTGAACGTGCCATACACCACCTGTAAATGGATCACAGACTTCCTGTCTGACAGGAAGCAGTGCGTTAAGCTGGGAACACAAGTCTCTGACTCCAGGTCCATCAGCACCGGAACTCCTCAGGGCTGCGTCCTTTCCCCTCTGCTCTTCTCCCTGTATACCAACAGCTGCACCTCCAATCATTTGTCCGTCAAACTATTGAAGTTTGCGGATGACACCACCCTCATTGGGCTGATCTCTGGTGGGGATGAGTCTGACTATAGGTGGGAAGCTGACAATCTGGTGACCTGGTGTAGCCAGAACAACTTAGAGCTAAATGCTCTAAAGACAGTTGAGATGGTTGTGGACTTCAGGAAGAATACAGCACCACTCACCCCCATCACCCTGTTAAACTCCCCAGTCAAAATTGTAGAGTCCTTCCGCTTCCTGGGCACTATTCTCTCCCGGGACCTTAAGTGGGAATTGAACATCAGCTCCCTCACCAAGAAAGCTCAACAGAGGATGAACTTTCTACGGCAGCTGAAGAAATTCAACCTGCCAAAGACAATGATGGTGCAATTCTATACAGCGATCATTGAATCCATCCTCACCTCCTCCATAACCGTCTGGTATGCTGCTGCCACTGCCAAGGACAAGAGCAGACTGCAGCGTATCATCCACACTGCTGAGCAGGTAATTGCCTGCAATCTACCAACCCTCGAGGACCTCCACACGACAAGGTCCATGAGGCGAGCGAGGAAGATTATGGCCGATTTCTCCCACTCTGGACACTCTCTGTTTCAGCTACTCCCCTCCGGCAGAAGGCTTCGGTCCATCAGGACCAAAACCTCACGCCATAAAAACAGTTTCTTCCCATCTGCTGCTGGCCTGTTAAACAAGGCCAAGGGCTAACACTGTTTTTAACATTTGATCTACAGAACGACACCTTACCGATATTAACTATGTTACCCTATTTGTATTTTTTATTTTTAAATGATATCTTAAAGCTATTTTATATTCGATATTTATTTAATTTTATATACTTCAGCCCCTTGGTGTTAGACTTTTAACCCTTATTATAGTAAGACTTGTTTAAAACTTATTTAAGATTTTAGATTCCTATATGTTGAATGTATGCACCATCCTGCCAAAGTAAATTCCGTGTCGGTGTGAACTTACATGGCGAATAAAACCCTTTCTGATTCAAAACGCTCATCCTTACTGACGTTGCTGGCTGGCATCTTAGCGCTCTTGAGGGTTGCAGCGATCTCAGATCTTGTCGCGTCTGCAGCCACGTGTCCCCAAACCCTTAAGAGCGACATGGACCTGGGCAACGATATCATCCGCTGGTTTGTGTTTGTGGTGACTACAAAGTTTAACCGTTAGCCAAAGCCGGCTTCAGACCGTTGCAAATAGGGCTATTACTCAAGATTAATAACAACCTCGTCAACGTCAAACTTTTTAACGTGTTGATCTGACTTCTTCTTGGAAAGGAGGTTGAACTTGGAAATCAGGTTATCTTTACATTCAGCTGACACGTTATCTACACGTTCCCAATCAGACGTAGACATTTTATTTCCCCCCCGTCATTGTTAAGTGCGATTTCCAGAGTGTCTCGTCCGCGTGATCTAGTTCAGCGCGTAGCAGTCTAATTCTCTCTTAGATCAGGGGCCAAGCTATAGGCCCCTGAACAAGATTCGTTTGGCATTGGAAGACGTGATGTGTGGTGCCACCGGAGCGGGGCAGCTCGGCCTCCCCCCCCCACTAAACACTCGCATGCACCCCCCTAGGGTCTCGAGGAGGGATCACTTGGTACGATGGGTTTTCACCCGAAGACCCCACTAGCAGGATCACGTGGTACGATGGGTTTTCACCCGAGGACTCCGCTAGCAGGGATCACGTGGTACGATGGGTTTTCACCCGAGGACCCCGCTAGCAGGGATCATGTGGTACGATGGGCTTTCACCCGAGGACCCCACTAGCAGGGATCACGTGGTATGATGGGTTTTCTCCCGAGGACTCCACTAGTAGGGATCACGTGGTACGATGGGTTTTCACCCGAAGACCCCACTAGCAGGGATCACGTGGTACGATGGGTTTTCATCCGAGGACCCCACTAGCGGGGACGTTCCACGGCTTCCCCGGACCAGGAAATTTTCCGAGCCCCCCCAGACAGGATTATGTGGCGCCCTCCCCCCACAAAAAAGGGGGGCATAGAGCTTAGAGCTTTACAGGCCGGCCGCGATGAAGCATACACAACACGTGGGGGGTGGTGGGAACTTCATCCAGCACCCAGCGTCAGAGTAAACAGCGGGCTGGGAGGGTTAAAGCAACAGGCCGATAATAAGTAGACACACAGAGAGAGAGACAATGGGGAGGGGGGTGGATGACGCGACCACCCCCTCCCCCCATCCCCAACGGCCAGAGCGCTCCTAACGGCCGCAAAGAGGATTCGATTGGATGCGCAGGATGATGTCACATGACCCGGGGGAGGGGGTGGGGGGGATTCGATTGGATGCACAGGATGACGTCATATGACCCGGGGGGGTGGGGGGCGGAGTTAAGGGGCTTGGGACATATATAAGGGTGGTGCAGGAGGGAGAATTTGTGGCAGAGTCCTTCTGGAGCGGCGGCGGTGGCGGGAGACAAGTTAGCCGTCCTCAGGGTCCGCGCTCGGGACGCCCGCAGGGTGGAGCTGAGAGCGATCGACGAGACAAAGTCCCCCAAGGAGAGAGAGAGAGAACATCTCCCTCGGCCCCGTTGGGCAGCGGCGGCAGCGCCCGCAGAGGTGAGCGGCGGACACGGACAAAGGAGGTCAGTTCGGTCGGCTCGGGCTCAGGCGGTGGACGCACTCTGAGACGGGTAGGTGAGAGAGGAGGAAGGGCTGCTGCTGGCTGGAGGGGGACATACACGGGAAAAAAATCTTAGCGCAGACTACTGACTTTGTGACGCATGTGTGTGTGTGTGAAGAGCGGTGGGACAGCGATCGGCGTACGACGGTGTGCGTGTGTGTGCATGTGTGAAGAGCGGTTACGGCCTTCATAGGTGCTGCTCGCTAACAGCACTTGCCCCTACAGTCTGTTAAGGCTATATGGGGGATCTTTGTGAAGAGCGGTGGGACAGCGATCGGCGTACCACGCTGTGCGTGTGTGTGGGTGGCTTTAATCAGCATAGGCACCCGTAAATAAATAATTAAACAGAGGGACGTTTGACTTTCACCGCGAGCGCGCAGAGATTAATTAATTAAGTGCTTACCGAGCGCGTGCAGAGATTAATTAATTAATTACCCAGCGCGTGCATATTAAACTACCCTACTACGGCTGCCCGCACCCACGCGCGTGGGTGGTCGCGCGCGTGGGTGGGGGGGTCACGTGGGTGGGGGAGGGCCGTCCAGCGCCCGTTGGCTGTTGACACAACGTCTTAGTATAAATAAATAATTAACTCTGAGCAGCCGCCAGCGGCGAGTGGGGGGGGTGGAGGGGTGCTGATGTCACCCCACCCGCTCGCGGGGGAGGGGGGAGGGGGGAGGGGAAGATCAGCCCCCCCCCCACCTAGTGGGGAGTGGGGAGGGGGAGATCAGTCCCCCCCCACCTAATGGGGAGTGTGGAGGGGGGCATTAGCCCCCCACAGATGGAACCAGGGGGGTCGGTGTGTAAATGAGACCGGCGTTCCCTTTGAGAGTGGCTCACATCTCTTCAGGACACGTGAGCGACTCGATCGGGATGAGCTTTCTTGTGCTCGGGAGTTTGTTAAAAGATCTTCACGGCGACGTGGAAACGCTCCCCGTAGAGGCTTCACAGCTCTTGGGATTCTCCTCCTGCAAGCTGAACACAACAGCAGCCTCCATCTGTCACGCACCGGGGCTGTGGGCGGGGCTGTGGGTGGGGCTGTGGGCGGGGCTGTGGGCGGGGGCAGAGCCTTGAGGGGCGGGGCTTTGTGGGGTAGTGAGTGTGTGTGGAGTGTGACCTCTGTGGAGGAGGAGGCTCGTGAAGGACGCTGCTGCTGCTGGGTAGTTGGAGGCAGTCGCCCTCCAACAACAACGAAGGGTGGAGAAGCGACGCTCAGAACAACGAGCGGAGTGCCGGGTGGCTAAAGCACAGCAGGTTGGCACAGTAGGGGGCACAGGTGGTGCATCAGCCACTCATCTCGGTCACCCGTGGCACCTGCTGGGTCTGCCCCGTGACCTCCTGCCAGCGGGCGTTCGACACACCACGTGACTGCCTCAATGTGCACCTAGCCTGGCACAAGCGTCGTGGTGACGTCACGTTGTGTAGTGTGAGGCTGTGTGTGTGGTGTGAGGCTGTGTGTGTGTAGTGTGAGGCTGTGTGTGGTGTGAGGCTGTGTGTAGTGTGAGGCTGTGTGTGTGTGGTGTGAGGCTGTGTGTAGTGTGAGGCTGTGTGTGTGTAGTGTGAGGCTGTGTGTGGTGTGGGCTGTGTAGTGTGAGGCTGTGTGTGTAGTGTGAGGCTGTGTGTGTGGTGTGAGGCTGTGTGTAGTGTGAGGCTGTGTGTGTGTAGTGTGAGGCTGTGTGTGTACTGTGAGGCTGTGTGTAGTGTGAGGCTGTGTGTGTGGTGTGAGGCGTGTGTTGCCCTGGCTTGCCCTGGCTTGCCCCGGCAACGTCACGGGGTGTGTCTCGTGACTGCTGCTGCTGCCACCACAACACGCTTAGGGCTTTAAGGCTTTTCTGTTTATTATTAATCTGTCATTTTCCATGATTAGTCTGTGGTTTTCATTATTAATCTGTCATTGTTCATTATGAGTCTGTCATTAATCTGTCATTTTTCATTATTAACCTAATTTGTGTTTATTATTAATCTGTCATTTTTCATTATTAACCTAATTTTTGTTTATTATTAATCTGTCATTTTACGATGGCAAAAACGTGGTAGTCACGGAGACATTTGTCATCAGTGTTGTGAGTAGCCCGCAGTGAGAGCACGACTACACACACACAGACATACACACACACACAGACACACAGGTTGTGTGTGTGTGTGGGGTGAGGTTGCACAAGAGACACACACACAGACAGACACAGACACACAGAGACACACACACAGGTTGTGTGTGTCTGTGTGTGTGTGTCTCTTGTGCAACCTCACCCCACACACACAGGTTGTGTGTGTGGGGTGAGGTTGCACCACAGACACACACACACAGAGACACAGACACACACAGACACACACACACAGACACAGAGGTGGTTGTGTGTGTGGGGTGAGGTTGCACCAGAGACACACACACACAGACACACACACAGCCACACAGAGAGACACACACACAGACACATAGAGGTTGTGTGTGTGTGGGGGGTGAGGTTGCACCAGAGACACACACACAGACACACACAGACACACACAGAGACACACAGACACACACAGACTCACAGACACACACACACAAACACACACACAGACACACACAGGTTATTGTGTGTGTATGTGTGGGGTAAGGTTGCACCAGAGACACACACAGACACACACACACAGAGACACAGGTTGTTGTGTGTGTGTTTGTGTGTGTGTGTCTGTGTGTATCTGTGTTTGTGTGTCTGTGTGTGTGTCTGTGTGTGTGTGTCTGTGTGTGTGTCTGTGTGTGTGTCTCTGTGTGTGTGTATGTGTGTGTGTCTCTGTGTGTCTGTATGTGTCTGTCTGTGTGTGTGTGTGTTAAGGTTGCACCATGTCGAGCCCATTGAAGCTGATCGTGAGCGCCGATTCCAACCGTGGGGGGCGGCGCTACATGGAGGACATCACAGAGGTGGGCGGAGTCTCTGTGTGTGTGTGTCTGTGTGTGTGTGTCTGTGTGTCTCTGTGTGTGTCTGTGTGTGTCTCTGTGTGTGTGTCTCTGTGTGTGTGTCTCTGTGTGTGTGTGTCTCTGTGTGTGTGTCTGTGTGTGTCTCTGTGTGTCTCTGTGTTTGTCTGTGTGTGTGTCTCTGTGTGTGTGTCTGTGTGTGTGTGTCTCTGTGTGTGTCTCTGTGTGTGTGTCTCTGTGTGTGTGTCTCTGTGTGTGTCTGTGTGTGTGTCTGTGTGTGTATCTGTGTGTGTTTCTGTGTGTGTGTCTGTGTGTGTCTGTGTGTGTGTGTCTGTGTGTGTGTCTGTGTGTGTGTCTTTGTGTGTGTGTCTGTGTGTGTCTCTGTGTTTCTCTGTGTGTGTCTGTGTGTGTCTGTGTGTCTCTGTGTGTCTCTGTGTGTGTCTGTGTGTATGTGTGTCTCTGTGTGTCTGTGTGTGTCTCTGTGTGTGTCTCTGTGTGTGTCTGTGTGTGTGTCTGTGTGTGTGTCTGTGTGTGTGTCTGTGTGTGTGTCTGTGTGTGTGTCTGTGTGTGTGTCTGTGTGTCTGTGTGTGTGTCTGTGTGTGTCTGTGTGTGTGTGTCTCTGTGTGTGTCTGTGTGTGTGTGTCTCTGTGTGTTTGGGGAGCGATAGTGTAGCGGTTAGCGCGCTGCACTATGAACCTGGCGACCCCGAGTTCGATTCCCGCTCACGGCCAACGCCCAGTGGCGATTATCTGAACCGGTCCTGGGCCTCCCCCTAGGTCGATTCGGCCTCAAACGAGTACCCGGTGCGGTGCGTGAACATCGCCACCGGGGAGACAAAGGCGGCCGGGCGTGGTGCCGGCCACCCACCCCCTCGTGTGCCCTCGCGGCCATCGCTGGCGCCGCTCGCTAACGGCACTCGCCTCTACGGTCCGCCAAGGCTGCACGGGGGATCTTTGTCCTCTTTGTCCGCCGGGTCGCCGGTCGAGGCCTAGGACCGACCCACAATGCACCGCTCGCGTCACGTGACGTTCCCCTCGCCGCCCCGTGCCCGCAGGTCTCCACCGAGGGCGACGGGGACGCCATCTTCCTGGCCGTGTTCGACGGCCACGGCGGCCCCCAGGCCGCTCGATTCGCCCGCCGCTGCCTCTGGCCCTCGATCCGCGCCCAGCCCGGGCTGTGGGGCGCCGCCGACCCCGTGGGAGTTTGCCACGCCATCCGTGACGGCTTTCTAGCGTGCCAGCGCGCCATGGGGGAGGAGCTGGGTGGGTCTCACGCGTGCTGCGCTATACACTACACTATACACTACTATACTATACTATACACTACACTATACACTACTATACACTACTATATACACTACTATACTATACACTACTATACTATACACTACACTACTATACACTACTATATACACTACACTATACACTACACTATACACTACACTATACACTACACTATACACTACTATACACTACACTATACACTACTATACACTACACTATACACTACACTACTATACACTACACTATACACTACACTATACACTACACTACTATACACTACACTATATACTACACTATACACTACACTATACACTACACTACTATACATTACTATACACTACACGATACACTACACTACTATACACTACTATACACTACACTATACACTACTATACACTACTATGCACTACACTACTATACACTACACTATACACTACACTATACACTACTATACACTACTATACACTACACTATACACTACACTATACACTACTATACACTACTATGCACTACACTACTATACACTATACTATACACTACACTACTATACACTACACTACTATACACTACACTATACACTACACTATACACTACACTATACACTACTATACACTACTATACACTACACTATACACTACACTACACTATATACTACACACTACACTACACACTACATTACACTATAGACTACACTATACACTACACTAAATTAACGTTTTGTTCCACCATTTGAACCTCGTTTGCCTGTAGCACAATATGATAAAAAAAAATTTAACCCTTTCATCTGGCAACAAAACTGACACCATTTTTTTCGTGTACAAGGAGTCATTGTTTGTGCATTGAGCACAATACCTGCGGTCGGAATGCAAACACAAAACACACAGCTCTGATAATGCATTGGCGGTGGAATTGATAAGTCCACACCCGAGACAGCTTCCCTTAGAGCCTCGTCTCACACATGACGTCTCACACGCGGTGTTAGACCAGATGATGATGATGACGTCTCACACTTGCGGTGTTAGACCAGGTGATGATGACGTCTCACACGCGGTGTTAGACCAGATGATGATGACGTCTCACACTTGCGGTGTTAGACCAGGTGATGATGACGTCTCACACTTGCGGTGTTAGACCAGGTGATGATGACGTCTCACACACGCGGTGTTAGACCAGATGATGATGTCTCACACGCTGTGTTAGACCAGGTGATGACGACGTCTCACACTTGCGGTGTTAGACCAGGTGATGATGACGTCTCACACTTGCGGTGTTAGACCAGATGATGATGACGTCTCACACGTGGTGTTAGACCAGATGATGATGATGACGTCTCACACTTGCGGTGTTAGACCAGGTGATGATGACGTCCTCCACACGCAGTGTTAGATCAGATGATGATGATGTCTCACACTTGCGGTGTTAGACCAGGTGATGATGACGTCTCACACACGCAGTGTTAGACCAGGTGATGATGACGTCTCACACAGGCGGTGTTAGACCAGGTGATGATGACGTCTCACGCTTGCGGTGTTAGACCAGATGATGATGATGACGTCTCACACTTGCGGTGTTAGACCAGGTGATGATGACGTCTCACACTTGCGGTGTTAGACCAGGTGATGATGTCATACACACGGTGTTAGACCATATGATGATGACGTCTCACACTTGCGGTGTTAGACCAGGTGATGATGACGTCTCACACTTGCGGTGTTAGACCAGGTGATGATGACGTCTCACACACGCGGTGTTAGACCAGATGATGATGACGTCTCACACGCTGTGTTAGACCAGGTGATGACGACGTCTCACACTTGCAGTGTTAGACCAGGTGATGATGACGTCTCACACTTGCGGTGTTAGACCAGATGATGATGACGTCTCACACGCGGTGTTAGACCAGATGATGATGATGACGTCTCACACTTGCGGTGTTAGACCAGGTGATGATGACGTCTCACACTTGCGGTGTTAGACCAGATGATGATGACGTCTCACACTTGCGGTGTTAGACCAGGTGATGATGACGTCTCACACTTGCGGTGTTAGACCAGGTGACGATGACGTCTCACACTTGCGGTGTTAGACCAGGTGATGATGACGTCACACACTTGCGGTGTTAGACCAGGTGATGATGACGTCTCACACTTGCGGTGTTAGACCAGGTGATGATGACGTCTCACACTTGCGGTGTTAAAGCAGATGATGATGACGTCTCACACTTGCGGTGTTAGACCAGATGATGATGACATCTCACACGCGGTGTTAGACCAGATGATGATGATGACGTCTCACACTTGCGGTGTTAGACCAGATGATGATGACGTCTCACACGCGGTGTTAGACCAGATGATGATGATGACGTCTCACACTTGCGGTGTTAGACCAGGTGATGATGACGTCTCACACTTGCGGTGTTAGACCAGATGATGATGACGTCTCACACTTGCGGTGTTAGACCAGGTGATGATGACGTCTCACACTTGCGGTGTTAAAGCAGATGATGATGACGTCTCACACTTGCGGTGTTAGACCAGATGATGATGACATCTCACACGCGGTGTTAGACCAGATGATGATGATGACGTCTCACACTTGCGGTGTTAGACCAGATGATGATGACGTCTCACACTTGCGGCGTTAGACCAGATGATGATGATGACGTCACACACTTGCGGCGTTAGACCAGGTGATGATGACGTCTCACACTTGCGGTGTTAGACCAGGTGATGATGACGTCTCACAAACGCAGTGTTAGACCAGATGATGATGATGTCTCACACTTGCGGTGTTAGACCAGGTGATGATGACGTCTCACACACGCAGTGTTAGACCAGGTGATGATGACGTCTCACACAGGCGGTGTTAGACCAGGTGATGATGTCTCACGCTTGCGGTGTTAGACCAGATGATGATGATGTCTCACACTTGCGGTGTTAGACCAGGTGATGATGACGTCTCACACTTGCGGTGTTAGACCAGGTGATGACGTCACACACACGGTGTTAGACCATATGATGATGACGTCTCACACTTGCGGTGTTAGACCAGGTGATGATGACGTCTCACACTTGCGGTGTTAGACCAGATGATGATGACGTCTCACACTTGCGGTGTTAGACCAGGTGATGATTACGCCAAAAGGCGCAACGTTTTGTTGTGTGATTGGGGCCAAATGTAGCTGATAGAGGCAAAATAAACATTGAAATTGGTTTAATTTGTGGATCAGGGAAGGCTCTAAGAAAAGCCGTCTCGGGTGTGGACCAATCAAATTCAAGGACAGTCCCAATATTATTATCAGAGTTGTCTCTTTTGTTTGCATTTTGACTGCTTGTGTTGTGGTTATTGCAAACATGATGCCTTGAATAAAGGTGTCAGTTTTTCTGCCAGTTAAAAGGGTAAAACCTATTACTATGGCTGATGCTGTCTGAAGTTACTTAGGAAATAACGAAGAGCAAAGAGAAGTGGTAGAGTTACCAATAAATTGATCAGAGTCTAATTTTATTTTGTCTCAATGTAATGGCAGGGAATATTGACAGAAATAATGTCATCAAACACTTCGCTGCATTTCACTGTAGCACTGCATTAATGGCAGTGAATGTTGCACAATAAATTTATTTCACCCATGGCTAATGTGTAAGAGATTCTCGCAACATTTTTCATATTTGATATATTTTTGTTCAATAACATTGAAAATTGTAAAACGTTTCAAAATACCAAAAAACTTTTACAATTTAATTTTTGTTATAACAAATTTAATAACATAAAATTCCGAGCAACAATTGTCCATCTTACCTTCCAGAGGTTTTTTTGGCACACCACCCACCCACTCAATCACTCACCCACCCACCCACTCACACAGTCACTCACCCACTCAGTCACTAACCCACCCACACAGTCACTCACCCACCCACTCACACAGTCACTCACCCACCCACACAGTCACTCACCCACTCAGTCACTAATCCACCCACACAGTCACTCACCCACCCACTCAATCACTCACCCACCCACCCACCCACTCACACAGTCACTCACCCACTCAGTCACTCACCCACCCACACAGTCACTCACCCACTCAGTCACTCACCCACCCACTCAGTCACTCACCCATCCACCCACCCACTCACACAGTCACTCACCCACTAATTCACCCACCCACTCAATCACTCACCCACCCACTCACTCACACAGTCACTCACCCACTCAGTCACTCACTCACCCACCCACCCACCCACACAGTCACTAACCCACTCAGTCACTCACCCACCCACTCAATCACTCACCCACCCACCCACTCACACAGTCACTCACCCACCCACCCACTCAATCACTCACCCACCCACCCACTCAGTCACTAACCCACTCAGTCACTCACCCACCTACTCAGTCACTCACCCACCCACCCACTCACACAGTCACTCACCCACTCAGTCACTCACCCACCCACTCAATTACTCACCCACCCACTCACACAGTCACTCAATCACCCACCTACCCACCCACTCAGTCACTCACCCACACCTCTGTCTAACCCCCCCCCCCTACAGTTAACTGGCCGCGCGCACCGCAGGGCCATCCCAGCACGGCAGGCACCACGGCTTGCTGCTGCCTCATCAGGGGCGGTGACGAGCTCTACGTCGCCCACGTGGGAGACTCGCGAGCCGTCATCGCCCAGCGGCACCCCCGGGGGGGGGGCACCCCCGCCGACGGACCCCCCCCCCCTTCAATGCACCCCGTCTATTCATTGGCCCCCCCTTCCTCACTGCGACCCATTTATTCAGCGGGCCCCCCTTCTTCCTTGCGCCCCATTTATTCAGCGGACCCCCCTTCGGACATGGGCCCCCCTTCTGTGAAGGCCCACCTAGCCTGGGACGGAACCCCACCTACGCATGGCCAAGTTGTGGCGGACTTCATAGCGCCCATCGGCCAAGCCGTGGCAACACCGCAACCACCGCCACTGTCACAACCACCACAACTACAACCACAACCACCACTGTCACAACCACCACAACCACCACCACCACTGTCACAACCACCACCACCACTGTCACAACCACCACCACTGTCACAACCACCACCACCACCACCACCACCACGGCCACCACTGTCACAACCACCACCACCACCACTGTCACAACCACCACCACCACCAAGGCCACCACCACTGTCACAACCACCACCACCACTGTCACAACCACCACCACCACCGCTGTCACAACCACCACCACCACTGTCACAACCACCGCCACCACCACTGTCACAACCACCACCACTACAACCACCGCCACGGCCACCACTGTCACAACCACCACCACCACTGTCACAACCACCACCACCACCACTGTCACAACCACCACCACCACCACTGTCACAACCACCGCCACCACCACGGCCACCACTGTCACAACCACCACCACCACCGCCCCGGCAGGAGGTGGACAAGGAGGAGGTGGTGGACGAGGTGGAGGAGGAGGTGGACGAGGTGGTGGACGAGATGGAAGAGGAGGAGGTGGACAAGGAGGTGGTGGTGGACAAGGAGGTGGACAAGGTGGTGGAGGTGGACGAGGTGGTGGAGGAGGTGGACGAGGTGGTGGATGAGGAGGTGGACGAGGTGGAGGAGGAGGTGGTGGACGAGGTGGTGGACGAGGTGGTGCCGCTACTTGCCGTGGCGTTGACGCGCGACCACAAGCCGGAGGATCCAGTGGAGAGGGAACGCATCGAGAGGCTGGGCGGGCGGTAAGACATTCGTGTGTATGTGTGTGTGTGCCTATGATACCATCAGTAGGCCTGGGCTCTGGGTCGTTCTTCGTGCTTTTGGAGTACCTGACCCTCTGCTCACGATCATTAAGGACCTTCATGATGGTGAGCGGGCCCGGGTAAAACTACGTGGCCGGGAGTCAGAGCCATTCCCTGTACACCTTGGGGTGCGACAGGGATGTCCTCTGGCTCCCACATTATTTAACATCTATTTTGACCGCGTAGTTCGTGAAGCCTTCAGTAGCTGTACCGGGGGAATCTTCATATGGTACAGATATAATGGGAGGCTGATCGATGCCCGGGTGCGGTCAAAGGATGGCTCCCTATTGCTCAACCACGTTATGTATGCTGATGATTTGGTAATAGCTGCTCATTCAGAGGAGGAATTGGAGACGCTGCTGCTGAGACTGGAGCGTGCCACTAAGAGGTGGGGCCTTACCATCAGCCCCACCAAAACTAAGCACCTGCCTGGGTATTTTGTACCATCGGACACTCCACCCCCACAACTCCCAATTGGTGATGGGGCAGTTGTGGAGAGAGTGGAGAGTTTCCCATACCTGGGCAGTGTGCTTATGACTGGCTCCAGTTTAACAGCAGAGGTCTCACTCCGAATCAGTCGAGCGGCAATATCTTTTCATCGGTTGCGTAACGTGTGGAAGCTACCTGGTCTGTCGCTCCACACTAAGCTTCAGGTCTTCTCGGCCACGGTCATTCCCTCCCTTCTCTACGCTTGCGAAACGTGGACCCCCCTAATGAAACATATTCGCCGGTTAGAAACATTTAGGCTGGCCTGCCTACGATCCATCCTGGGTTTAACCAGACTGGATTGTGTGAGGAGCTCACAAATCCTTGAAAGATCTGGGCAAGGTCCCATCGGTGAGCTCCTCCGGCGGGCAAGGCTGCGATGGCTGGGTCATGTAGCCCGCATGCCCAGCCAACGCATGCCGAAACAGCTTTTGTTCAGCCGGATTGAGGGGGCTAAGTGGGCACGGCACGGGCTAGAGAAGAGATGGAGTGATGTGGTACAGGAGGACGTGGAGCTGAGTGGACTTGCCGATGACTGGTACCAGCGGTGTCAAGATCGGCCTCTGTGGAGGAGGCTCGTGAAGGATGCTACTGGGCAGTTGGAGGCAGTCGCCCTCCAACAACAACGGAGGGCGGAGGAGCGACGCTCAGAACAACGAGCGGAGCGCCGGGTGGCTAAAGCACAGCAGGTTGGCACAGTAGGGGGCACAGGTGGTGCATCAGCCAGTCATCTCAGTCAGTCGACCCGTGGCACCTGGGTCTGCCCCGTGACCTCCTGCCAGCGGGCGTTCGACACTTCACGTGGCCTCAGGGTGCACATAGCCTGGCACAAGCGTCGTGGTGACGTCACCGCCACTTAGTGGCGAATGGCGGTTGTTGTTGTTGTTGTGTGTATGTGGAGCCAGGAGATTGAATATCTACCCTCGGGGCTCCTCCAGAAACAACGAAAAACCACTACGGGTGGCCACGTGGAATGTTCGAACGCTCACTGCGGAGGAGAGGCTGCCACTCCTCTGTCGGGAGCTGGACCGGTACCGCCTGGATCTATGTGGCATTCAGGAGATCCGGTGGACCGGCTCTGGCTCCTACCACCATGAGGGGTGGACAGTCCTATACTCGGGGCAGCAGACTGCTAAACAACAGGGTGTGGCTCTTCTTTTGAACAAAATAATGAAGGGGGCGTGGGAGCGTGGCGGTGAGGTGTGAGAAGCTGTAAGTCCCAGGCTACTTTGGGCTCGCCTTCCCATCAACCGGAGGCGAGGAATGGTGGTCGTGGTTACTTATGCCCCCACCGAAGATGAACATCCGTGGAGGGATGCAGGCAAAGCCGATGAGTCAGATGCCTTCTATGACCTGTCACAGGTGCTGGCTAAAGTGGGCCCTCGGGATAGAGTCATCATGTTGGGTGACTTCAATGCCCGAGTTGGTCATGATACTGGCACCTGGTCTGGAGTGATTGGAGAGCATGGGCCAGATCAGCTCAATAACAACGGTAGGAGGCTACTAGATTTTTGTGCAGCCCATGGGCTTGTAATTTCCAACACGCTGTTCCGGCATCGGCGCATCCACACAACATCATGGATGCATGCCGGGTCCAAGCAAGAACATCTGCTGGACTACCTAGTGACGGACCAGCGGATGCGAGCCCATGTCCTTGACACCAGGACCTACCATGGAGCAGATCTGCCCTCTGACCATCGACTAGTCATCTGTAAGATGCGCCTGCCATTCTTCCACTCTGGTGGTGGGTGTACACCCAGGACCCCATTACAACCTAAAGTGGCCTGGTCTCAGTTATTTGATGAAAGTTGCAAGCGAGAATTTCATCATCGCTTGCGGCTGGGATTGGCATCGTCCCCGACTCCTCCTGATGTCGAGGGTAAATGGGCGAGGTTTAGGACTGTGGCTCATGTAGCTGCAATGGCTGCTTTGGGTACGCGGTCCAGACCTCCCCAGAGACCCTGGCTGACAGAGGAGGTGTTCAGGATGGTTGAGAAAAAGCGACAGGCCCACTGTCATCGGCTACAGAATCCCACGTCAGAGAATGAGGAGGCTTACCGCAGCCTTCGCTCGGAAGTTCGGAGAGCCGTGAGGCGCTGCAAGGATGGGTGGTGGTCGCGGGTTGCTGAGGAGATGGAGTCTGCCTCAGTGGCCCGTGATCACAAATCTCTATTTAACTCCATCAAAAAAGTAACCTGCAGCGCCACACCTATTACCATCATTAGGGGAAAAAACGGTGATCCAATCTCCGACCCCCAGGAACAGGTTTACAGATTTGCTGAGCATTTCTGTGAGGTCTTGGGGGAGGGAAAATCCCTCAGCCAGGAAAACATCGTGGCACAAAGGGAGGATGACCCTGCTGAGGCTGCGGTGCCTCAAATATTGGAAGAAGTCACCCCCTGTGAGTGGCTGGCTGAGGTGCCATCTGTTGAGGAAGTACTGAAGGCGATCCGGAGTCTGAGATCAGGAAAGGCAGCGGGCAGAGATGATCTCCCAAGCGAAATGCTGAGGGAGGGCGGCGTTTGTGCACAGACTGCCCTATATGACATCATAACAACAGTCTGGACCACTGGACGGGTTCCGCAGGATTGGAAGGATGCCCTGGTGGTCCCCCTTTTTAAGAAGGGGGACCGCACAGACTGTAACAACTACAGAGGCATCTCACTCCTCAGTGTGCCGGGAAAGGTCCTGGCAAGGATTATTCAACATCGCCTTGCCAGGCACGCTGAGGAGTGGCTTGCGGAGCCCCAATGCGGTTTCAGGAAAGGGCGGTCCTGCACAGATGCCATATTTTCTGTCCGTCTGCTACAGCAGAGGTGTAGGGAATTCCAAAAAGACCTACTTTTCTGCTTTCTTGACCTGGTCAAGGCCTATGATACCATCAGTAGGCCTGGGCTCTGGGTTGTTCTTCGTGCTTTTGGAGTACCTGACCCTCTGCTCAAGATCATTAAGGACCTTCATGATGATGAGCGGGCCCGGGTAAAACTACGTGGCCGGGAGTCAGAGCCATTCCCTGTACACCTTGGGGTGCGACAGGGATGTCCTCTGGCTCCCACATTATTTAACATCTATTTTGACCACGTAGTTCGTGAAGCCTTCAATAGCTGTACCGGGGGAATCTCCATATGGTACAGATATAATGGGAGGCTGATCGATGCCCGGGTGCGGTCAAGGGATGGCTCCCTATTGCTCAACCACGTTATGTCTGCTGATTTGGTAATAGCTGCTCATTCAGAGGAGGAGTTGGAGACACTGCTGCTGAGACTGGAGCGTGCCACTAAGAGGTGGGGCCTTACCATCAGCCCCACCAAAACTAAGCACCTGCCTGGGTATTTTGTACCATCGGACACTCCACCCCCACAACTCCCAATCGGTGATGCGGCAGTTATGGAGATTGTGGAGAGTTTCCCATACCTGGGCAGTGTGCTTATGACCGGCTCCAGTTTAACAGCAGAGGTCTCACTCCGAATCAGTCGAGCGGCAATATCTTTTCATCGGTTGCGTAACGCTGTCTGGAAGCTACCTGGTCTGTCGCTCCGCACTAAGCTTCAGGTCTTCTCGGCCACGGTCAATCCCTCCCTTCTATACGCTTGCGAAACATGGACCCCCCTAATGGAACATCTTTGCCGGTTAGAAACATTTAGGCTGGCCTGCCTACGATCCATCCTGGGTTTAACCAGACTGGATTGTGTGAGGAGCTCACAAATCCTTGAAAGATCTGGGCAAGGTCCCATCGGTGAGCTCCTCCGGTGGGCAAGGCTGCGATGGCTGGGTCATGTAGCCCGCATGCCCAGCCACCTCATGCCGAAACAGCTTTTGTTCGGCCAGATTGAGGGGGCTAAGCGGGCGCAGCACGGGCTAGAGAAGAGATGGAGTGATGTGGTACAGGAGGACGTGGAGCTGAGTGGACTTGCCGATGACTGGTACCAGCGGTGTCAAGATCGGCCTCTGTGGAGGAGGCTCGTGAAGGACGCTACTGGGCAGTTGGAGGCAGTCGCCCACCAACAACAACGGAGGGCAGAGGAGCGACGCTCACAACAACGAGCGGAGCGCCGGGTGGCTAAAGCACAGCAGGTTGGCACAGTAGGGGGCACAGGTGCTGCATCAGCCAGTCATCTCAGTCAGTCGACCCGTGGCACCTGGGTCTGCCCCGTGACCTCCTGCCAGCGGGCGTTCGACACTTCACGTGGCCTCAGGGTGAACATAGCCTGGCACAAGCGTCGTGGTGACGTCACCGCCACTTAATGGCGAATGGCGGTTGTTGTTGTTCTTGTGTATGTGTGTGTATGTGTGTATGTGTGTGTATGTGTGTGTGTCTGTGTGTGTATGTGTGTGTCTGTGTGTCTGTGCGTGTGTGTGTATGTGTGTCTGTGTGTGTTTATGTGTATAATACCCAGGCACCTGCCTGGGTATTTTGTACCATCGGACACTCCACCCCCACAACTCGCAATCGGTGATGGGGCAGTTGTGGAGAGAGTGGAGAGTTTCCCATACCTGGGCAGTGTGCTTATGACCGGCTCCAGTTTAACAGCAGAGGTCTCACTCCGAATCAGTCCAGCGACAATATCTTTTCATCGGTTGTGTAACGCTGTGTGGAAGCTACCTGGTCTGTCGCTCCACAGTAAGCTTCAGGTCTTCTCGGCCACGGTCATTCCCTCCCTTCTCTACGCTTGCGAAACGTGGACCCCCCTAATGAAACATAGTCGCCGGTTAGAAACATTTAGGCTGGCCTGCCTACGATCCATCCTGGGTTTAACCAGACTGGATTGTGTGAGGAGCTCACAAATCCTTGAAAGATCTGGGCAAGGTCCCATCGGTGAGCTCCTCCGGCGGGCAAGGCTGCGATGGCTGGGTCATGTAGCCCGCATGCCCAGCCACCGCATGCCAAAACAGCTTTTGTTCGGCCGGATTGAGGGGGCTAAACGAGCGCGGCACGGGCTAGAGAAGAGATGGAGTGATGTGGTACAGGAGGACGTGGAGCTGAGTGGACTTGCCGATGACTGGTGCCAGCGGTGTCAAGATCGGCCTCTGTGGAGGAGGCTTGTGAAGGACGCTTCTGGGCAGTTGGAGGCAGTCGCCCTCCAACAACAACGGAGGGCGGAGGAGCGACGCTCACAACAATGAGCGGAACGCCGGGTGGCTAAAGCACAGCAGGTTGCCACAGTAGGGGGCACAGGTGGTGCATCAGCCAGTCGTCTCAGTCAGTCGACCCGTGGCACCTGGGTCTGCCCCGTGACCTCCTGCCCGCGGGCGTTCGAGACTTCACGTGGCCTCAGGGTGCACATAGCCTGGCACAAGCGTCGTGGTGACGTCACCGCCACTTAGTGGCGAATGGCGGTTGTTGTTGTGTGTGTGTATATATGTGTGTGTATGTGTGTGTGTATGTGTGTATGGGTGTATGGGGAGGAGTAGTGTAGTGGTTTGCGCGCTGTGCTACGAACCTGATGACCCGGGTTCGATTCCCGCTCACAGCCAACACCAGTCACGATTATCTGAACCGGTCCAGGGCCTCCCCTAGGTCGACTAAGCCTCAAATGAATACCTGGTGCGGTGTGTAAACATCGCCACTAGGGATACAAAGGCGGCCGGGCGTGGTGCTGGGCACCCACCCCCTCGTGTACCTTTCCGGCATTCGTAGGTGCTGCTCGCTAACAACACTTGCCCCTACAGTCTGTTACAGGCTACACGGGGGATCTTTGTCTTTGTGTGTGCTCGCTAACAGCACTTGCCCCTACAGTCTGTTACAGGCTACACAGAGGATCTTTGTCTTTGTGTGTGCTCGCTAACAGCACTTGCCCCTACAGTCTGTTACAGGCTACACGGGGGATCTTTGTCTTTGTGTGTGCTCGCTAACAGCACTTGCCCGTACAGTCTGTTAAGGCTACACGGGGGATCTTTGTCTTTGTGTGTCTGCCCACCAGGGTGATGAGGAAGCCAGGGGGGCCTTGCCGTGTGGCCTGGAGGAGGCCCCTTGTGGCTCACTGCGGCCCTGGGCAGCAAAGCTCAGCCACGGAGGACATCCCCTTCCTGGCCGTGTCACGCTCCCTCGGTACACACACACACACCTACACACACACCTACACACACACCTACACACACACACACACCTACACACACACACAGCTACACACACACCTACACAACAACAACAACAACCGCCATTCGCCACTAAGTGGCGGTGACGTCACCACGACGCTTGTGCCAGGCTATGTGCACCCTGAGGCCACGTGAAGTGTCGAACGCCCGCTGGCAGGAGGTCACGGGGCAGACCCAGGTGCCACGGGTCGACTGACTGAGATGACTGGCTGATGCACCACCTGTGCCCCCTACTGTGCCAACCTGCTGTGCTTTAGCCACCCGGCGCTCCGCTCGTTGTTCTGAGCGTCGCTCCTCCGCCCTCCGTTGTTGTTGGAGGGCGACTACCTCCAACTGCCCAGTAGCATCCTTCACGAGCCTCCTCCACAGAGGCCGATCTTGACACCGCTGGTACCAGTAATCGGCAAGTCCACTCAGCTCCACGTCCTCCTGTACCACATCACTCTATCTCTTCTCTAGCCCGTGCCGCGCTCGTTTAGCCCCCTCAATCCGGCCGAACAAAAGCTGTTTCGGCATGCGGTGGCTAGGCATGCGGGCTACATGACCCAGCCATCACAGCCTTGCCCGCCGGAAGAGCTCACCGATGGTGCCTTGCCCAGATCTTTCAAGGATTTGTGAGCTCCTCACACAATCCAGCCTGGTTAAACCCAGGATGGATCGTAGGCAGGCCAGCCTAAATGTTTCACACCGGCGAAGATGTTCCATTAGGGGGGTCCACGTTTCGCAAGCGTAGAGATGGGAGGGAATGACCGTGGCCGAGCCAGAGCCGGTCCACCGGACCTCCTGAATGTCACATAGATCCAGGCGGTACCGGTCCAGCTCCCGACAGAGGAGTGGCAGCCTCTCCTCCGCAGTGAGTGTTCGAACATTCCACGTGGCCACCCGTAGTGGTTTTTCGTTGTTTCTGGAGGAGCCCCGAGGGTAGATATTCAATCTCCTGGCTCCGCCAATTGGGGTTTGGCCAGGAGACGTCATAGACGCCTGGCCTCCCGGGGCCTCCGGCACAAGCTTATTAGTTATATATTCTTAATTCGTGGTTTAGTGGTAATTAATTGAAGGTGGAGGGGTTACCAGCCCCTCACATCCATCCAGAGCCCCCGTTTAGCCCCTGTGGTGGACACATATGCCATGAGGGGAGGAGCCAATCAAAATTGGACCTCCCCCCACAGCACTGTCCACGACAGAGTTGCCCGTCCGGCACACACACCTACACACACACCTACACACACCTACACACACACCTATACACACACCTACACACACCTACACACACCTACACACACACCTACACACACACCTACACACACACCCCTACACACACACACCTACACACACACCTACACACACACCTACACACACCTACACACACACCTACACACACACCTATACACACCCGTGGCACCTCCTGGCGACCTCCTGCCAGCGGGCATTCGACACTTCATCTGGCGTTAAAAGTGCACGTAGCCTGGCACAGGCGCCCTGGTTATGTCATCGCCACCTAGTGGCGAATGGCGGTTGTTGTGAAACGTGTGTTCATGTATATGTGTGTGTACGCGTAGGTGTGTTTACGTGTGTGTTTACGAGTGTGTGTACGCGTGTGTACGTGTGTGTGTGTACGTGTGTGTGTACGTGTGTGTGTACGTGTGTGTACGTGTGTGTGTACGTGTGTGTACGTGTGTGTGTACATGTGTGTGTACGTGTGTGCGTGTGTACGTGTGTGTGTACGTGTGTCCGTGTGTGTACGTGTCCGTGTGTGTGTGTACGTGTGTGTGTGTGTACGTGTGTGTACGTGTGTGTGTGTGTACGTGTGTAAGTGTGTGTGTACGTGTGTGTGTGTACATGTGTGTGTGTACGTGTGTGTGTGTACGTGTGTGCGTACGTGTGTACGTGTGTGTGTGTGTACGTGTGTGTGTGTACGTGTGTGTGTGTACGTGTGTGTGTGTGTACGTGTGTGTGTACGTGTGTGTGTGTACGTGTGTGTGTGTACGTGTGTGTGTACGTGTGTGTACGTGTGTGTGTGTGTACGTGTGTGAGTGTGTACGTGTGTGAGTGTGTACGTGTGTGTGTGTACGTGTGTGTGTACGTGTGTGTGTGTGTACGTGTGTGTGTACGTGTGTGTGAGTGTGTACGTGTGTGAGTGTGTACGTGTGTGAGTACGTGTGTGTGTGTACGTGTGTGTGTGTGGTACGTGTGTGTGTGTACGTGTGTACGTGTGTGTGTGTGTGTTGGCGATATCCCACAGGGGACCTCTGGAGCTACGACTTTGCGAGCGCCCAGTTTGTGGTCTCCCCCGAGCCGGACGTCAGCGCCTACAGGCTGGACCCAGGGCACCACCGCTACCTGGTGCTGGCCACCGACGGAGTCTGGGATGTCCTCACGCCCACAGAGGCCGTGGCGCTCTGTCATCGGGCGGACGCACAGCAGCAGCAGCGAGCACGGGCACGTCTACATACACACACACACACACGTCTACATGCACACAAACGTCTACATACACACACACACGTCTACATACATACACACACACACGTCTACATACACACACACACACACGTCTACATACACACACACACACGTCTACATACACACACACACGTCTACATACACACACACACACACGTCTACATACACACACACACGTCTACATACACACACGTCTACATACACACACACACGTTTACACACACACTATACACACACACACGTCTACATACACTCACACACGTCTACATACACGCACACACGTCTACATACACACACACGTCTACATACACACACACGTCTACATACACACACGTCTACACACACACACACGTCTACATACACACAACAACAACCGCCATTCGCCACTAAGTGGCGGTGACGTCACCACGACGCTTGTGCCAGGCTATGTGCACCCTGAGGCCACGTGAAGTGTCGAACGCCCGCTGGCAGGAGGTCACGGAGCAGACCCAGGTGCCACAGGTCGACTGACTGAGATGACTGGCTGATGCACCACCTGTGCCCCCTACTGTGCCAACCTGCTGTGCTTTAGCCACCCGGCGCTCCGCTCGTTGTTCTGAGCGTCGCTCCTCCGCCCTCCGTTGTTGTTGGAGGGCGACTGCCTCCAACTGCCCAGTAGCATCCTTCACGAGCCTCCTCCACAGAGGCCGATCTTGACACCGCTGGTACCAGTCATCGGCAAGTCCACTCAGCTCCACGTCCTCCTGTACCACATCACTCCATCTCTTCTCTAGCCCGTGCCGCGCCCGCTTAGCCCGCTCAATCTGGCCAAACAAAAGCTGTTTCGGCATGCGGTGGCTGGGCATGCGGGCTACATGACCCAGCCATCGCAGCCTTGCCTGCCGGAGGAGCTCACCGATGGGACCCTGCCCAGATCTTTCAAGGATTTGTGAGCACCTCACACAATCCAGTCTGGTTAAACCCAGGATGGATCGTAGGCAGGCCAGCCTAAATGTTTCCAACCGGCGAGAGAAGGGAGGGAATGACCGTGGCCGAGAAGACCTGAAGCTTAGTGCGGAGCGAGAGACCAGGTAGCTTCCACACAGCGTTACGCAACCGATGAAAAGATATTGCCGCTCGACTGATTCGGAGTGAGACCTCTGCTGTTAAACTGGAGCCAGTCATAAGCACACTGCCCAGGTATGGGAAACTCTCCACTCTCTCCACAACTGCCCCATCACCGATTGGGAGTTGTGGGGGTGGAGTGTCCGATGGTACAAAATACCCAGGCAGGTGCTTAGTTTTGGTGGGGCTGATGGTAAGGCCCCACCTCTTAGTGGCACGCTCCAGTCTCAGCAGCAGCGTCTCCAACTCCTCCTCTGACTGAGCAGCTATTACCAAATCATCAGCATACATAACGTGGTTGAGCAATAGGGAGCCATCCCTTGACCGCACCCGGGCATCGATTAGCCTCCCATTATATCTGTACCATATGGAGATTCCCCCGGTACAGCTATTGAAGGCTTCACGAACTACGTGGTCAAAATATATGTTAAATAATGTGGGAGCCAGAGGACATCCCTGCCGCACCCCAAGGTGTGCAGGGAATGGCTCTGACTCCCGGCCACGTAGTTTTACCCGGGCCCGCTCACTATCATGAAGGTCCTTAATGATCGTGAGCAGAGGGTCAGGTACTCCAAAAGCACGAAGAACAACCCAGAGCCCAGGCCTACTGATGGTATCATAGGCCTTGACCAGGTCAAGAAAGCAGATATGTAGGTCTTGTTGGAATTCCCTACAACTCTGCTGTAGCAGACGGACAGAAAATATGGCATCTGTGCAGGACCGCCCTTTCCTGAAACCGCATTGGGGTTCCGCAAGCCTCTCCTCAGCGTGCCTGGCAAGGCGATGTTGAATAATCCTTGCCAGGACCTTTCCCGGCACACTGAGGAGTGAGATGCCCCTGTAGTTGTTACAGTCTGTGCGGTCCCCCTTCTTAAAAAGGGGGACCACCAGGGCATACTTCCAATCCTGCGGAACCCGTCCAGTGGTCCAGACACACACACACATATACACACACACGTCTACATACACACACACACGTCTACATACACACACACGTCAACATAC
This sequence comes from Petromyzon marinus, assembly GCF_048934315.1. Lineage (NCBI taxonomy): Eukaryota > Metazoa > Chordata > Hyperoartia > Petromyzontiformes > Petromyzontidae > Petromyzon > Petromyzon marinus. The sequence goes on along the minus strand of NW_027422950.1, from coordinate 359,990 downwards.
ACACACACACGTCTACATACACACACACGTCTACATACACACACACACGTCTACATACACACACACGTCTACATACACACACACACGTCTACATACACACACACACGTTTACATACACACACACGTCTACATACACACACACACTATATACACACACACACACGTCTACATACACGCACACACGTCTACATACACACACACATATACACACACGTCTACATACACACACACACGTCTACATACACACACACGTCTACATACACACACACACACACGTATATATACACACACACGTCTACACACACACACACGTCTACATACACACACACACGTCTACATACACACACACGTCTACACACACACACGTCTACATGCACACACACACACTATACATACACACACTATATACACACACACACACGTCTACACACACACACGTCTACATGCACACACACGTCTACATACACACACACACACACATCTGCATACACACACACGTCTACATACACACACACACACATATACACACACACGTCTACATACACACACACACGTCTACATACACACACACACACGTCTACACACACACACGTCTACATACACACACACACGTCTACATACACACAAACACGTCTACACACACACACACACGTCTACATACACACACACGTCTACATACACACACACACATATACACACACGTCTACATACACACACGTCTACATACACACACACAATATACACACACACACACGTCTACATACACACACACACACGTCTACATACACACACACACGTCTACATGCACACACACACACTATGTCTACACACACACGTCTACATATACAACAACAACAACAACCGCCATTCGCCACTAAGTGGCGGTGACGTCACCACGACGCTTGTGCCAGGCTATGTGCACCCTGAGGCCACGTGAAGTGTCGAACGCCCGCTGGCAGGAGGTCACGGGGCAGACCCAGGTGCCACGGGTCGACTGACTGAGATGACTGGCTGATGCACCACCTGTGCCCCCTACTGTGCCAACCTGCTGTGCTTTAGCCACCCGGCGCTCCGCTCGCTGTTGTGAGCGTCGCTCCTCCGCCCTCCGTTGTTGTTGGAGGGCGACTGCCTCCAACTGCCCAGTAGCATCCTTCACGAGCCTCCTCCACAGAGGCCGATCTTGACACCGCTGGTACCAGTCATCGGCAAGTCCACTCAGCTCCACGTCCTCCTGTACCACATCACTCCATCTCTTCTCTAGCCCGTGCCGCGCCCGCTTAGCCCCCTCAATCCGGCCAAACAAAAGCTGTTTCGGCATGCGGTGGCTGGGCATGCGGGCTACATGACCCAGCCATCGCAGCCTTGCCTGCCGGAGGAGCTCACCGATGGGACCCTGCCCAGATCTTTCAAGGATTTGTGAGCTCCTCACACAATCCAGTCTGGTTAAACCCAGGATGGATCGTAGGCAGGTCAGCCTAAATGTTTCTAACCGGCGAAGATGTTCCATTAGGGGGGTCCACGTTTCGCAAGCGTAGAGAAGGGAGGGAATGACCGTGGCCGAGAAGACCTGAAGCTTAGTGCGGAGCGACAGACCAGGTAGCTTCCACACAGCGTTACGCAACCGATGAAAAGATATTGCCGCTCGACTGATTCGGAGTGAGACCTCTGCTGTTAAACTGGAGCCAGTCATAAGCACACTGCCCAGGTATGGGAAACTCTCCACTCTCTCCACAACTGCCCCATCACCGATTGGGAGTTGTGGGGGCGGAGTGTCCGATGGTACAAAATACCCAGGCAGGTGCTTAGTTTTGGTGGGGCTGATGGTAAGGCCCCACCTCTTAGTGGCACGCTCCAGTCTCAGCAGCAGCGTCTCCAACTCCTCCTCTGACTGAGCAGCTATTACCAAGTCATCAGCATACATAACGTGGTTGAGCAATAGGGAGCCATCCCTTGACCGCACCCGGGCATCGATTAGCCTCCCATTATATCTGTACCATATGGAGATTCCCCCGGTACAGCTATTGAAGGCTTCACGAACTACGTGGTCAAAATAGATGTTAAATAATGTGGGAGCCAGAGGACATCCCTGACGCACCCCAAGGTGTACAGGGAATGGCTCTGACTCCCGGCCACGTAGTTTTACCCGGGCCCGCTCACCATCATGAAGGTCCTTAATGATCGTGAGCAGAGGGTCAGGTACTCCAAAAGCACGAAGAACGACCCAGAGCCCAGGCCTACTGATGGTATCATAGGCCTTGACCAGGTCAATAAAGCAGAGATGTAGGTCTTGTTGGAATTCCCTACACCTCTGCTGTAGCAGACGGACAGAAAATATATATATATTTATATATATATATTTATATACGTCTACACACACACGTCTACGCACACACACGTCTACGCACACACACTATATACATACACACACACGTCTACATGCACTTACACGTCTCATCCTGCAGGCCAGCGGCGGTGGTGCCGGTGGTTGTGCTGCTGGTGGTGCCGGTGGTTGTGCTGGTGGTGGTGCCGGTGGTTGTGCTGGTGGTGCTGCCGGTGGTTGTGCTGCTGGTGGTTCCGGTGGTTGTGCTGGTGGTGCTGCCGGTGGTTGTGCCGGTGGTTGTGCTGCTGGTGGTGCTGGTTGTTGTGCCGGTGGTGCCAGCAGCAGCAGCAGCAGCAACAGCAGCAGCAGCAGCGGTGTAGACCTGACGCTGGCGCAGGCGCTGGTGGCGGAGGCGCTGTCCCGCTGGCACCGGCTCGGCACCAAGGCCGACAACGTGAGCGCCGTGGTGGCGCGGCTGTGCCCGTCGGCGGCGTCGCCGGCGCCCCGGCTCGGTGCCGACGGCGCCGCCGGCGCCGAGCTCGTTGCCGGCGGAGGAGGAATGGTCGCTGGTGGTGGTGGTGGTGGCGCTGTCCGTGCGTCAGCCCTGGCCAGGAGTGGAACCGAGGTTCTACGAGGGCCGGGCACCGAGGAGCTACCCAGCAACAACAGCAGCAGCAGCAACAACAACAGCAGCAGCAGCGGCAACAGCAGCAGTGGGAAGTTCACTCCACTGCTGGCTGACCTGGTGAGGGCACCGTCACGATGCGTGGTGTGTGTGTGTGTGTATGTGTGTGCGTGTGTACGTGTGTTTGTGTGTATGTGTGTATGTGTGCGTGTTTGTGTGTGTGTACGTGTGTACGTGTGCGTGCGTGTGCGTGTGTGTGTGCGTGTACGTGTGTTTGTGTGTATGTGTGTACGTGTGTGTGTTTGTGTGTATGTGTGCGTGTTTGTGTGTGTGTGTATATGTGTTTATGTGTGTTTGTGTGTATGTGTGCGTGTTTGTGTGTGTACGTGTGTGTGTGTGTATATGTGTTTGTGTGTGTATGTGTGTTTGTGTGTATGTGTGTGTGTTTGTGTGTACGTGTGTGTGTGCGTGTGTGTGTGGATGTGTACGTGTGTGTGTACGTGTGTTTGTGTGTATGTGTGTTTGTGTGTAAGTGTGCGTGTGTTTGTCTGTCCAGCGAAACGATCCCCTACCTCATTGGTGTCGGACGGTAATGCTGTGACTCTGTGTGTGGTGAGTCTATGGGTCTCTGTGTGTGGTGAGTCTATGGGTCTCTGTGTGTGGTGAGTCTATGGGTCTCTGTGTGTGGTGAGTCTATGAGTCTCTGTGTGTGGTGAATCTATGGGTCTCTGTGTGTGGTGAGTCTATGGGTCTCTGTGTGTGGTGAGTCTATGGGTCTCTGTGTGTGGTGAGTCTATGAGTCTCTGTGTGTGGTGAGTCTGTGGGTCTCTGTGTGTGGTGAGTCTATGGGTCTCTGTGTGCGGTGAGTCTATGGGTCTCTGTGTGTGGTGAGTCTATGGGTATCTGTGTGTGGTGAGTATATGGGACTCTATGTGTGGTGAGTCTATGGGTCTCTGTGTGTGGTGAGTCTATGAGTCTCTGTGTGGTGAGTCTATGGGTCTCTGTGTGTGGTGAGTCTATGGGTCTCTGTGTGTGGTGAGTCTATGGGTCTCTGTGTGTGGTGAGTCTATGGGTCTCTGTGTGTGGTGAGTCTATGGGTCTCTATGTGTGGTGAGTCTATGGGTCTCTGTGTGTGGGTAACTCCCCACCCCCTCCCTTTCCAGGGCTGCAGCCAGGAGGAGATTCCCAGCAAGCGCAGCCGCAGGAGCGGCCCTCACGAGGGCACCGCCTCAGACTAGCACCTCAGACTAGCGCCTCAGACTAGTACCTCAGACTAGCGCCTCAGACTAGCACCTCAGACTAGCGCCTCAGACTAGCGCCTCAGACTGGCGCCTCAGACTAGCACCTCAGACTGGCGCCTCAGACTAGCGCCTCAGACTAGCGCCTCAGACTAGTGCCTCAGACTAGTGCCTCAGACTAGCGCCTCAGACTGGTGCCTCAGACTAGCACCTCAGACTAGCGCCTCAGACTAGCGCCTCAGACTGGCGCCTCAGACTAGCGCCTCAGACTAGCGCCTCAGACTGGCGCCTCAGACTAGCGCCTCAGACTAGCGCCTCAGACTAGCGGGGACCCTGGTAGAGGGACCCCGGTAGAGGGACCCTGGTAGAGGGACCCCGGTAGAGGGACCCCGGTAGAGGGACCCCGGTAGTGGGACCCTGGTAGAGGGACCTCGGTAGAGAGACCCCGGTAGAGGGACCCCGGTAGAGGGACCCTGGTAGAGGGACCCCGGTAGAGGGACCCTGGTAGTGGGACCCTGGTAGAGGGACCCCAGTAGAGGGACCCTGGTAGAGGGACCCCGGTAGAGGGACCCTGGTAGAGGGACCCTGGTAGTGGGACCCTGGTAGAGGGACCCTGGTAGGGGGACCCCGGTAGAGGGACCCTGGTAGTGGGTCCCCCTCGTCCGCGTGCCGCTCTAGTCACGTCCCGGTCGTTGGCGGCGATGGCGACGACGTCGCGAGTGAAGGTTTTGTTTTTGGCGTGAGGGAGAGCTTCCCAGGTCCTGGGGGGCTGTCCCCCGCCCTCCTCCCCCCCCCCCCTCCGGTTGCCGTAGCCCCCCACGAAACTCTTTAGTCAGACGCGGCGGCGGTGTGGACGACGACGGTGGCGAAGGTGGCGAAGGTGGCGAAGGTGATTCACGCGAACACGGAGGAGGGCGATGATGGGTGGTGGCGGCGTCTCTCTCCAGGGCGATGTCTCGTCTCTCTCTGGGCATGCGATCCGCACGGCTAGCGCATCGATGTTAGGGGGTTTGATCGGCGTGTGTGTCTGTGTGTCTGTGTCACTGTGTGTGTGTCTATGTGTCTGTGTGTGTCTGTGTGTGTGTCTGTGTGTGTGTCTGTGTGTGTGTGTCTGTGTGTGTCTGTGTGTGTGTGTCTGTGTGTGTGTCTGTGTGTGTGTCTGTGTGTCTGTGTGTGTGTCTGTGTGTCTGTGTGTGTGTCTGTCTGTGTGTGTGTGTCTGTCTGTGTGTCTGTGTGTGTGTCTGTGTGTGTGTCTGTGTGTGTGTGTCACTGTGTCTGTGTGTGTGTCTGTGTGTGTGTCTGTGTGTGTCTGTGCGTACGCTTGTTTGTTAATTGTTTTAAATAAGTATTAAATAGTTGTTGACGATTTTGCGGCGTTTGAAATTGTTCTATTGTTTGGGCTGCCAGAATTGAGGCCCATTTTGCTTAGTCGTAACGTGTATAAGTTAGACCTTACGTATCGCTTAATTGATGAATGATTGTGAGCGTTATCGGTTCTAGTTAACGTAAGCTCTGCAGTGATTCTCATAGTGCTAAGATATTCGTATTGTCCATCTCAGTCACGGCGGGGCTCTTTAATGCTTATCATAGACGTGATAAGTCCGGCAATACAAATGATAGCCAGGATAAGATTTAGACTTTGAATCCTAGTCTGGATAGGTTGTATAATGAATATCGTAGATAGGATGAGTATAGTAATACAAATGATAGCTGAAACGTGTGTTAAGGGGCCGTCCATAAATGACGGAGCACAGCTGGGGGGGGTGGGGGAGGGGTCAGACATTTGTGACGATGTGTGACGAGGTGGGGGGGGGGTGTTTGAGAAATGTGACGTCACGTCAAAATGCGCAACTTTAAATAAACACGTCCTGCTGAATTAAAGAGTAAATAGACTTCTTAATAAACGTTTCCTGATGACAGTGAGCACACACCCGGCATGCACGTGACTTGACACGCACGACAGTCAGTGTGTCTGTACGTGTGTGTGTACGTGTGTGTGTGTACGTGTGTGTGTGCGGGTGTGTACGTGTGTGTGTGCGTGTGTACGTGTGTGTGTATGTGTGTGCGTGTGTGTGTACGCATGATGATGCGTAGGCCAGTGTACCTGGGGAGCGGTGGCGCAGTGGTTAGCGCACTGCCCATACGAACCCGGTGCCACCGAATCCCGCTTCCCAATTCACGACGGACTCGCGCATCGGTGGCGATCGTGCGGACCGGCGGTAAACTCCCCTAGGTCGGCTCAGACTTAAACGAGCACCTGGGGTAGCGATCTGTGAACAACATCATCATCATCAGCAGCATTCGTGGGAGAGACAAAAATGGCCGCTGAGGAAGCTGCCACCTCACCCATCCCCCTCGTGCGTCGTCACGACCTTGGTAGCACTTGCCCCAAGGGTATGTGCGAGCTATACGGGAACCTTTGTCTTTGTGTGTGCTGCTACGTGAGATTAAAGTTATTATTATAATGAGATGTCTGTGTGTGTGTGTGACTATAACCTTTGTGTGTGCTGCTACGTGAGATGTATTATTTTAATGAGATGTCTGTGTGTGTGTGACTATAACCTTTGTCTTTGTGTGTGCTGCTACGTGAGATGAAAGTATTATTATTATAATGAGATGTCTGTATGTGACTATTACCTTTGTCTTTGTGTGTGCTGCTACGTGAGATGTATTATTATTATGAGATGTCTATATCTGTGTCTGTGACTATAACCTTTGTCTTTGTGTGTGCTGCTACGTGAGATGAAAGTATTATTATAATGAGATGTGTGTGTGTGACTGTAACGAACCAGGAGGCAGGTTCCATGATGAGATGTGTCTCACTGAAAAGGAGCCACTTGTGTAACCACTGCGCCACCGCTCCCCACCAGCGGATGTTCGCTGTCGATTGCGTTCCGTCCCCACCACGGCAGCAGCAGCAGCAACAACAAAGGAAAAGATCTCCCGGATAGCCGATACAGACACTTGGGGCAATATCAAAGCATTTTTGTTTCCAAGTGTGGTTAATGCAGAGTTGATGCCTTGTGATGGGGTGTCTGTTGTTTGAACAACGTAACACCGGTATTCTTGCCGGAAAGGGTAAAACCTCTCATTTTTTTGCATAGTGTCGTGCAGAGAGAAACCAGAAAACAAAAACCCACATCATGATGAACACGGATTCCCAATAGAAAGAAATGTGTCGCCATTTCCTGAAGGAGTGCATTATGGTTATCTTGTCTTCGATCACCACCGAAGACAAATATGACATTCCGAAAGCAGAAGTGATGCAGCTGTTGTCAATTGGTCATTTTTATTTGCATAGCGTGCAATGGCCATGTGCTGTTTACAACACATTTCTGCCTTTTCCAGCCTGCACTGTTATTCTGTTATGTTTTCATTGTTGTTGTTAAAAAAAAATTCTTGAAGCATTATTTTTGCCTGCACCTCTTGGCACATTCCTATTTCCCGGTACGGATCTTCTTGTTCTGTGCTCGTGCAACACGAATCTCAACTGCATACTAGCTGGGTGACTGGCTAAACAGGACTTTCTGTGTAACAAACATTGATATTTCCCATTATTTACAGGTTTGTATGTATGTATGTTGAACTTCTTTGGTACCGTACGTAGCCAACCATGCTAATGGTCGGTGCAGGGGATGGACAACAAACTAAACACAAGTAGTTGTATTAAAGGTTTGATGAGTGGAAAGACACGATATAGAATGCTGACATTTTAGCCAATCCCCAGCCATCATTAGAACAGAGATATTTGATTACTTACAGTTGCAAGTCGTCATCTGGAGGTGCATTGAGCATCCCCGACGTCATCTCGGCATTAAATAAGCACCTGATGGAATTTCGATTTAAAGCTTTCGTGACTGCAAGGATTCATCTTCTTTGGTTCTTTCGGTAAAGTCACCACGTAGAATGAGAATAAAATAATAAATTGATAAAATAAAATAACACAATAATATTCTCACGACGTTTCGGCCACAACACAAGCGGCCTTCATCAGGTGAAAGGACGAGACTGTCTGGAGGACAGCGCTGGAGTGAAAAAGCCATGCTCAGATCGCGACCTTTAAGCTGTGTGAGAAGAAACAAAGCGCCTTGACAAAGGAATTAGCATAGAATCTAGCATTGAAATGGCTGAGTGATTAGCTTGCGACTGGTCACAGAAATGGCTATGTTAAAGTTAAAGCATACACATCCGCAGAAGCACCCCTTGACAAAGGAATTAGCATAGAATTTAGCATTGAAATAGCTAAGTTAAAGCATACACATCCGCAGAGGTACCCCTTGACAAAGGAATTAGCATAGAATTTAGCATTGAAATAGCTGAGTGATTAGCTTGTAACTGGTCACAGAAATAGCTATGTTAAAGTCAGAGCATACACATTCACAGAGGCATCTAGTACAAATCAAACAGGAGAATTTAGCATTGAAATAACTAGACGAATTTAGCATTGAAATAACTGAGTGATTAGCTTGTGACTGGTCACAGAAATGGCTATGTTGAAGTCAAGGCCTACACATCTGAGCTATTCACAGCAACTGGGTATACACTACAATATATAATGAATACTATATAGTGAATTTTGATTTAAAGCTTTCGTGACTGCAGTAATTCAAATTCTTAGTTCTTTCGGTAAAGTCACGTTGAAGGGAAACAAAATAATAAAATATATATAAAACAATAAAAATTCTCACGTTTCGACCATAACACAAACGGTCGTCATCAGGTGTGTCGGTTTGCATAAATGTATTTATTTTTAAACAGTTATTTATTTATTAAAAAACGTTAGTGCCACGCGCAGCAATTTGGCAGTTTATTTAGAAGGATGAGTCCATCTATGTTCTGAAAAGAGGAGGGGGGAGACGAAAAATTTAATGTATGCTGTCTGAAAGCCACTGTAAGCGTGAACAATCAATTAAGACCTGAAATGGTTTATCAAATCTTTCCAATGATTGCTAAGCCAGAATCCATCTTCTCGGTTGAAATTGTCTCTGTGCTTGTATATGTGTATAGCCTCATGAACGAATCTCTCATGGTAGCCAGATGGCTTACAAAGAACCTCTGTCTTGGAAAAGTCAATGTCATGTGAGCCTACTGAATTATAATGATCTGCCACGGCCGAGGTGTTGGTCCTACCGTGTTTAAGGTCTGCTTTGTGTTCACGAATGCGGTCCGAGACATGGCGTTTGGTTTCTCCAATGTAACTACTACCACAGAGGCAACTTAGTTTGTAGACACCAGGGTATTGTATGTCCGGAATCACATCTTTTACAGACGGAACCAGATCACGGATTTTATGTAATGTGTTGAAACGGACCTGGATCTTGTGTTTATTTATTATGCATATCCGACCAGGAATACATAGGCAGTGAACTCAAGCACGTACACCAAGCTCTTAAGGCTAATGGTTACTCCGACTACAATCTGCAAAGCTATCACTCAAACCATGAAGAAGGACCCTCTTGAGGAGCCTTTCAAAACCATCACTTTACCCTACATTGCAGGGATCACAAAAAAGATCTCCAAAATCTTGAATAAACACAAGATCCAGGTCCGTTTCAACACATTACATAAAATACGTGATCTGGTTCCGTCTGTAAAAGATGTGATTCCAGACATACAGTACCCTGGTGTGCGGGGCATACAATACATGATAGGATACGTAACAGAATAGTACATGGGGGAATAGTGCATCACAATAGTACATCACGTATAGGATTCTTGGTATTCAGCATTTATTTCCAAAGCTCATCGAGGCAGACACACGCGGGAATTACGAATCATGAGGTTCAGTGTTAGCATCAGAGAAATGGTTTCAAGGGTAGCGTAGCAGTGGGTGATCACGTGTGATAAATGATATTGTCCATTATTTAGGGACGCAGCTCATGTCCCTCATGCTCATTTAACAGCAGACGCTGGGCATGAGCACGCCTAATATAAGCACAGTTCTAACGTAAGCACATTTCGCTTATAAGCAACGCGTGCCGTATATTACACAGGTGGGCGGAGGCAAAGGGTAACGTCTGATACAGACACACTCTGTTGGATATAAGCAGAACTGGCCGTGCTCCCAAGTGCTGTGCCTGTATCCAGATTCTACAGTGTAAAGGCCACCTTCGTTTTGCAGCAAGAAATACACGTTGCACGCAGTTCTCTTGTTCATTTGGAATTGCAGCTTAGCAGTTCAGTTCAGAGCCGCTGTCTTAATGTTAAACTTAACAACGCGGTGAAACTCATCGACGTCAGCGGCTCTAAACCGACGGCTTTAATTGCATATTCCCATGATGGAGCCATTCTCTTCAGAGGACAAACGATGATTTAAAGCCTTCGTGACTGCAGGGATTCATATTCTTGGTTCTTTCGGTAAAGTCACCACCACGTAGAAGGGAAACAATAAAATAATAAAAATATAAAACAAGTGGTACCTGTTTAACCTGAGTTGATCCGGAACTAAGATTTGACATCTTTCTGATTGTAAGCCGTGCGCCTGAACCAGTAATATCCGTTGATATCATCAGCGGTCATGAACAATTCATTGCTGAATGAAGACCTTCGAAATCTGTCCTTTAGCTGCCAATCCGTCACTAGCCTTGACCACCAGCCATCGTCAATTCTCACGTCTTGCTCAATCAAGCCCACTCACTTTTTTTTTGACCAGTCATTTTGACATCTCTTAACGTCTGGGTGTTCTCTTATCCATAGGAGGTGTCCAATTGTGATATATTCCACTGCACTTTTTCAGTCTCCTAGCACTGAAAGACGATCTTCACATACACACGAACTCGCCCATTACTGTACAACATAACATACATATCACATTTAAATCACCTGCCTTGTATTCCGTGCAGTCAATATCAAAGGCCAAGTCACACAATTTATCATATTTTAAGTAGATTGGTATTATTTATAAGCTAATCTATGACCTTTCTTTTAATGAAAGTAAGTCTTTATTGATTATCACCATTTTGATAGTAACCCATGCCAGAGGAATACATCACTGTTACGATTATTGATCGTAACACGGAATATGCCCATTCAGCTGTATGACTTAGTGATCTGCTCTTTTGGCAGAATTATACATGCATTGGGTCTGGAATGCTCAGCAGCGCATGATCTCTGGGCCATATCTTGTCAGCAGGAGACATTTAGAGCTGTCTACCTGCCCCAGCAAAATGGAACCCTTGCGTTTGAATTGCATATTCAGGGGCAACGCTCTGGATAACAACCTTCACCTGGTCAGAAGCCACTACCTACAGCAGACGAAGGCATGAGTTAAACCCCTGACCGGGGGTCGACTCAAAGCCCATCATCCCTGCAGGGTCGATCACATTACTCGTGCCGCTGTAGTGGGAAGTCACGTGTTGTTGATGAGCCAATGGAAATGCGGCGTTATCACCGCTTGCGCAGGGCCCTCAGCAGAGACGAGCGCTCATTTGAGCGAGGGAGACGCGGTGCGTTGGCATAGCGGTGGTGTGCTCTCTCGAGCGGTGGTCAAGAGCTCGCTCTCGTCGTACGGCCCCTGCAGGCCATACCCCTGACCGCCATATGGCATTGAGATTTTAACAGCGCGGCTTTTAAATTTCGATTTAAAGCTTTCGTGACTGCAGAGATTCGTACACCTACCCGCGGAGATCATTGATAGAGCATCAGGTTTTTCAAAATCTACATAAATATTCTCCACACGGAGACGGAAGAATGTACATTTACACATTAATATTCCCCACATGCGGGGGCTGCGTTTCAGCAACTGTGCATAAAAAGTGTTGTGCTGTACTATGCTCCTGCGTCTATGCGCCCTGCCTTCACCAACATTCACTGAACAGCATTGAAGTCAAGTGAAATAAGGCCCCACGACCTGAATGCCATGAGGAGACCCTCATCCATCATTGGATTGAAACAAGGGCGGAACATGCGCATGCTGAGCCTGCCCACATGCGTAATCGGCGTTTCAGGTCTGTGGACAACTAGATGACAATATTGTTTTAGGCTGGGAACTTCGTATACTGTATATTATATTTTATAAGTGATTTTAAGTCCATTCCAATCAGGCCGAGAGATTCTAAAATGTTTTTTCACAGTAGCCAAACCCCGGTGTAGTTAATAAGAGTTAAAGCGAACTCCATGGACAATTGGCATTCAGTGGACCATGTAAGCCCTACCTGATGTGTGCACTCTGGACAACGTGGATCGACTTAGCGTACACTGCGTGTGCGTGCAAGCTTTCCATTTCCCCCTTCCCCCCCCTCCACGATAGACTTCGCATGTTTTGTTGCCAGAAAAACCTCTTCTCACACCTAATACTAAACTTTATAACGAAATGAAACCGAAGTTGAAGGCTCTTGAATGTGTTTTTTCTTGAGCTGCTTAGGACCAACTTTGGTGTTGTTTCTGTTTCCACATCAATGTGGAAGATTGAGTTGAGCAGACTGTTTTGTCTTTATCCATGCAACGTTCAACCAACATTTTGCAAGTCACAACACAACTACGTCGGCTTCTTCCTTCGCACTGGTCGACATTCAAATTCCTTCCCATCGTCACTTTTCCCCCAAGCACTCAGGGAGTGTTTTTTTATCAAACGATGCCTCGGGACATTTGTTCCATCTTTTTTTACTCAGTTTCCTTGCTTATGAGAAACAAAAACGTTACACAGAGACTACCATTGCAATACACAGAGGGTTGATACTCAAACATCTGTATGTATAGTAGATCACCGAACCTACTTAATGTACCTCCATTAACTCGCTGTCTGCATAGCACAACAGACGGGGTGTTTGACGTGCAGGGCGATGACTCATCTACTAGCCCTGCATTATTAAGAGTGTCCTTTATATATTATTCATATTCTCGGTTCTTTGGGTAAAGTCACGTAGAAGGGAAACAATAAAATATAAAATTTCTCGGCTGTGGGTTTTCACGCTTGATGACGATTGCTTGTGGTTGCAGCCGAAACGTCGTGAGAATTTTTTTTAAAAATTTATTGTTACCCTTCTACGTGACTTTACCGAAAGAACCAAGAATAATAATTTTACTTTTTATATTTTTATTATTTTATTGTTTCCCTTCTACGTGGTGACTTTACCGAAAGAACCAAGAATATGAATCCCTGCAGTCACGAAAGCTTTAAATAAAAAGTATATTAATATTCATTAATTATTACCAAGCAAACTACATTTGTGTGTTTTTTCTTAAATGCATTCCGTTTAAACTTGTAACGAATATTTTTTTTATGTATTGACAAATTATTCCACTGTGTGGTGCAATTATTAAACATTCTAACAATAACATGCCCAACATTGTGTATACATATATTTAAAATGTGATTCACAGCAAAAAAAAATAAAGTATGCTTTTTAATGAAATACTATTAATCCAAATAAGCAATAGGTCGATTGATTTAAAAAAATATATCTGTTTGTAAAGAAATATCAGCATGCTAAATAAGTCAGTGAAATAAGCATAGGAGTAAATGCTTATCTTAACGTACTTATTACAGGCATTCACTTGAAATGTTATGCACGAGATAAAATCACCGAAGTTGACCAACACAGCAGAGTAATCCGTTCAGACTGGTAGTGAGTGGCAAGTCTACACAACGATGGCTTTTTATGGTAAATCGTCCATAAAAGAAATGTTACTGAAACCAACAAACCGCGTAACACAATGCCCCCCAAAGCATGTTCCTTGACGATTGGCGATTCCCCTGGGCATGCAGCCAGCGGTGTGGACTTGTGATTGATTACAGCACCGAGGCTCACCTGTGGTGCAACTTCATCCTGCAAGGTGTGTGGCAGGACCAAGTCTGGATCGTAACTCCGGCTCTACTCGTTGTATAGCCGTGGCTTGGGGCAAGGAAGGAGATGGTATAGTCATCTCTTGAACGGGGGTCACACCCCTCAAAACTGTACCACCAGCTACCTGATCCCACGCGCACGTGCAGCCACGGGCCACCACCAATCACTTCTGCGAACCATTTACTAAAAAGCACGTGAAATAAAAACCACGTGCTTCACACAGTACACAAGGCAGTAACACATTACCGTGTTAGAGTAATCGAAGGCACCACATTCGTTATGCGCCGTTTCTGCATGAACCACAAGCCATATATACATGAACCAGAAGCCATATATACATGAACCAGAAGCCATATATACATGATCCAGAAGCCATATATACATGAACCAGAAGCCATATATACATGAACCAGAAGCCATATATACATGATCCAGAAGCCATATATACATGAACCAGAACCCATATATACATGATCCCGAAGCCATATATACATGACCCAGAAGCCATATATACATGAACCAGAAGCCATATATACATGAACCAGAAGCCATATATACATGATCCAGAAGACATATATACATGAACCAGAAGCCATATATACATGATCCAGAAGCCATATATACATGAACCAGAAGCTATATATACATGATCCAGAAGCCATATATACATGAACCAGAAGCCATATATACATGATCCAGAAGCCATATATACATGAACCAGAAGCCATATATACATGAACCAGAAGCCAGATATACATGAACCAGAAGCCATATATACATGAACCAGAAGCAATATACACATGAACCAGAAGCCATATATACATGAACCAGAAGCTATATATACATGAACCAGAAGCCATATATACATGAACCAGAACCCATATATACATGATCCAGAAGCCATATATACATGACCCAGAAGCCATATATACATGAATCAGAAGCCATATATACATGAACCAGAAGCCATATATACATGAACCAGAAGCCATAAATACATCAACCAGAAGCCATATATGCAGGAACCAGAAGCCATATATACATGAACCAGAAGCCATATATACATGAACCAGAAGCCATATATCCATGAATCAGAAGCCATATATACATGAACCAGAAGCCATATATATATGAACCAGAAGCAATATACACATGAACCAGAAGCCATATATACATGAAACAGAAGCCATATATACATGAACCAGAACCCATATATACATGATCCAGAAGGCATATATACATGACCCAGAAGCCATATATACATGAACCAGAAGCCATATATACATGAACCAGAAGCCATATATACATGAACCAGAAGCAATATACACATGAACCAGAAGCCATATATACATGAACCAGAACCCATATATACATGATCCAGAAGCCATATATACATGACCCAGAAGCCATATATACATGAATCAGAAGCCATATATACATGAACCAGAAGCCATATATACATGAACCAGAAGCAATATACACATGAACCGGAAGCCATATATACATGAAACAGAAGCCATATATACATGAACCAGAACCCATATATACATGATCCAGAAGCCATATATACATGACCCAGAAGCCATATATACATGAACCAGAAGCCATATATACATGAACCAGAAGCCATATATACATGAACCAGAAGCTATATATACATGAACCAGAAGCCATATATACATCAACCAGAAGCCATATATACATGAACCAGAAGCCATATATACATGAACCAGAAGCCATATATACATGGACCAGAAGCCATATATACATGAATCAAAAGCCATATATACATGATCCGGAAGCTATATATACATGAACCAGAAGCCATATATACATGACCCAGAAGCCATATACATGATCCAGAAGCCATATATACATGATCCAGAAGCAATATATACATGAACCAGAAGCCATATATACATGAACCAGAAGCCATATATACATGAACCAGAAGCCATATATACATGATCCAGAAGCCATATATACATGAACCAGCAGCCATATATACATGAACCAGAAGCCATATATACAGGAACCAGAAGGCATATATACATGAACCAGAAGGCATATAAACATGAAGCAAAAGCCATATATACATGAACCAGAAGCCATATATACATGAACCAGAAGCCATATACACATGAACCAGAAGCCATATATACATGAACCAGAAGCCATATATACATGAACCAGAAGCAATATATACATGAACCAGAAGCAATATATACATGAACCAGAAGCAATATACACATGAACCAGAAGCCATATATACATGAAACAGAAGCCATATATACATGAACCAGAACCCATATATACATGATCCAGAAGCCATATATACATTACCCAGAAGCCATATATGCATGAACCAGAAGCCATATATGCATGAACCAGAAGCCATATATACATGAACCAGAAGCTATATATACATGACCCAGAAGCCATATATACATGAACCAGAAGCCATATATACATGAACCAGAAGCCATATATACATGAACCAGAAGCAATACACACATGAACCAGAAGCCATATATACATGAACCAGAACCCATATATACATCATCCAGAAGCCATATATACATGACCCAGAAGCCATATATACATGAATCAGAAGCCATATATACATGAATCAGAAGCCATATATACATGAACCAGAAGCCATATATACATGAACCAGAAGCAATATACACATGAACCAGAAGCCATATATACATGAAACAGAAGTCATATATACATGAACCAGAACCCATATATACATGATCCAGAAGCCATATATACATGACCCAGAAGCCATATATACATGAACCAGAAGCCATATATACATGAACCAGAAGCCATATATACATGAACCAGAAGCCATATATACATGAACCAGAAGCCATATATACATCAACCAGAAGCCATATATACATGATCCAGAAGCTATATATACATGAACCAGAAGGCATATATACATGAACCAGAAGCCATATATACATGAATCAAAAGCCATATATACATGATCCGGAAGCTATATATACATGAAACAGAAGCCAAATATACATGACCCAGAAGCCATATACATGATCCAGAAGCCATATATACATGATCCAGAAGCAATATACACATGAACCAGAAGCCATATATACATGAACCAGAAGCCATATATACATGAACCAGAAGCCATATATACATGATCCAGAAGCCATATATACATGAACCAGCAGCCATATATACATGAACCAGAAGCCATATATACAGGAACCAGAAGCCATATATACATGAACCAGAAGGCATATATACATGAAGCAAAAGCCATATATACATGAACCAGAAGCTATATATACATGAACCAGAAGCCATATATACATCAACCAGAAGCCATATATACATGAACCAGAAGCCATATATACATGAACCAGAAGCCATATATACATGATCCAGAAGCAATATATACATGAACCAGAAGCCATATATACATGAACCAGAAGCCATATATACATGAACCTGAAGCCATATATACATGATCCAGAAGCCATATATACATGAACCAGCAGCCATATATACATGAACCAGAAGCCATATATACATGAACCAGAAGCCATATATACATGAACCAGAAGCCATATATACATGATCCAGAAGCCATATATACATGATCCAGAAGCCATATATACATGAACCAGCAGCCATATATACATGAACCAGAAGCCATATATACAGGAACCAGAAGCCATATATACATGAACCAGAAGCCATATATACATGAACCAGAAGCCATATATACATGAACCAGAAGCCATATATACATCAACCAGAAGCCATATATACATGAACCAGAAGCCATATATACATGAACCAGAAGCCATATATACATGGACCAGAAGCCATATATACATGAATCAAAAGCCATATATACATGATCCGGAAGCTATATATACATGAACCAGAAGCCATATATACATGACCCAGAAGCCATATACATTATCCAGAAGCCATATATACATGATCCAGAAGCAATATATACATGAACCAGAAGCCATATAGACATGAACCAGAAGCCATATATACATGAACCAGAAGCCATATATACATGATCCAGAAGCCATATATACATGAACCAGCAGCCATATGTACATGAACCAGAAGCCATATATACAGGAACCAGAAGCCATATATACATGAACCAGAAGGCATATATACATGAAGCAAAAGCCATATATACATGAACCAGAAGCCATATATACATGAACCAGAAGCCATATACACATGAACCAGAAGCCATATATACATGAACCAGAAGCCATATATACATGAACCAGAAGCAATATATACATGAACCAGAAGCAATATACACATGAACCAGAAGCCATATATACATGAAACAGAAGCCATATATACATGAACCAGAACCCATATATACATGACCCAGAAGCCATATATACATGAATCAGAAGGCATATATACATGAACCAGAAGCCATATATACATGAACCAGAAGCAATATACACATGAACCAGAAGCCATATATACATGTAACAGAAGCCATATATACATGAACCAGAACCCATATATACATGATCCAGAAGCCATATATACATGACCCAGAAGCCATATATACATGAACCAGAAGCCATATATACATGAACCAGAAGCCATATATACATGAACCAGAAGCCATATATACATGACCCAGAAGCCATATATACATGAATCAGAAGCCATATATACATGAACCAGAAGCCATATATACATGAACCAGAAGCCATATATACATGACCCAGAAGCCATATATACATGAACCAGAACCCATATATACATGATCCAGAAGCCATATATGCATGACCCAGAAGCCATATATACATGAACCAGAAGCCATATATACATGAACCAGAAGCCATATATACATGAACCAGAAGCCATATATACATGGACCAGAAGCCATATATACATGAATCAAAAGCCATATATACATGATCCGGAAGCTATATATACATGAACCAGAAGCCATATATACATGAACCAGAAGCCATATACATGATCCAGAAGCCATATATACATGATCCAGAAGCAATATATACATGAACCAGAAGCCATATATACATGAACCAGAAGCCATATATACATGAACCAGAAGCCATATATACATGATCCAGAAGCCATATATACATGAACCAGCAGCCATATATACATG
Organism: Petromyzon marinus; assembly: GCF_048934315.1. Classification (NCBI taxonomy): domain Eukaryota; kingdom Metazoa; phylum Chordata; class Hyperoartia; order Petromyzontiformes; family Petromyzontidae; genus Petromyzon; species Petromyzon marinus. The sequence goes on along the minus strand of NW_027422950.1, from coordinate 340,849 downwards.
AACCAGAAGCCATATATACAGGAACCAGAAGCCATATATACATGAACCAGAAGGCATATATACATGAAGCAAAAGCCATATATACATGAACCATAAGCCATATATACATGAACCAGAAGCCATATACACATGAACCAGAAGCCATATATACATGAACCAGAAGCAATATATACATGAACCAGAAGCAATATACACATGAACCAGAAGCCATATATACATGAAACAGAAGCCATATATACATGAACCAGAACCCATATATACATGATCCAGAAGCCATATATACATTACCCAGAAGCCATATATGCATGAACCAGAAGCCATATATGCATGAACCAGAAGCCATATATACATGAACCAGAAGCCATATATACATGAACCAGAAGCCATATATACATGATCCAGAAGCCATATATACATGACCCAGAAGCCATATATACATGAACCAGAAGCCATATATACATGAACCAGAAGCCATATATACATGAACCAGAAGCCATATATACATGAACCAGAAGCCATATATACATGAACCAGAAGCCATATATACATGATCCAAAAGCCATATATACATGATCCAAAAGCCATATATACATGATCCAGAAGCAATATATACATGAACCAGAAGCCATATATACATGAACCAGAAGCCATATATACATGAACCAGAAGCCATATATACATGATCCAGAAGCCATATATACATGAACCAGCAGCCATATATACATGAACCAGAAGCCATATATACAGGAACCAGAAGCCATATATACATGAACCAGAAGGCATATATACATGAACCAAAAGCCATATATACATGAACCAGAAGTCATATATACATGAACCAGAAGCCATATACACATGAACCAGAAGCCATATATACATGAACCAGAAGCCATATATACATGAACCAGAAGCCATATGTACATGAAACAGAAGCCATATATACATGAACGAGAAGCCATATATACATGAACCAGAAGCCATATATACATGAACCAGAAGCCATATATACATGACCCAGAAGCCATATATACATGAACCAGAAGCCATATATACATGAACTAGAAGCCATATATACATGAACCAGAAGCCATATATACATGACCCAGAAGCCATATATACATGAATCAGAAGCCATATATACATGAACCAGAAGCCATATATACATGAGCCAGAAGCAATATACACATGAACCAGAAGCCATATATACATGAAACAGAAGCCATATATACATGAACCAGAACCCATATATACATGATCCAGAAGCCATATATGCATGACCCAGAAGCCATATATACATGAACCAGAAGCCATATATACATGAACCAGAAGCCATATATACATGAACCAGAAGCCATATATACATGGACCAGAAGCCATATATACATGAATCAAAAGCCATATATACATGATCCGGAAGCTACATATACATGAACCAGAAGCCATATATACATGACCCAGAATCCATATACATGATCCAGAAGCCATATATACATGATCCAGAAGCAATATATACATGAACCAGAAGCCATATATACATGAACCAGAAGCCATATATACATGAACCAGAAGCCATATATACATGATCCAGAAGCCATATATACATGAACCAGCAGCCATATATACAGGAACCAGAAGCCATATATACAGGAACCAGAAGCCATATATACATGAACCAGAAGGCATATATACATGAAGCAAAAGCCATATATACATGAACCATGAGCCATATATACATGAACCAGAAGCCATATACACATGAACCAGAAGCCATATATACATGAACCAGAAGCAATATATACATGAACCAGAAGCAATATACACATGAACCAGAAGCCATATATACATGAAACAGAAGCCATATATACATGAACCAGAACCCATATATACATGATCCAGAAGCCATATATACATTACCCAGAAGCCATATATGCATGAACCAGAAGCCATATATGCATGAACCAGAAGCCATATATACATGAACCAGAAGCCATATATACATGAACCAGAAGCCATATATACATGATCCAGAAGCCATATATACATGACCCAGAAGCCATATATACATGAACCAGAAGCCATATATACATGAACCAGAAGCCATATATACATGAACCAGAAGCCATATATACATGAACCAGAAGCCATATATACATGAACCAGAAGCCATATATACATGATCCAAAAGCCATATATACATGATCCAAAAGCCATATATACATGATCCAGAAGCAATATATACATGAACCAGAAGCCATATATACATGAACCAGAAGCCATATATACATGAACCAGAAGCCATATATACATGATCCAGAAGCCATATATACATGAATCAGCAGCCATATATACATGAACCAGAAGCCATATATACAGGAACCAGAAGCCATATATACATGAACCAGAAGGCATATATACATGAACCAAAAGCCATATATACATGAACCAGAAGCCATATATACATGAACCAGAAGCCATATACACATGAACCAGAAGGCATATATACATGAACCAAAAGCCATATATACATGAACCAGAAGCCATATATACATGACCCAGAAGCCATATATACATGAATCAGAAGCCATATATACATGAACCAGAAGCCATATATACATGAACCAGAAGCCATATATACATGAACCAGAAGCCATATATGCATGAACCAGAAGCCATATATGCATGAACCAGAAGCCATATATACATGAACCAGAAGCCATATATACATGATCCAGAAGCCACATATACATGAACCAGAAGCCACATATACATGAACCAGAAGCCATATATACATGAATCAGAAGCCATATATACATGAACCAGAAGCAATATACACATGAACCAGAAGCCATATATACATGAAACAGAAGCCATATATACATGAAACAGAAGCCATATATACATGAACCAGAAGCCATATATACATGATCCAGAAGCCATATATATATGACCCAGAAGCCATATATACATGAACCAGAAGCCATATATATGTAGTGGGTTCCAGGACACGGAGACGGCAGAATTGAAGCAGCACTATTTATTTAAACCTTAACAAGGGTTACACTAGAAGGGGTAGCGGCCCCTCCACCCGTATAACTCAGGAACACACCCCAGGCTCTCTAGCCTAAGCTCTAGGCTCCCAGTTCCTCCTGGTAGGGCTCTAAGGGAGGCTATCAGATCCGGCCCTGGTTAGGCACAGATCTCGGCACCCCACCGACCAGACCGGCCCTCAGAAGGACTCTGACTCTGGGGCTCTGGGGCCGCACCACTGGCTTGCTGTGCCGGCCCTGAAAAGGGCAGCGGTCACAGGAGTTCCAGGGTCTCACCTAGCTGGCCTTCTTTCTTCACTGGTTGCTTCAGCCTCGGCCCCACACTCTGCCCCGAGCTCCCTGGCTCCCCGCACTTTATACCCACTGGAGCCTTAGCGGACGTTGTTGTAGCCACCAAGGTGTGGGTGAACCACACCTTCCCATGCCATGTGTTTATTCCCCATAGCACCCGTACATCACCCCCTCCCGTGTAACCCGCAGCCGTCCCGGCTGCAACAATACTCGAACAATAAACACAACAAACCCCCGCCCGTGCGTGCCTCATAAGAACGAACACCCCAATAAATAACCCAACCCACCTATACAAAATTACACTATATACACATATACATTGTACCCCCCCCCCCCCCCCCCATCAACGCAGCAAGAAAACTTAACAGTGAACAACAAGAGTAACAAGAACCATTATTACAACAAACGGCGCGTTTTGGCGCGAGTCCGTTTTGCGGGTCCATCGTAGGGGGAGGGTCCGGTCGGCCCGGCAGTGGGCACCGGCTGTGCAGGTGCACCGTCTTCCGTCACCCCGGAAGGGCAAACTCCGTCCCCACCGGGTGGCGCAGGCGCGCTGGAAGCCGTCATTCTTGAGGCGCCTGAAGGTGGAACAGTTAGTGAAGCATCAAGGGCAGGTGACGAAGACGCCGTCCGGGAGTCAGCGGACACATCACATGCTCGGCCCACGTAATGTGGTGGAGGGACGCGCGGCGCCACAAACGGCTTCAGACGCGAGGGGTGTACGTACCAGCGGCATTTCCCCCACTGGATACGAACGCACTGCGGCCGCATAACCTTCACAATAACCACAGGGCCCCTCCAAGGCCGCAACAATTTTGCCAAGGTCGCCAACGGCACCTGAGGGCAGTGCAGCCAGGCTTGATCGCCTGGCTTCCACGCATGTGTGCGTGATTGGCGCGATCGCAACCTCTCGTTGGCCTTCTGCCGAGAGGAAGAGTTTTGGGCCGCTGCCTCCCGCGCCTCGGTCAACCTCAGGATATTAAATTTAACGTGGTCGGCCAATTTCGATTTTCTGCTGGTTTCCGAGACGCGGAGCTGAGTCGCAATTGGTGGGTCAACGTCGCGACCGTACATCAAAAAGAACGGCGAGAAGCCGATTGCCGCATGAGGAGCCATTCTATAGGCGGCCAAAACCCCCGGAATGTGAAGGTCCCAATCGGTCTGGGAGTCACACACCTGGTGACACAACATAGATGTGAGCGTCCTATGCAGCCGCTCCACCATGCCATCGGTTTGTGGGTGATAGGGGGAAGTGCGAATCTTTTTCGTACCAAGAAGCGCACACACCTCGTGCAGAAGGACGCCAGAGAAGTTCTTCCGTTGGTCAGTCAGCAGCCGTTCGGGAGCACCCTTGTCGAGGACATAGCCCTGGACAAAGGCCTCGGCAACGGCTGCTGCTGACTGGTTAGCGAGAGGCCATGACATAGGCCATCGGGTGAAATATTCCACGCCAACCAGCAGGTACTTGTTACCCCTAGGGGTCGCAGGGAAGGGCCCCAATATATCGAGTGCGACGAGTTCGTTAACCCGAGAGACCGTGATAGATTGTAGCGGTGGGCAGGCGCCTTTCGCTGGTGGTTTTCGTTGGGCGCACTGAGTGCATGCACCCAGGAGGTCATCCACATCTCTTGCCATACCCGGCCAGAAGAAATCCAGCTGGAGCACGGCAAGGGTCTTGTGGGTTCCCAGGTGCAAAAGCCGCTCATGTGCGGCCCAAACGGCCTTACCCCGCAAAGCGGATGGCACCATAAGCCTGTGACGGCAGGCCCTCCCATCCCAATGCATTAGGAGCCCCTGGAGCAGCCCGTACAAATCAATCCCCGCGACCCCCCGTACGGAACCCCCTGCGCGACGACGCAACGCGAGGAGGGATGCGTCCTCCATCTGGAGGCGCCCCCATTCCGCAACAGACAACCCCAGCAAGGAGTCCGCACCTCCCACCCCGACAGGACCCTCAGGCAAGGGGTCCTCAGTGACAGCAGCGAGAACCGGGATATCTAAGGGGGGGCTATCCTCTGGCGGCTTACAACGCCCTGATCCCCTGAGACAAGCGCAATCTGAGGCGGGCGGCAGGCGAGACAGCGCATCCGCATTAGTGTGCCGAGCACCCTTCCGATATGTGGTCGTGAAATCATAATCCTGAAGGATTTCGAGCCATCGGGACAATTGCCCCGAAGGCTGCGTCACCCGCAAGGCATATTGTAATGCCGCATGGTCCGTACGGACAGTGAAATGCCGACCGTACAGGTATGGGCGATACTGTTGCATAAAAAATACAATAGCCAAGAGTTCCCGACGCGTGACGCAGTATCTCTGTTCCCCCGGAGACAAAACCCTACTGCCATAAGCCACGACGCGTTCCACACCACAGATCACCTGTGAGAGCACACCCCCAATGCCGTATTGCTGGCGTCTGTATCGAGCAGGAAGGGTTCCGAAAAATCGGGGTAGCTCAATGGAGGGGCCCGCACGAGAGCGTCGCGAAGGGAACAAAAAGCGACCTCCTCCTCCTGGCCCCAGTGAAATTTCACTCCCTTCGCCGTCAGAGCGTGTAAAGGCTTAGCAATGGTCGCGAAATCCGCGACGAACCGCCGGTAATAAGACGCAAATCCAATGAAACTCCTGACCTCAGCCACCGAGGTGGGGGTTGGCCAGGAGCTGACACACTGCGTCTTTGCGGGATCGGTGGATATGCCCGAGCGGCTGACGATGTGCCCCAAATAGCGTATGGATTCCCGTAGCAGGTGGCACTTTTGCGGCTTAAATTTCAAATTCGCAGCACGCATTTTGAGGAACACGGCAGGCAAGCGCAAAAGGTGTTCGTCAAATGTCTTGCTGAACACGATGACGTCATCCAGATAGATCAAACAGACGTTCCACTGTAAGCCAGCCAAAACCAGTTCCATAAGGCGCTGAAATGTCGCCGGAGCGGAGTGTAATCCCATAGGTAACCGGTTAAATTGGAATAGGCCGTGTGGTGTGCGAAACGCAGTCTCTGGCTTGGACTCATCATCCAATGGGAGTTGCCAGAATCCGGATAACAAATCCAACGTAGAAAAAAAACGTGCGCCAGCCAGAGCATCCAGAGATTCGTCCATCCGGGGAAGTGGATACGCGTCGGCCACGGAGATCTTATTAAGGCGGCGAAAATCCACACAGAATCCCAAGGACCCATCGTGCTTTTTGACAAGCACTATGGGTGCTCCCCATGGACTGGTGGAAGGGGCTATAATGTCTGCAGCCAGCATGTCATCCACTGCCGATTTGACATGATCTTTTTCGGCCGGACTTAACCGAAAAGGATTCTGGCATACCGGGGCATTGTCACCCGTGTCAATGTGGTGACGCAACAATTTCGTGCACCCATGTAATATTTGTGTTTACTAAAGACATCGGAAAATTCCGTCAGAAGGGTGCGTAGGCCGGCACGCTGGGAGTCAGACAGATCACTCGTGCCCGAACATAGTGCGTCCATCCAACTATCGTCCCCCTCAGAATGCGGTTGAGCCAGAGGATCGGTCCCCACATTACCCATAACCGTGTCTACCACGGGGACCGGCGTCGCGTGCGCGAGCACAGTTCCTTGAGGAACGACGGCCGTCTGTACGCCAACGTTAAGGACGAGGATACACGGGTCATCGCTCCCCTTAACGAGCGTTTGAGCGGCCACCAGATCCAGCCCGTTTTCCCCAGCCCTCGAGGGCCCTAACAGAATTCCCTGGTCCAGAACACCGGGCACGAAAGGCCGACGCAAGCGAAGGGGCACGAGCATTTGCGCCCGGGAGGTACACGCACCGTCCGAGTGACGAACGCTTGTATCGACGCGCACGCTGCCCTTGAGGTGACAGGGGAAGGCAGGAATGTTACCCGTCGGCCCGAGGGAAGCTCGATGCAACCCTGATCAATTAGAATTTTAATCGGCATTTTGCCCAAAAAGTCCGTCCCCAACAAGCACGGAACCGCCAGCGAGGACGAGACTAATATCGGCCCGGAGAGTTTGATATCGCCAATGCAAATTTGTGCTCGAATTTGGCCTATGATACCCAGCGAACCCCCGTTCGCTGCGTAACACGGAACGGTGACTGGGAGCAAGGGGCGGTTTTGAACAGGAAGAATATTATAAATCAAGTCTGACACAATGGTCGCCGAAGCTCTCGTATTGACGAAGATACACACCTCGACCCCGTCAATGCGACCCGCGACCACGGACGAGCCTGCCGACGCAACAACAATGCGGTGGGCCAATTCCGTCCACTGCCCCGGCCCGAGCACCCTCTCGACCCCGCCGCCACCCAACAAACCAATGGGCGTACCCCGAGGCCCGTACACCGAAACGCGCGAGGTGGGGACAGGTGTGTGCACAGGCCGAGCATGTGGGGTGACGCGACTTGCCGGGTTGCGATGCGGAGGCCTGTAGGCTGTAGCGCCGTCCGACCGTCCCGGCTGTCGTTGACGAGGTGCCCGGCATTCCGCAGCCACGTGGCCCTTGCGGCCACAGTTGTAGCACGTGACGAGCGCCTTGGGGTGCTCCTGGCGATCCAGTGTTGTCCGAGCCGGCCTCCCTCCGGATCTCCACTCCACCGGGCGACCGGTCGCGAAGACCTCCTCGGAGGGGGGGATGGTCGGCGTCCCAGCGCACACCGCAGCTGCGCCCTTGGGGACGAGAGGTGATCGACGCTGCGCTATCAGGTGCGCGTGGATGTGTCTTGCTGGCCGCAAGGAGCACATGTCCGCGTCGTCCTCTGCGACGATAACGATCTGTAGCTCCTGGGCCAACGCCAGGAGCTTCTCCGTCACCATCGCGTCCACCCCTTCGCCGTCCATCCGCGGGAAAGCTGCTTTTGCGAGGGCCAGGAGAGCAGTGCGATACGCCAGCGGTGGCTCCTTCTGGCCCCTGCACCGCTCGTGGAAGAGTTTGCGGCAGTCCGACAATGGCCCGTAGACTATGGTGAGGACCTGGAGCGCCGACTGTAGCGTAGATCGCGTTGATCTGGGAGCTGTGATGAGCGTAGCAAGGGCGTCATCGTCCAGCATGGCCGGTAGCGCACTCAACGCCTCGTTGTCCGTCCAGCCGGCCATCTCTTGATGAGCGAGAAAGCGGCGTTGAAAGGCCCCCCAGTCGCCGCCGTCTGAAACGAACTCCTTCAACACCGGCGTTGTTGAAACGATGGCTTCGTCTCTGAGAGGTGCCGCGCGCCATTTCCGGCCTCTCCACCGGTGTTGGAGGGGCTGGGGACACCCATCAGCGGTCGCGCAGGTGATGACGATGCGCCCGCCGATTGGTCCTGACAGCGGGCGTCCGTTGGTGATGACGTCACCACCGCTGATTGGCCCACAGCGTCCACGTGGAGCTGCGACCCTCCAATCGCCGTGGCGGACACTGTCATGGCGGAAAATCCGAAATCTGGTGGCTGTGTTTCGGCGGGAATGGCCGTTGAACGACGTTCGTCTCTCTGCCGCCTTTGCGCCCGCAGCCCCGCGCGGTTGATTTCCTCCAGCGTGGAAGCCGCGGCATACAGCAGCTCAGCCAGTCGAGAGTGAGCCGCCTGCAACCCGTCCTCCATCGGCGGCCACTCCTCCAGCGGCGGCTGCTGTTGGGGCGTCTGGGACATCCCAGGATCGTCGGCCGCGGCCTCTGGCGCAATCCCAGGCGAGCCGTCCTCCTCCTGGGGTTCCTGTGATCGGTTTGTACTCCTTGTGTCCATTTTAAGACCACTTCTGACACCAGTTGTAGTGGGTTCCAGGACACGGAGACGGCAGAATAGAAGCAGCACTATTTATTTAAACCTTAACAAGGGTTACACTAGAAGGGGTAGCGGCCCCTCCACCCGTATAACTCAGGAACACACCCCAGGCTCTCTAGCCTAAGCTCTAGGCTCCCAGTTCCTCCTGGTAGGGCTCTAAGGGAGGCTATCAGATCCGGCCCTGGTTAGGCACAGATCTCGGCACCCCGCCGACCAGACCAGCCCTTAGAAGGACTCTGACTCTGGGGCTCTGGGGCCGCACCACTGGCTTGCTGTGCCGGCCCTGAAAAGGGCAGCGGTCACAGGAGTTCCAGGGTCTCACCTAGCTGGCCTTCTTTCTTCACTGGTTGCTTCAGCCTCGGGCCCCACACTCTGCCCCGAGCTCCCTGGCTCCCCGCACTTTATACCCACTGGAGCCTTAGCGGACGTTGTTGTAGCCACCAAGGTGTGGGTGAACCACACCTTCCCGTGCCATGTGTTTATTCCCCATAGCACCCCTACACATGCTTATATCCAGGTTATCGTATGTTTACTCTTTGGTTCTTTCGGTAAAGTCACGTATGTAAAAATAAAATAAAACAAAAATAAAAACTAAATTAAATCACGACGTTTCGGGTGCAACACAAGCGTCAAATATTGCATTCACTTGCAGAGAGTTGTACCTGTACATGTCCACCCTGAGGCCAATACAGTCTTTTGATTTTGGAGAGCTTTTGTTTTTCTGTGAGGTTTACCTGAAATGGAATTGTGTAAAGTGTTGTGCATTTTTAACGCGAAGCTCTGTGTGTGTGTGTTTTTACGTAAATGTAATCACAGGCCGAGCGATATCAGACTTTTCGTCCTGAGATGGCGGTCTAGAGATTTGATCCAGACGTCTTGTCTCCTTGCACACCTCGAAAGAAGATGAAGCTACGCCTCCCGGTCCTGTTCCTCTCGCTGCTGCTGCTCAGCGTCTCATTGCTGCTGAGCGTCTGGTACATGTACAGCTGGACGGGCTTCCTCGTTCGCGACCTCGATGCACTCGGCAACTCGTCCGTCTTCAGGCCAAAGCTGGAGTCTGCATCCGATAAGATCAACCACGTGACGCTGTGCGGGCAACGGGGAGCGCTGCAGAACACGTCGATGATGCGCGTGCGCGACACCAAGATATTCTTGGTGTCGGCGTACCACGACCAGCGCGAGGCCGGTAAGAGCACACGCATCATCGGCATCGCCAACCGGTATGAGCCGGACGTGCTGTCCTGCCACTTCTGCTGCCGAGGGCACTCGGAGATCCTGATGGTCACCGCCAGCGCCTACGTCCACTCGGATCACTTTGACTTCCCGTACGGCATGGCCGACTTCCTGTGCACGGAACCGCTGGACTGCGAGCCGGGACACGTGTCCGTCCAGCGCATGCGCACAATACCAGACGAGGAGGAGGCCGAGTGGGTCTTCATGCCCGTGCGAAATCGGCTCTACATGCCCCCCACCTTCACACAGGAATTCAGCGTCTGCATCTCCACGATCTTCGGGAACTACGGCAACGTGCTGCAGTTCGTGCAGGTGATCGAAATGTACCGCATCTTGGGTGCGGGCCGCGTGACGGTATACAACACAAGCTGCAGCTCTGAGCTGAACAAAGTGCTCCTCTACTACATCAAGACCGGCCTCGTCAAGGTCGTTCAGTGGCCCATCACGGACTACGTGCGGGTGTCCAGAGGGTGGCACTACCCCAAGCACCCAGGCGAGCTGCACTACCATGGCCAGATAGCGGCGCTGAACGACTGCGTGTATCGGCACATGTACAGCACGCGCTACCTGGTCCTCACGGACATCGACGAAGTGATCATCCCTTTGAAGCACACAAACTGGAAGGACCTCATGCGGTACTTGAACGACAAGTACGGCGTCGACATTTACACATTCGAAAACCACGTGTTTCCCTACACGGTATCGGAAGAGTTTGGGTCGAAGTTCCAGGCGTGGAACGCCATCCCGGGCGTCAACATCATGCGCCACATTAGATGGGAGCCAAACCAGCCGGAGGTCTTCAACCCGACCAAGATGATCCTGAACCCTCGCGCGGTGCTGCAGACGTCGGTGCACAGTACACTCAACGCCGCTGGGCATCTCGCAGACGGTGCCCGGAGACACCGCGATCACGCACCACTACCGATCGCCCGAGCAGCCCGACCTGGCGCTCGACTCGCTGGTCGTGGACCTCACGCTGTGGAGATACAATGCCACTCTGATCAGAAATGTCAACAAGGTCCTCAACAGGGTCTTCTGGAATGAGTAGGCACAACGGGCGGCGGTGGCGGCGGCGGCGTTGATTGTCGTCTTGCGTTTTTTGCGGTCTTGCAATTTAAGTTAAACACCGGTGTTTGTGAGTTTTCCGTTTGCGAATGTGGTCAATGTATGGGACATATTTATTTGCTAATCTTATGATTGCGTTTACAGTTAAAATTTGTTATCTTCATTTTTTTCTGCATTTTAATCCACCAGGGCACAATAGGGTTTGTATTGGTATGTCTTATGGAAGCTAGGGAAGTTAACATTGGTTTATTTTAAACCAATCCTAATTATTTCTATTGCTTTTGGGAGTACCACTCGAAATGTTTTCAGGTTAAAACATTTAAAATGTGGCACAAATTTATTTAAATAAATGTTCAGTGTGCATGTTCTACCAGTCTCTAATGAGCTTATTGTTTTCATGACTCATATCCACGGAGAAGAGTCAAATCCCAGAGTGTCAGGATTTTAAAAAGTAAATCCTGTGGTGATAAAAAAAAATGTACATACGATATTAAACTTTTAATTTGAGTGATAATTTGAATGACAGGTGTGTTTTGGGCCAAATGAGCTAGTAAAGACTCACATTAAACATTATAATAGATTCAGTAGGAATATATTTATACATCCAAATGTATATAGTTGTGTATTTGAATATGTAACAACACCAGCTGTTGATACATACAGCTCATTTTAAATTATAAAGCCATGTTAATGTATTCCTAAACAATACATGGAGTTGACATTTCTGAATTGTTGCATTAGATAGTTTCACGATGGATTATTCAGCAGAAATCATCATTATCACGTATTATCAATCTTGCAGACCAGTTTTAAACATATACAGCAAAATGCTATTACTATTCTTTATCTACATATATAATATCACAGATCTGTCCTGTCATTCTGTGACTGTGATTAACGCCCCCGGATTGGTTTAAGTGCGTCACGTGACCCCGAGCAAGCAGCCAACCAGAGGTGCGCCCCCCCCCCCCCAAACATGTACGCCCCCGGATTGGTTTAAGTGTGTCACGTGACCACGAGCAACCATCCAAGCAGAGATGAGCCCCTCCCAAACATGTACGCCCCCCGATGCTGCCCTGAGGCAGAGCCGTGCTCGGGCCGCTGCTGCCCCGAGGGAGATGGGTGAGGAGACAGGTGAGTGACAGTGAGGAGAAGGGTGAGTGACAGGAGAAGGGTGAGTGAGAGTGAGGAGAAGGGTGAGAGTGAGAAGGGTGAATGAGAGTGAGAATGGTGAGAGTGAGGAGAAGGGTGAGTGAGAGTGAGAATGGTGAGAGTGAGGAAAAGGGTGAGTGACAGGAGAAGAGTGACAGTGAGGAGAAGGGTGAGTGAGCGTGATGAGAAGGGTTAGTGACAGGAGGAGGGTGAGGAGAAAAGTGAGTGAGAGTGGAGACAATATGTAATTTGTACGTGTTTATCTTAGGGATGATCCTTTGGTAGAATACTTCAATACAAAACTTCCATAAATCGTTAACAAGTTTATATGCTTAACCCAGATATCATGGCATTTATGTATTTGTAATGAGAGTGCGCCAGCTACAGGACGACCGGGGGGTTATTGCAGACACGTGCTATGTTGTCTCACATCCAATCAGTAAGGGGGATCCCATCTGGGTGAAAGGTAAATGGGTAGAGCTAGCGGGAAGCCTCGAGAGCCCTCTAGAATGTTCCGAGAGGGGCGTGGCTAGAGGCAGAGCTTAGCACCGCCGAGAGGGATATAAGCAGAAGCAGCAGAGGACTCTGGGTCGTCGGTGTGTGAAGAGCCCGGGTCCGAACGTCGTCACCACCTGCGCTACCACCCATCGGCCACGTGGCTCCACCAGCTGAGCCTCCCCTCTCTCCGACACGCCGTCAGCCAGCGGCGAGGCGGAGAGAGAGCGAGTGCCACGGCGGCGGGAGGCAAAGCGTGCGCCGCCGTCCAGAGAGCAAGAGAGAAGCCAGCCGCGAAGGGAGACACGTACTGTACTGCATCTTGAGAATAAATACAACTGAAGTTTAACCCAGGTCGGAGACGCTGATTACATATTGATAAGTGAATGTTAATAAAACATGCAACTAGTCGTATTCAAAACCTTCTGTATTGTCATGTAACAATGTATCCTTTCACAAAAGTTAACATTTAAAATCATGACGTTTAACAATATTCACATGCAGTGGGTTGGCATTTTTACGTTTCAACTTTCCAGGCACTCGGGTTTGTTAATTCAGAGAGTGAAACAGCAAGGGACATTCTCGTCTCTTTGTCCTGTGTTTGCCCTCGGGTGCAGTGAGTTTATGGTGTTTTGCCATGGGTCCTCCCTTGCTCTCTCAGAAATTCCCTGAGTCACTCCTTGCCCATGGAAGAGTTATTCCTTTATGGCCTTTCATTAACGTTTCACCTTTTGCTACATGAGTTAGGTTTATTCCTGAGAAGCGAAATATTCGACGGCTTTAAGGCCCTCCTCAGCTCTGGTTATTCTCATCATGCCCATCTGATCAATGTCTCTTGTATTATGTTTACCCGTTTCTCATTATAGTGCTGTTTTGGCTTCGTCATCTGGTTTTCCCAAGCTTCAGCATGCAGGGAACGCATATTTGTCTCCAAGGAGCCATGATATAAAAAATAGACAATATTACACAATAACATTTTTTTTGGAAGAGGCATATATACAACAGGTGTGGGAGCATGGCGCTGAGGTTTAGGAAACTGTAAGTCCCAGGCTTCTATGGTCTGGCTTTCCCATAAACAAAACGCGAGGAATGGTAATGGTGGTTGCTTACGCCTCAACCGACTATTAACACCAGTGGAGGGATGGTGGCAAGGCTGGTGAGTCAGATGCCTTCTATGACCTGTCACAAGTACTAGCTAAAGTCGCCCCTTGGGATGGAGTCATCCTGTCGGATGACTTTAATACCTGAGTGGGTCATGACACTGGCACCTGGGCCAGAGTGATTGGAAGGCATCGGCCAGAACAGCTCAATAATAACGGTAGGAGGCTGCTAGACTTCTATGCAGCACATTGGGCTTACCAACACGCTGTTCCGGCATCGGCGCATCCACACAGCATCATGGATGCACACTGGGTCCAAGCAGGAACATCTGCTGGACTATATAGTAACAGAACACCGAATGCGAGCCCATGTCCTTGACACCAGGACCTACTGTTGAGGTGATCTGCCCGCTGACCATATGCTTGACATCTGTAAGATTTTCCATTCCGGTGGTGGGTGTCCATCTAGGACACCATTCAAAGCCACAGTGGCCTGGTCTCAGCTAGCTGATGAAAGTTGCAAGTTAGAATGTCATCATCTCTTGCAGGAGAATACAAGTTAGGAAGCAGTAAAGTCAGAACACAGATCAGAACATTTAATTAAATGACTGCGTGTTGTCTTGGTGTGGTCTGGGACTGTTTTGTTGGTGTTTTACTGCCTTGCCCTAGCTTGCGTTCGGTATTGATACATCGGCAGGCATGTATGTACTCATTTAATTTGTACTTAGATACTATATTTATATTCGTACATTTTTAGTGACTTGCATTACTTTTTTCTATTTTGTACTCCTAACAAAATTGTATTGCTTGTTGTAACTTGATCCGCCCCTGCTGGACATTTGTGAAAAAAACCAGAAACCTTCACATTACAGGCATCGCAGAGTCCAATTCCAGTTGTCTCCAGACACTCAGACCGCCACACGCAAGCCCGCACTTTGTTGAAGGAACTGGTTCCCATAGAGTTGGCTGCAACAATCCAATGCAACCGATTTAACGGGGTTCAGGAGTTACATGAGGTGCATCCGAAGTCAACGCTACATATTGACAGAAATAATTGAATCACGCTCTATTGGGGGGCAGTGGTGCACCAGAATGGGTCTGGGATCGATTCCAGACTCGTGTGCTTTTTTGGGTGGGGTTGGCATGTACTCCCCTTGTTCTGCATGAGGGTGAGTGAGCGTGTGAGTGGAGTTGGAATGTACTCCCCTTGTTCTGCATGAGGGTGAGTGAGCGTGTGAGTGAGTGGAGTTGGAATGTACTCCCCTTGTTCTGCATGAGGGTGAGTGAGCTTATGAGTGAGTGGAGTTGGAATGTACTCCCCTTGTTCTGCATGAGGGTGAGTGAGTGAGTGGAGTTGGAATGTACTCCCCTTGTTCTGCATGAGGGTGAGTGAGCGTGTGAGTGAGTGGAGTTGGAATGTACTCCCCTTGTTCTGCATGAGGGTGAGTGAGCGTATGAGTGAGTGGAGTATGAATGTACTCCCCTTGTTCTGCATAAGGGTGAGTGAGCGTGTCAGTGAGTGGAGTTGGAATGTACTCCCCTTGTTCTGCATGAGGGTGAGCGTGTGAGTGAGTGGAGTTGGAATGTACTCCCCTTGTTCTGCATGAGGGTGAGTGAGCGTGTGAGTGAGTGGAGTTGGAATGTACTCCCCTTGTTCTGCATGAGGGTGAGTGAGCGTGTGAGTGAGTGGAGTTGGAATGTACTCCCCTTGTTCTGCATGAGGGTGAGTGAGCTTATGAGTGAGTGGAGTTGGAATGTACTCCCCTTGTTCTGCATGAGGGTGAGTGAGTGAGTGGAGTTGGAATGTACTCCCCTTGTTCTGCATGAGGGTGAGTGAGCGTGTGAGTGAGTGGAGTTGGAATGTACTCCCCTTGTTCTGCATGAGGGTGAGTGAGCGTATGAGTGAGTGGAGTATGAATGTACTCCCCTTGTTCTGCATAAGGGTGAGTGAGCGTGTCAGTGAGTGGAGTTGGAATGTACTCCCCTTGTTCTGCATGAGGGTGAGCGTGTGAGTGAGTGGAGTTGGAATATACTCCCCTTGTTCTGCATGAGGGTGAGTGAGCGTGTGAGTGAGTGGAGTTGGAATGTACTCCCCTTGTTCTGCATGAGGGTGAGTGAGTGAGTGGAGTTGGAATGTACTCCCCTTGTTCTGCATGAGGGTGAGTGAGCGTGTGAGTGAGTGGAGTTGGAATGTACTCCCCTTGTTCTGCATGAGGGTGAGTGAGCGTATGAGTGAGTGGAGTATGAATGTACTCCCCTTGTTCTGCATAAGGGTGAGTGAGCGTGTCAGTGAGTGGAGTTGGAATGTACTCCCCTTGTTCTGCATGAGGGTGAGCGTGTGAGTGAGTGGAGTTGGAATGTACTCCCCTTGTTCTGCATGAGGGTGAGTGAGCGTGTGAGTGAGTGGAGTTGGAATGTACTCCCCTTGTTCTGCATGAGGGTGAGTGAGCGTGTGAGTGAGTGGAGTTGGAATGTACTCCCCTTGTTCTGCATGAGGGTGAGTGAGCTTATGAGTGAGTGGAGTTGGAATGTACTCCCCTTGTTCTGCATGAGGGTGAGTGAGTGAGTGGAGTTGGAATGTACTCCCCTTGTTCTGCATGAGGGTGAGTGAGCGTGTGAGTGAGTGGAGTTGGAATGTACTCCACTTGTTCTGCATGAGGGTGAGTGAGCGTATGAGTGAGTGGAGTATGAATGTACTCCCCTTGTTCTGCATAAGGGTGAGTGAGCGTGTCAGTGAGTGGAGTTGGAATGTACTCCCCTTGTTCTGCATGAGGGTGAGCGTGTGAGTGAGTGGAGTTGGAATATACTCCCCTTGTTCTGCATGAGGGTGAGTGAGCGTGTGAGTGAGTGGAGTTGGAATGTACTCCCCTTGTTCTGCATGAGGGTGAGTGAGTGAGTGGAGTTGGAATGTACTCCCCTTGTTCTGCATGAGGGTGAGTGAGCGTGTGAGTGAGTGGAGTTGGAATGTACTCCCCTTGTTCTGCATGAGGGTGAGTGAGCGTATGAGTGAGTGGAGTATGAATGTACTCCCCTTGTTCTGCATAAGGGTGAGTGAGCGTGTCAGTGAGTGGAGTTGGAATGTACTCCCCTTGTTCTGCATGAGGGTGAGCGTGTGAGTGAGTGGAGTTGGAATGTACTCCCCTTGTTCTGCATGAGGGTGAGTGAGCGTGTGAGTGAGTGGAGTTGGAATGTACTCCCCTTGTTCTGCATGAGGGTGAGTGAGCGTGTGAGTGGATTTAGAATGTACCGTGGCGAGGCCCTAATCCGCTGTGTACCAATGCTAATGATAACGAAAAAGGGATGGCTGCGGCAGGACTCTGGGTGCACGCCTCGCCGCTAAGGCTGTTTTTACTATGCACACGCTGTGTAAGTGCGCGCGATTGCCAGCAAGCGGGCCCCACGCCGAAACCTTGCAGCCCCGCGCACACCTTCTCATGCACACCCTCTCATGCACACCGTCTCCCCACAAAAATCACAGACTCCACGCCGAGGCTCTACCCACACACACAGAAATGAACTAAAGTTTATTAACGGCACAAAAACCCGCTACCTGGAGGGGGAATATTTCGTGAGGAGAACCTAGCCTAACTCTGCCTATGCCCCCAGTTACATAAACGTCCTACCATGTACCTCGTAGCTGTACTCACGGCATCGCACGGACGCTATGAGAGTCAGAGGGAGAAGGACGAGCGAAACCCTTGCCTATCGCTGCCTCATAGCAGCACTTGCTGGCATCACATGGACGCTGCGAGCGGCTCGAGGAGGCAGGACGGCAGGCAGTGGGTCTGGATTGCCCGGAGGTTGAAGACAACTGCCCCAATCGTCCCGGGGCTCCCACCTTCATTCTCTAAACTTAAAAGGCCCAAGGTGGAATTGTACCGCGCGGCCAATCGCGCGCTTAACCTGCGCCGTCTAAATGGAGGGCCACGGGGTCTGCTGCCGCTCACCCATTGTCCTCCCGTGCTCATTAATTCTAACCCACTGGTCTGCTCTTCTGGCCAATTATTCCACACTCCGCCTATCCCAAGGTCGTGAGTAACTCATCGCGGTTGGTCCAGTGAACCTTTCCCTTCTGCGCCCATAAAATCTTCAGCCAATTTAGGGGCACCGCAATGTAACCTGTCCTGTGGGGGGCCGGCCAATCTCCTGGCACCGGGAAACCGTGGGACTCTCCCTCTAGGCGCCCTTTAGATTAAAATCCGATGTGCCAGGAAACCCCCCGTCAGGACACTACTAGGGGGGTGGCGCTGTGTGCGGGTTGTGCGCTTAGTCGGGGGCCGGGAGGGGATTGTGGTATTTGCGGAGTTGCTCCGTGGTCGTGGCACCACAACTGAGATGACTGGCCAATGCACCACCTGTGCCCCCTACAGTGTACACACACAAAGTTTGTACACACACACAGTGTACACACACAGTGTACACACACACAGTTTGTACACACACACAGAGTGTACACACAGTTTGTACACACACAGTGTACACACACACAGTTTGTACACACAGTTTGTACACACACACAGTTTGTACACACACAGTGTACACACACACAGTGTACACACACACAGTTTGTACACACACACAGTTTGTACACACACACAGTTTGTACACACACAGTGTACACACACAGTTTGTACACACACACAGTGTACACACAGTTTGTACACACACACACAGTGTACACACACACAGCTTGTACACACACACAGTGTGCACACAGTTTGTACACACACACTGTACACACACACACAGTTTGTACACACAGTTTTAACACAGTTTGTACACACACAGTTTGTACACAGTGTACACACACACAGTTTGAACACACACAGTGTACACACACAGTTTGTACACACACAGTGTATACACACACACAGTGTACACACACACACACAGTTTGTACACACACACAGTGTACACACATACAGTTTGTACACATACAGTGCACACATACACAGTTTGTACACACACACAGTGTACACACACAGTTTGTACACACACACAGTGTACACACACACAGTTTGTACACACACAGTGTACACACATACAGTTTGTACACACACAGTGCACACATACACAGTTTGTACGCACACACAGTGTACACACACACAGTTTGTACACACACACAGTGTACACACAGTTTGTACACACACAGTGCACACATACAGTTTGTACACACACAGCGTGTACACACACAGTGTACACACACACACAGTTTGAACACACACACAGTTTGTACACACACAGTGTACACACACAGTGTACACACTCACAGTGTACACACACACAGTTTGTACACACAGTTTGTACACACAGTGTACACACACACAGTTTGAACACACAGTTTGAACACACACACAGTTTGTACACACACACAGTTTGTACACACACACACAGTGTACACACAATAATATCCACGTTCTTGTTGAGCTTACGCCCCCAAGGGGTCTCTGTTCAAGAGAGGGAGCAATGGAAAATTAATCTAAATAAACAAACTCGAACTCCGCTCTGTGACGCCACCACTCAGCATTATCTCATCGGCGTGAAACGCCAGGCGGCGGTGTCCTTCGCAAGTGACGTCATGTCACCGAGGTATTCGGTGCGCTCTTGAGCGTGACGTCACCTCCGCTTGGTCACTGTCGAAATCTGTTCCGGTACAATCCTTATTTGGGTAAAGCTACGCCCAGTGACTGGCGGATCATTAACATCCTCGACAAATAGACCAAACTAGTTAGCATAATTTATCCAGTTGTAGAGACTCATTGTGGGAGGAGAGTATTGTCTCCCGGAAGGGACGTCATGTCACCTGCTGCCGCGTGACGTCGCGAGGTAACAGGGAGTTGCCTCCGCCCGTGCACTGACATCTGAGGTGAGAAATTCGCATCGCGGTTGTCGTGGTGGTGGTGGTGGTTGTTGTGGTGGTGGTGGTTGTTGTTTACCAAGGTAGATCCTCCCTCTCTCTCGTAGGGATGTCAATTGAGTAGCAGCGAGCATGGGAATCGATGTCCAGGTTGGAACTTTACAACGCGGGGCCTAGCCACGCGGGGCCTTGCCTCCTGCCCTCGCCTGATTGCATTTACTTTAATTATCTCGCTTAAGTTTAATTTGTCTACACCCGGCTCGCCACTTTGTAACTTTGTTTTCCTCTAAATATTCACGCAGTTTTTTTTTATATTTTACCAGGCCAAGCCCGCTTGAGCTGCTATACCGCTCTTGTTATCAGAAGCGACCTGCCCACAACAACACAAGGTGAGGCTTTGTCAACGTGTGTGAATGTTTTGACTTAAAACTTTGGTGACTGCAGGAATTAATATTCTTGGTTCTTTCGGTAAAGTCAAGTAGATAGAAAATAAAATAAAATAACAGATTATAAATTAAATGAAAAATGAAAAATTTAAAGTAAAGCAAAAAACCCACGAGGTTTCGATCGCAACACAAGTGGTCTTTATCTTATTAAATGTAATCTTATTTTTATTTTCAATCTACGTGACTTTACAGAAAGAACCAACAATACGTGCGTCAATGTCTATCTGTCAAAGACGCTAAGCGCGTGCCGCTGTTGACTCTGAATGTGTGGAGGGGAACACCTTCACCACGGGGAGAGAGAGACAGAGACACGGATAGCCTCGGCTATGTTTATGATCCTCGATTCATTACTTGGTGGAGTGAGGAAGAATTAATGCTGAGCAGATGAAGGTGGCCAGGCATGGTGCTGGTCACACCACCACCTGTTTACTCATGGCAGTGTGTGACAGTGTCAAGTTTGTGTTTGCAGTAAAGTCTATTAACAGTCTGTTAACAGTCTAACAGTCTATGTTAATAATCTATGAACACGAAGTCTATGAACACGGAGGTTATATCAAAGCAATAGTTTATTTTTGTTTTCCTCTGGAACTCTGTAAGAATGGAAACAGGATGTGAACACAGCACACACATGCAGCTGAAGTCAGAACTGTTCATCCCCAGCATTCAAGAACATCTGAGCCTGGACTCACACCTGAGTTGCGATTGAACATTAATTCATGCATTTCTGCAAAAACACAAATAGTATTGTTTTCAAAACCCTTTGCTATGTCAGCTGAATTTAGTTTTCATAAATATTCATTTTGTAGTCAGACAGCCGAAATTGTGTGCTTAGAGTTTTGGGTTAACATTCATCTTGAGGATATGAAGGCTTCCAGGCATATTAATGACATTTTCCCTCTCATTGTGTGCCATAGCAGCCCGTGGAGAGAAACCCTTCAGGTGCCCTCTGTGCGGGAAGGCGTTTGCAGATTCATCAAATCTGATGAATTTGGGAAACTTTTTCACTACATCATGAATATATTAATAAGTATAGACGTGTAAGTCACGTGTGCATTCCTCTGTGCCTGACGTGTAGATGGTGTGGATATTCTTTTTTATGTCTGCAGCTGACGCTTCCTCTGCAGAATTGGTCTGATGGAGCAAAGGCACTCAGCGCAGCTCGGTACGACAAGTCAACAATGCGACCAGCGTGCATACAGCACGGACCGGACTGGAAATCTGACACGGCACCAGAGAAGTCACAGGAGAGAAACCCTTCAAATGTACTGTGTGTAACAAGGCATTTGCATGGCCATCAGTTTTTCAGAACCACCAGAGAACACACACGGGAGAGAAACCCTTCAAGTGCACTGTGTGTGGGAAGGCATTTTCAGATTTATCTACTCTTAAAAAACACCAGAGAACACACACAGGAGAGAAACCCTTCAAGTGCAGTGTGTGCGTGAAGGCGTTTACACAGTCATGTAATCTTGTAACACACCAGAGAACACATACGGGAGAGAAACCCTTCAAGTGCAGTGTGTGTGCGAAGACATTTTCAGATTCATCTGCTCTTAAAAAACACCAGAGAACACATACGGGAGAGAAACCCTTCAAATGCACTGTGTGTGGGAAGGCATTTTCAGATTCATCTACTCTTAAAAAACACCAGAGAACACACACAGGAGAGAAACCCTTCAGGTGCAGTGTGTGTGGGAAGACATTTTCAGATTCATATAATCTTGTAACACACCTGAGAACACACACGGGAGAGAAACCCTTCAGGTGCACTCTGTGCGGGAAGGCGTTTGCACAGTCACCACATCTTAAAATACACCAGAGAACACACACGGGAGAGAAACCCTTCAAGTGCAGTGTGTGCGTGAAGGCGTTTGCACATTCATCTGCTCTTGTAAAACACCAGAGAACACACACGGGAGAGAAACCCTTCATGTGCACAATGTGCGGGATGGCGTTTACACAGTCATCAACTTTTCGAAGACACCAGAGAACACAAAAGCATCGGAAGATCCACAAGGAGCGGAGTCGGAGTCTGAAATCAGCTTGTGAAAGTCAAAGTGCCGCAATAATCCCATCCCTCATGAAACAAGAACCGGACGAAAATCTCAGCTTGGACACTTTTAAAGGTATAAAGGTGAAATATGAAGATGTGATGGTGAAATATGAAGAGGTGAAGGTGAAATGTGAAGAAGTGATGAGCGAAGAAGTGAAGGTAAAAAGTGAAGATGAAGATTCAACTCCAAAATGGGACCTTCACATCGTAAAGCAGGAGGAGAATTCTGACTGTGAATCAGAGTGAGGAAACTCCCAGCAGTTTGTTGAAGTGGAGGTGTGGGTGGACTTGCTCCTAGACAATACAAAGTCAAGTGGAGACCCGGTAGATGTGTAAGCCAGAGACGATGTCGCTACAATAGATGCACCTTTGTCACAGGCCTTTAATGACAAGAACGTGAATTTGGACACTCAATTCCTAGGTTCAACCTGCAGAGTAAGGGCGGCCAGTCTTTGTGGGCCCGTGGGTTGGGTAGACCTCTAACCAGGAGCAAGAGCGAATAAACTCCCAAGCATTCACTATGTTATAATAATTGCTTTTACACGGTGCTTGCTTAATCGCCTCAGCAACTCGGAGTTTTGTGTCGTACCTCGCCTGAAACACTCGAAGAGCATCCCCAAGTAGCAGCTGCCCCTGTGTGGCACAAGGTGGTGGCCCTGCACCGGCCTGCATGTGGACAAGAGCCTGTCAGTAGGGGGCGATGATTGATGCGTTATCTCAGTTGTGTAGTTTGTAGGTAATGTTTAGAATTTGCTACATTTTCACTCAGACGCCAGCATGCAATGGCCTACTCGTTTTGAATGACACAATAGTATGTTTTACATACACTGAAGCAGACTGTGCAACTTTTTTAAAAAGCTTCTTGTTAATACGATGTAACGTGATGCAGTATATTTCACTGCAGTAATCCAATTTTGTTAATATGCCTGTCAATAATTTAGAATGTATACTTGTCTGGTTTTGTGCATACTTGCAACATTTGATCTATAAGGGTCAAACAATGAATAAGTGATGTTAGGACAAAGTGTGTGTGTGTGTTTGAAAGTAACCTGTACAGAGAACTCAGGTGAGACCCGTTGTTCTTGTGATACAGTTCACATGGTGTTTTTGTGTTCCACGAAGCATCTGGAGCAACTCATTGTCTTTTTAAATAGGTAGCACACTCGGATCATTCATCAGTTACAAGGCATACCACTTAAAAGTTACACGTATAGGAGGAGGTACATTCTCTACAACACGAATTGTAGTTTTGTCTTACGTGTTGATGCCACGTGATGTGTCGAAGGCTCTCTAACAGCTCACAGGACAGACCCAAGTGCTGTGTGCTCAATGAGATGACTGACAGAGGCACCACTGCACCGACTTGGTGTGGCCGGCGCTCCGCTGGTTGTTGTGAGCGTCGCTCATCCGCCCTCCGTTGTTACTGGAGGGCGACTGCCTCCAACTGCCCAGCAGCGTGCTTCACGAGCCTCCTCCACAGAGGCCGATCTTGACACCGCTGGTACCGGTCATCGGCAAGCCCACTCAGCTCCACATCCTTCTCGTACAGCATCAGTCCATACATCTTTAAGAGGGTTATCGAAATGCCATGCTACAGACAGATGGGCAGTTATGAACGAACAGAGCTAATGCATTAACATCTCAAACTTGGTTGGAAAGCGTTAAAAAGGAATGTCTTATTTGACCTGAACTGCATATTGATTGATTTGCATGTAATTTCTAAGACAATGCAAATTTGGCCCAATATGTACAAATCTTTTCCACTAAGCATACATGTTCCAGGCAACGGTTATTCACCGTGAAACGCGATGCAGTGAAGGACAATAAAAACAACTGTAATACAGAAATCGTGCACTCACATCAGTCTGGGTTAGCGCGTGAGAGGACCTGTAATACTATGATCTTTCCAGATACGGAGACAAATTGGCATTAATGCAGATTTGAGGCTATGCGGATGGCTTTGAACCTAATGCACCCTTCAATGGTAATGCACATAATAGAGACATGCTTTGTTCACTTTTCTAAACCCATGCTTTTAAAATAATCTCAAGCAATTTTCTCTGCCAGTCATTGCCTGATCTTATTGCACACACTCACACACACACACAAAGATCCCCCATACAGCCTTCAACAGACTGCTGGGGCAAGTGCTGATGGTGAGCTATAAACGCTGGCACGCACGGCACTCTAGGGGGAGGGTGGCCAACACCGCACCGGGCCGCCTTTGTCTCCCCTGATATTTACACACCACACTCGGAAGTCATTCAAGACCACATCGATGTAGGGAAAACCCAGGACTGGTTTAAATATTTGCCACTGTTGTGTGTCATGAACAGGAATCCAAGTTGGGTCACCGGGTTACGGAGTGCAGTGCGATAGCCACTAAATTACTGCTCCCCACTCATACACAACAACAAGAACAAAGATCCCCAGTAGAGCATTAACAGACGCTAGGGGCAAGTGCTGTTAGCGAGCACCTATGAAGGCAGGCACGGCACACGAGGGGGGTGGGTAGCCAGCACCGCGCCCGGCCGCCTTTGTATCCCGAGTGGCGATGCTCACATCACACGAAGTACTCATTTTTAGGCTGAGTCGACCTAGGGAAGGCCCAGGACCGGTTCAGATGATCGTCACTGGCGGTGTTGGCCGTGAGCGGGAAACGAACCCAGGTCTCCGGGTTCGTAGCGCTAACCGCTGCCCTACCGCTCGTACAAAGATACGTTTAAACACGCGCACGCAAATACACATTCTGTTTGACTAACACTTCTTTCAAACCGTACGTAGCCAAACATGCTAATCGAAGGTGAATAAGGTATCGAATGGCACAAATGCAGGCGTTAAATTGTTCATACACCTAATAGACATGCTCTTTGGTTCTATTCGGCAAAGTCACGTAACAAACAAAAATAAAAAAAAACACGACGTTTGGCCACAACACAAGTGGCCTTCATCAGGTGAAGGGACCGTGCTGTCATGAGGACAGCGTTGGACTGAAAACAGCCAAGCCCAGGTCGCGTCCTTTAAGCTGTGTGGGAGGCTGTTTTCACTCCAACGCTGTCCTCATGACAGCACGGTCCCTTCACCTGATGAAGGCCACATGTATTGTGGCCGAAACGTCGTGAATTTTTTATTGTTTGTTACGTGATTTTACCGAATAGAACCAAAAAGTATGGATCCTTGCAGTCACGAAAGCTTTAAATCTAGAACCTAATAGACACTTATTGCAAGGTATTAAGTCCACGGCCAACACCAGTGAGGATGATCTTAACCGGTCCTGGGCCTCCCCTAGGTCGACTCAACCTCAAATGAGTACCTGGTGATGCGGTGTGTAAACATCGCCACTGGGGAGACAAAGGCGGTCGGGCATGGTGCTGGCCACCCACCCCCTCGTGTGCCGTGCCGACCTTCATAGGTGCTGCTGGCTAACAGCACTTGCCACTGCAGTCTGCTACAGGCTAGACGAGTAATGTGGATCTTCAGAGACCATGTGAGGTTATTGGTCAAAAGTATGCCACTGCGTTCTGGCGTCAGTCAAAATCAAAAATTTGAAAATGGCCTGCGTCAAATAATCGGCGGAAATTATGCATTGACCATTCGTGTGGCTGCTTGTAAATCTGTTTGAGAAAATAAATTATGAATGTGAATTCACTCTTAGGCTGGTTAGAGGACATCAATTGATGGGTCCGCCAGCAGATGGCTTGGTTGCTGCTGCTGCTGCTGCTGCTTTGGCTGTGGTACACAAGTACAAGACTGCGTGCGTGCCATAGTCGGGAGCGGTGGTGCAGCGGTTAGCGCCACACTGCGCTGCGAACCAGCTCACGGCCAACACCACTGGTGACGATTATCTGAACCGGTCCTGGGCCTCCCCTAGGTCGACTCAGCCTCAAATGCGTACCTGGTGCTGTGTGTAAACATCGTCACTGGGGAGACAAAGGCGGTCCCCACAGCATCGGAAGTCCCCAGCCCCGACACGCCGACGTCAATCCCTGCGCCGAGTTGACGGCGGAGGAACTCCGCGGTGTGGAGCAAGCGGATTGATGGCTGGAGATGAGGTTTGACGAGATGTGATTGGTTGCTGGAGATGAGTGGACACGGTGCGAGGCGTGACGAGATGTGATTGGTTGCTGGAGATGAGTGGACATGGTGCGAGGTGTGACGAGATGTGATTGGTTGCTGGAGATGAGTGGACACGGTGCGAGGTGTGACGAGATGTGATTG
The DNA here is from genome assembly GCF_048934315.1 of Petromyzon marinus. Classification (NCBI taxonomy): domain Eukaryota; kingdom Metazoa; phylum Chordata; class Hyperoartia; order Petromyzontiformes; family Petromyzontidae; genus Petromyzon; species Petromyzon marinus. Next base: position 314,148 of record NW_027422950.1, on the reverse strand, counting down.
GTGGCTGGAGATGAGTGGACACGGTGCGAGGTGTGACAAGATGTGATTGGTTGCTGGAATTGAGTGGACACGGTGCGAGGCGTGACGAGATGTGATTGGTGGCTGGAGATGGAGTGGACGCGGTGCGAGGTGTGACGAGATGTGATTGGTTGCTGGAGATGGAGTGGACACGGTGCGAGGTGTGACGAGATGTGATTGGTGGCTGGAGATGATGTGAAAGGGGAAGGAGAGGGATATGGGAGAGGGAGCGCGGGGATAAGAGGGCACGTCAGAGGAGGGACGAGGGGAGAGAGCTGTGGATGAAGGAGGGAGCTGTGTGTGATGGAGGCGGAGTAAACGGACTGGTACCCTGACTTGTCTCAGCGGGTTGGTGAGGAGAGCGTCCACTACAACAGCCGGAATAGCAGCAAATGAAAGCATTGGCGGTACATCGCTCGTGTGTGGTATAAGAAAAAGCTAAAATTTCGCAATAATTATTCATTTTCCTACGATGCGCAACACCCGGTCGTGAAGCATTGCGGGTGCCTCAAAATCAGTTCTCGTGATGTCGAAGCGGTCGAAAGACGAATGTTTACGTGAGCAGCTGAACACGAAGCTTCACAGTCTGTTGCCGTACAGCACCCGGCCTGATGATGATGATGATTGACTGCTTCACGTTCCAAATGGCAGATTTTGACTCCTTGTGCCCGAGACTTGGTCGGACGGTTCCTCGACACGTTTACGGAATCAAAAAGATTGCGACTCGTGGTGTCACATATTCTTGGTTCTTTCGGTAAAGTCACGTTGAGGGGAAAAACAATAAAATCATAAAATATATATGAAACAATAAAATTCTCACAACGTTTCGACTGCAACACAAGCAGTCATCATCAGGTGTTCTTGCCGTCGGTTTTCACACCTGATGATGACTGCTTGTGCTGCAGTCGAAACGTCGTAAGAATTTTATTGTTTTATATATTTTTTATTATTGTTTTCCCTTCAACGTGACTTTACCGAAAGAACCAACAATACGAATCACCGCAGTCACGAAAGCTTTAAATCGTGGTGTCACGTTCGATCGGGGAAAGCGGCTGCTGAATCTGAGTGCAGCTTCTGACCGAGAGCCCTGCGGCTCCCTCAAGGGGCAAGAGCGACATCATTGGACTGCTTTGTGAGGACCGGTGTGGCACGCTGCACCGGCGTGCCACCAATACGTCCAAACGCTGTGACTGCCGCTAGTTCTGGTGTCCTGGTCGATTCGTCCGATCCATGCGTTGTTGGTGGGGGGGGGGGTCAACCCCCACGAGGGGGACCCAGTTTGTGTGTAGGGGAGATAGAGGGGCATCTTCCTGAGCCCACTCTGATCAGACGTCAGGGGGGGGGGGTGGGGGGGAGCGCCAGTCAATAGCCCTGAGACAACGATTAACGGGCAAGGAGAGGAAACTGCACAGGGTAAGGGTAGGACAGTTGGAAGAAGAGAGAAGGAGGGGATTTGGTGAGTGGAGATGGGGGGGGGGAGCAGAAGTAGGGGGTGCAGAAAGAGGATAAGAGAGAGAGAGAGGGGAGTCTGCTGGAGCGTGGGCAACCTGCTGTGTGACCTCTTAGCGTTCCCTGGGGATCGTCAAGAAAGTGACCTTTGATAAGCACTGAAGTTCCTTCACCCGCGTGCGTGCTCGCAATCCGCTTTGGACGTCAATTACGCGGCTTTGTATTTAAAATATGTCGTGTTTTTTTTAATTAGGATTAGAATGTTCAGCCAATCTTCTATGCACCACTCCTCGTTAGTTTAACACACCTTAATATGCAGAAGACCACAGAGCTCATTGACTACAATTTCCCGTTGACATCTTTATATCAGCAGGATGTACATTACAAATCACATGTTCAGCATCTTCATTGGAAGTGAATGGCGGTTGTTGTTGTTGTTGTGTCACTGTGTGTGTCACTGCGTGTGTCGCTGTGTGTGTGTCACTGTGTGTCACTGTGTGTGTCACTGTGTCACTGTTACTGTGTGTCACTGTGTGTCACTGTGTTACTGTCACTGTGTGTGTCACTGTGTGTGTGTCACTGTGTGTGTGTCACTGTGTCACTGTGTGTGACTGTGTGTGTGTCACTGTGCATGGGGAGCAGTAGTGTAGCGGTTAGCGCTACGCTGCGCTATGAACCTGGCGACCCGGGTTCGATTCCCGCTCACGGCCAACACCAGTGACGATTATCTGAACCGGTCCCGGGCCTCCCCTAGGTCGACTCAGCCTCAAATGAGTACCTGGTGCGGTGTGTAAACATTGCCACTAGGGAGACAAAGGCGGCCGGGCGTGGTGCTGACCACCCACCCCTCGTGTACTGTTCCTGCCTTCATAGGTGCTCGCTAACAGCACTTGCCTCTACAGTCTGTTAAGGCTATATGGGAGATCTTTATCTTTGTGTCACTGTGTGTCACTGAGTGTGTGTCACTGTGTGTGTCACTGTGGGTGTCACGGTGTCACTGTTTGTGTCACGGTGTCAACGTGTGTGTCACTGTGTGTTTGTCACTGTGTGTGTCACTGTGTTGCTGTGTGTCACTGTTACTGTGTCACTGTGTGTCACTGTGTTACTGTCACTGTGTCACTCTATGTCACTGTGTGTCACTGTGTGTCACTGTGTCACTGTGTGTCACTGTGTTACTGTGTGTCACTGTGTGTGTTACTGTGTGTGTGTACACTGTGTCACTGTGTCTGTGTCACTGTGTGGGTGTCACTGTGTCACTGTGTGTGTCACTGTGTATCGCTGGGTGTGTGTACAGTGTGTGTCACTGTGTGTGTACACTGTGTGTATACACTGTGTGTGTGTACTGTGTGTGTACACTGTGTGTGTACACTGTTTGTGTCCGCATTGAACCGAACTCCCGGCAAGGCCATCTACTTAATGACGAGAGAAAATTCACACGAAATGTCCTTTTCAATGAAGTCTCCCAGATGTAAATTGATACAAGCTTTTAATGAAGAAACAAAATAATCTAATTCAAAACACAACACAATTCAAAGATGTTTCATTTTAAAACTTCAAAACGGAGCATGGGGTACTTGCGTGAATGCGTCCTTCGTGTGCAAATGTTGTGACTTTCCTGGCCTGAAGGCCGTCAATGTGTTGGACCATTATTGGTGCACAGCGTCTCAACAACAGCAGTGGGGTTTGCTTCAACCGATAGGTACGAACATCCAGACGTGAATCAGCAAGGAGCATTTCTAGTCCCAGTTAAACAAAATCTACGTCAACACGTAAGACAAAACTATCATTCGTGTTGTAGAGAATGTATCTCCTCCTATACGTGTAACTTTTAAGTGGTATGCCTTGTAACTGATGAATGATCCGAGCGTGCTCCCTATTTCAAAGACAATGAGTAGCTCCAGATGCTTCGTGGAACACAAACGTACCCTTTGACCTGTATCACAAGAACAACGGGTCTCACCTGAGTTCTCTGAACAGGTTACTTTCAAACAGACACACTTTGTCCTAACATCACTTATTCAATGTTTGACCCTTATAGATCAAATGTTACAAGTATGCACAAAATCAAACAAGTATTCATTCTAAATTGTTGACAGGCATATTAACAAAATTGGATTACTTCAGTGAAATATACTGCATCACGTTGCATCGTATAAACAAGCTTTAAAAAAATTGCACAGTCTGCTTCAGTGTATGTAAAACATACTATTGTGTCATTCAAAACGAGTAGGCCATTGCATGCTGGCATCTGAGTGAAAATGTAGCAAATTCTAAACATTACTTACAAACTACACAACTGAGATGACACATCAACCATCGCCCCCTACTGACAGGCTCTTGTCCACATGCAGGCCGGTGCAGGGCCACCACCTTGTGCCACACAGGGACAGCTGCTACTTGGGGATGCTCTTCGAGCGTTTGAGATGAGATACAAAACTCTGAGTTGCTGAGGCGATTAAGCAAGCACCATGTAAAAGCAATTATTATGATTACATAGTGAATGCTTGGGAGCTTATTGGCTCTTGCTCCTGGTTAGAGATCTACCCAACCCACGGGCCCACAAAGTGTTCAACTTCACATTCTTGTCATTAAAGGCCTGTGACAAAGGTGCATCTATTGGAGCAACATCATCTCTGGCTTACACATCTACCGGGTCTCCACTTGACATTGTATTGTCTAGGAGCAAGTCCACCCACACCTCCACTTCCACAAACTGCTGGGAGTTGCCTCACTCTGCCTCAGTCAGAATTCTCCTCCTGCTTTACGATGTGAAGGTCCCATTTTGGAGTTGAATCTTCATCTTCACATTTTACCTTCACTTATTCGCTCAGCACTTCTTCCCTCTTCACCTTCACTTCTTCATATTTCACCTCGATACCTTTAAAAGTGTCCAAGCTGGGATTTTCGTCCGGTTCTTGTTTCATGAGGGATGGGCTCATTGCGGCACTTTGACTTTCACAAGCTGATTTCAGACTCCACTCCTTGTGGATCTTCTGATGCTTCTGTGTTCTCTGGTGTTTTACAAGATCAGATGACTGTGCAAACGCCTGCACGCACACACTGCACTTGAAGGGTTTCTCTCTCGTGTGTGTTCTCTGGTGTACTTCAAGATGTGATGAACGTGCAAACGCCTTCCAACAAACACTGCACTTGAAGGGTTTCTCTCCCGTGTGTGTTCTCTGGTGTGTTACAAGATTACATGACTGTGCAAACGCCATCCCGCACATCGTGCACCTAAAGGGTTTCTCTCCCGTGTGTGTTCTCTGGTGGTTCTGAAAAACTGATGGCCATGCAAATGCCTTGTTACACACAGTACATTTGAAGGGTTTCTCTCCTGTGCGAGTTCTCTGGTGCCGTGTCAAATTTCCAGTCCGGTCCGTGCTGTATGCACGCTGGTCGCATTGTTGACTTGTCGTACCGAGCTGCGCTGACTGCCTTTGCTCCATCAGACCAATTCTGCAGAGGAAGCGTCAGCTGCAGACAGAAAAAAAGAATATCCACACCATCTACACGTCAGGCACAGAGGAATGCACACGTGACTTACACGTCTATACTTATTAATATATTCATGATGTAATGAAATTTTTCTCAAATTCATCAGATTTGATGAACGTGCAAACGCCTTCACGTAGAGAGTGCACCTGAAGGGTTTCTCTCCACAGGCTGTTATAGCACACAATGAGAGGGAAAATGTCATTAATATGCCTGGAAGCCTTCATATCTTCCAAGATGAATGTTAACTCAAAACTCTAAGCACACAATTTCGGCTGTCTGACTACAAAATGAATATTTATGAGAGCTAAATTCAGCTGACATAGCAAAGGGTGTTGAAAACAATACTATTTGTGTTATGCAGAAATTAATGTTCAATCGCAACTTAGAGGTGTGAATCCAGGCTCAGATGTCCTTGAATGCTGGGATGAACAGTTCCGAATTCAGCTGCATGTGTGTGCTGTGTTCACCTCCTGTTTCCATTCTTATAAAGAGTTCCAGAGGAAAACAAAAATAAACTGTTTTTATATATCTTCGTGTTCAACAGAGTTAATAGACTTTACTTCAAACACAAACTTGACACTGTCACACACTGGTATGAGTAAACAGGTGGTGGTGTGACCAGAACCATGCCTGGGCACCTTCATCTGCTCAGCATTAATTCTTCCTCACTCCACCAAGTAATGAATCGAGGATCATCAACATAGCCGAGGCTATCCGTGTCTCTGTCTCTCTCTCCCCGTGGTGAAGGTGTTCCCCTCCACACATTCAGAGTCAACAGCGGCACGCGCTTAGCGTCTTTGACCGATAGATACATTGACGCACGTATTGTTGGTTCTTTCAGTAAAGTCACGTAGGCAGAAAATAAAAACAGATTAAATTCAATAAGATAAAGACCACTTGTGTTGAGATCGAAACGTCGTGGGTTTTTTGCTTCATTTTCAATGTTTAATTTAATTCATAATTTTATTTTATTTTCTATCTACGTGACTTTACCGAAAGAACCAAGAATATTAATTCCTGCAGTCACCAAAGTTTTAAGTCAAAACATTCACACACGTTGACAAAGCCTCACCTTGTGTTGTTGTGGGCAGGTCGCTTCTGATAACAAGAGCGGTATAGCAGCTCAAGCGGGCTTGGCCTGGTGAAAAAAATAAAAACTGCGTGAATATTTACAATAAAACAAAGTTACAAAGTGGCGAGCCGGGTGAAGACAAATTAAACTTAAGCGAGATAATTAAAGTAAACGCAATCAGGCGAGGGCAGGAGGCAAGGCCCCGCGTGGCTAGGCCCCGCGTTGTAAAGTTCCAACCTGGACATCGATTCCCATGCTCGCTGCTACTCAACTGACATCCCTACGAGAGAGCGAGGCTCTACCTTGGCAAACAACAACAACCACCACCACCACCATGATGAGAATTTCTCACCTCGGATTTCAGTGCAAGCGCGGATCGGCAGCCTCCTGTTACCTTGCGACGGCACGCGGGTAAGCAGGTAACATGACGTCACTTCTGGGGTAAGAAACACGCCCCTCCCACAATGAGCAGCTCTGTAACTGAACAAATTATATTTTGATTTAAAGCTTTCGTGACTGCAGTAATTCATATTCTTAGTTTTTTCGGTAAAGTCACGTTGAAACGTCGTGAGAATTTTTTATTGTTTTATATATATTTTGTTATTTTGTTGTTTCTCTTCAACGTGACTTTACCGAAAAAACTAAGAATATGAACAAATTATGTTAATGAGTCCGGGCCATATGTCGAGGGATGGGGGCGTGGCTGCTGAACCCGTCACAATAAACACTCGACGGCTTCAACGAATACATTATGTTAATTAACCGCCAGTCACTGGGCGTACCTTTGCCCAAATAAGGATTGCCACTGGATTGATATCGGTAGTGACCCAGGCGGAGGTGACGTCACGGTCAAGAGCGCGGTGGACGGGGTTGGGGGAGTGTGAATACCTTGGTGTCATGACGTCACTAGCGAGGTACACCTCCCGCTGGCACTTCATGCCGTTGAGGTCATGCTGAGTGGTGACGTCACAGAGCGGAGATGGAGTTTAAGTTGATTTAGATTCATTTTCCATTGCCCCTCCCTTGGGTGCGTGAACTCAGCAACAACAACGTGGACATTATTGTGTGTACAGTGTGTGTGTGTACACACTGTGTGTGTGTACGTACATACACTGTGTGTGTGTACACAGTGTATGTATGTACGTACACTGCGTGTACGTACATACACACACAGTGTGTAGTGGAGGGCAAAGGCGGTGCATTGGCCAGTCATCTGAGTCAGTCGACCCATGGCATCTTTTAATTAATTTTTTTTAAATTTATTATTTTTATTTGTTATTTGTGTTAATTTTTTTTCATTTTTTAATATTTTATTTTATTTATTTTTTGTTTTCTATCTACGTGACTTTACCGAAAGAACCAGGAATATGGTAGCGCATTCTCTATTTGTTGCAGAGATTCAAAGTTCAAATCCGACAGGCACACCTGGCTACACCAGTAACATTCACCACAATATGCGCTGTTCTGCTTCACGGCGGATGTCAAACAGGGTATTGTGTCACTCACAACGCACAGGTCATTGCATGTTGGTGTCACGGTCAAAATTGTGGTAAACATTATCCGGAAACCCCACAACGTAGATGACGCATCAATGATTGCCCCCTACCGACATAATTATACCAGGTGCAGGCCGGTGGAGGGCCACCTTGTGCCACACAGGGGCAGCTGCCACTTAGGGGTGCCCTTCGATTGTTTGAGATGAGATTCGATACGAAACACCTAGTTGCTGAGGCAATTAGGCAAGCGACTTATGAGTGAAAATGTTGTTTATAACGTAGTGAATGCTTGGGAGTTTAATTATCTCTCGCTCCTGCTCACAGATTTACCCAGCCCACAGATCTTACATATGAAAAGCTAATGGTCAGTGAGGTCAGCAGCACTGTCGGTTCTGGTGTCAAGGACATGGGCCTGCATTCGCTGGTCCACTGCTATATAGTCCAGCGGATGTTCTTGCTTGGACCCGGCGTGAATCCATGATGTTGTCTGGATGCACAGATGCCAGAACAGCGTGTTGGCAATGACAAGTCCACAGGCTGCACAGAAGTCTAACAGCCTCCTACCGTTGTTATTGAGTTGTTCCAATCGCTCCAGACCAGGTTCCAGCATCATGACCAACTCGGGCATTGAAGTCACCCAACAGGATGACTCTATCCCGAGGGGCCACTTTTAGCTAACACCTGTGACAGGTCATAGAAGGAATCTGAATCCACAGGCATGCCTGCATTCCTCCACTGATGTTCATCTTCGGTGGGGGCATAAGCAGCCACCATCACCACCATTTTCTGCCTCCTGTTGATGGGGAGGCGAGCCCAAAGTAGCCTGGGGCTTACAGTTTCCCACACCTCGCCGCCAGCTTCCCACGCCGCCTTCATTCTTATTTCAGAATTAGAGCCACTCCTTGTTGTTTGGCATTCTCCTGCCCGAGAGGAGGACTCTGCACCCCTCATGATGATTGGAGTCAGAGCCAGTCCACTGGATCTCCTGAATGCCACAGAGATCCAGGCGGTACCGGTCCAGCTCTGTACAGAGTAGCAGCCTCTCCTCCACGTGGCCACTCTCAGTGGCTTTTTGCCATTTCTAGAGGAACCCCAAGGGTAAGGATTCAGGAATGCTCATTCTGTGTAACTTCCTGGATAAATAAATTATCATCATTTACACTCCGCACCCAGTTGTTATTTTTGCTGTCATCTGACGTACCGATTTGGGGAGGCATCATGCGCGTGCAGGGGCAGAGCCACAGGGGGGGGGCTGGGGGGGGCTTGGCCCCCCCTGAAATTTTGGGAAAGTCGGTAATCGGGATAACCCGATATCTGGCTGCTCCAAAAATGCTGCAGGCTGCCACCTTGTGCTGCCATCTTGTGCTGCCCTGCAGGCTGCCACCTTGTGCTGCCCTGCAGGCTGCCACCTCGTGCTGTCCTGCAGGCTGCCACCTTGTGCTGCCACCTTGTGTGCTGCCCTACAGGCTGCTTGAGCGGCAGCCTTTCAAACTTATCGGCCACGTCAGCGGCTCCGACCTATTAATTAACTCCGCGTTCAAATCCAATAAAATTTGTTTCATACATTTGTGGCGCCAATTGGAAAACATAAACTGGATATCTCAGAATGTTGAAGTCAGCAACCCCCCAAAGTCAAAATCCTGGCTCCGCCCCTGCGCGTGTGGACAGATGGAGGGGAAACTCGCGAATGTTGCGCGATTCTAGTTTATCGATAATGAAACTGTTCCAGTGGGATAAGGCGTTGCTGGAGAGCGTTACGGGATCCATGAGTACGCCCACTCCCTCCCCCCCCCCCCCTTGGTTATCATTTGCAATCGATGCATAACTAGTGCACCACTATACGCTATCATGAACACTACAGCCGACTTAATCGAGACCCAAAACGCACAGAAATTACAGTGATACTCTGATTTAACGTCGCTTCGCAAATTAGGTGGTCACGTTATTAACATCGCCACCCGATTTGCGTCGCCTCAACCCCCACACTCACGTCGCTGACAGCATCACCGTTCGTCCTCTCTCGTTATCCATCGCCTCTCAGCCCCTTCGCCTCCACCACCACCACCTACTACCACCATCACCACTTACTACTACCACCACTACCACCACCACCACCTACTACTACCACTACCACCACCACCATCACACTATCAATCGCTTCGGTATAACGCCGTTTCGATACTCAGGAACGCATCCCTGACGTCCACACACACACAGATAGACACACAGAAAATTACTTTAATAGGCAAGGTTGTCTACAAGTGTAGCGTGAAGTGTATACAGTGCAACGCGGCTCAGTGAAGGGTATGACGGATGCTGCAGGGGCGGCTCCCTAAACAACTTTGTAGGGGTCACCGAACCGCACTGTGAATCCTCAGTGTGCCGAGTGAATGTTTCTAACATTTGGCAAAACGCGGCGTTAACAAGAACGGAGTAAAAAGGAACAACAAGGCCACTTAGTCACTAACCGCATTCAAGTGGTGACGGTCAAAAACAACGGTGCTTCTGCATTGTGGAAATTCACCACATGCGGATGTTGACAAGTGTATAGCAGGGTAGTGAAGTGTAGCGTATCAACGTGTAGCGTTTGTAGTAGTGTAATGTATAGTGTAACGCGGCTCGTAGCGATGGGCATGCTGGATGCCGTGGTGCCCCAAACAAACTTCGTGGGGGTCATCAAACACCCGCAGAACCCGGGGCTGAAACCAGATGGAGTCCGATTTCAGCCGAGGCCACCCCTAGGCTGCGGCTTGAGGCTACTTGCACAAGAATTGATCGGTCCATGGGCACAGCTTGCAATCGACGTTCCAGTGGAGTTGTTCCTTGCATCCGCATTGCTTCTCCACCGTGACTGGGGGGGGGGGGGGGGGGGGGACAGCGCGGGGCGAGAGTGCGAAACGAACGCGAGAACTGTCGTCGTTTTGACCGCAAGATTTTTTTCATCGCAATCTTGCGATCACCGTTGACGCCGCCGTCTCCGTGCCGGAGTTGCTTGGGTCGCTGTCCTAGCCCAAGTTTTTGTTTCTATCCTAGCCCAAGTTTTTGTTTCTATCCTAGCCCAAGTTTTTGTTTCTATCCTAGCCCAAGCGCTGTATATGCTGGTCATAGCGAAGTACCGTAGGATATGAAAGTATGTTATCTGCATGATGCGCCCTAATAAAAAAGAACGAAGGCAAGTTTTCCGAGGGACATTACAGTAGTGTAGAATAGTGTAGAGTGGTGTATAGTTGTATAGTGTAGCATGCAGCGTAGTGTATAGTGTGTGATGTATAGTGTAGTCGTGCATTGCAGTGTATAGTGTGCATGCTGAACTTCTTCACACCGTACGTAGCTAACCATGCTCAGGAGGTGCGGGGGAAGGGCAAACACTAAAAGTGCTTCTAAAGAAGAGCTTTAAATCTAAGCACCTTCTAATATCGGAAGAGCATTCCAGACGGCCGCAGAAGCACATCCGAGAGCGCTGCGCAATGATGCAGTGACCACCGCCTTTGTTCGATGGCCGAGCCAAAAAGCCGCTGCTACCAAGATGACCGGAGTTTGTTCCAACAGTTCACGCTCCTGGACGAGATCATTTTTTTTTACCGTGGTTTATTTGTGGAAAGCCGAGTGGCTGAGCGGAATCAAAATGGCTGACTCCGTTTCAGATCGCGGGCTCCCAATTCCGTGTTTTGGCCGTCCGTAATTTCAACGATAAATGCTGCTACATTTGAGTTGTACATTTTTGCTCGATACCAGATTAGAAAAATTCAGAAAATGTCCTTTCACTGAAATGTGACACACATGTAGAGAGAGAGACAGCAGAGGTTGTGGGTTCGATGCCGGCCCCTGCTGCTGCATATTTGGAGTCTGCGTCTCATCATCATCACGGTGGCTAGTAGATGTTAACTATCTCGCCTGATATGCAGGGGTCGTGGGTTCAATCCCAACTCTGACAATGACCGCTGCTGTATGTTTGGAGCGTTTCAGATCTGCCTTGTGCTCGCGGATCTGGTCAGAGACGTGACGTTTCGTTTACCCAACGTAACAATGACCACATGTGCAACTTCGTCTGTAGACTCCAGGGTATTGCAGGTCAGGAATGACATCCTTCACAGATGGGATTAGATCACGGATTTTGTGTAATATGAAATAGTTGCCGCTTTTTAATGAATAGTTTTAGTTTATTTTCGGGGAGGGGAGGGGGGGTGGGTGGGGTGATGTGCGCACCTTGAGAGGTGTCGTATCCTCTGTCACAGCACGTGACACAGCGTCCCTCGGTGGCCCCCTCCGAGGTGACGCTGCACTGCGGCCCCACCGTGCCGGGGACGCCGTCAGTCTCGTCGCGCTCGCAATACTCCGGGCTGGCGTTCACGTGAACCAGGTCGCTCACCGTGGGCGCCGTCAACCGCTCGTTCACCGCCTCCAGACGCCGGCGGGGCCAGCGGGCGGCGCCGCCCCTGCTGCCGTTGGCGCCTCCGGCACCACCCCCACCGTTGTGGCTCACCAGCTGCACGGCGGAACTTCTTTCGTACTTTTCCTGCGGCAACCATCATCGTCGTCATCAGGGGATGTGGTGGTTGTTGAGTGAATGCGGGGAGCTCCCTTAGCTGTGAGGGACCCCCCCCCTCCCCCAACCCCACCCCGTCTGTAACCCTCCTATGGATTCATCCTCACTCTTGGTTCTTTCGGTAAAGTCACGTAGGTAAAGAAAATAAAAGATAAATAAAATGTAATCACGACTTTTCGATTGCAACACAAGCAATCATCATCAGGTGTGACAACCACAGCAAGAACATTTTACTGAAGTGGGAGAGAAACCGGAGTCAAGGGGTTTATACTGGCCATGGTAGGGGGGGGGGAGTGAGCGGGGCTGTAGGTGCGGGAGAAGGGGCCAGTGGGGAGAGAGCCACGCATCTACAATGATTGCCGCCAACACGGATGGTGGCACTCGCAACAAAATAGCCGCACTGCCAAGCGCTGACGATGTAATTAACTCTGTAAAATAAACTAGTATCCGGTAAATAAGAGGGAAAAACTATGAACTGTTAAATTTTACTTGGTTAATAACACATTTTAATGATTGCTCAGTTTGTATCTGTCCTCTGGGTTGAAGTTATGTCTGTGTTTGTATATCTGGATGGCTTCATGAACAAATCTTTGATGGTAGCCAGACGGCTTGCAGAGCACTTTGGTCTCGGATAAAACAATATCATGGGAGCCCACGGCGTTGTAGCAGTGATCAGCCACGGCGGAAGAGTTAGTCCTGCCGTGTTTCAAATCTCGCGGATACAGTCTGAGACATGACATTTCCTTTCCCCAATGTAACAATCGAAACAAATGCAACTCAGTTTGTAAACTCCAGGGTATTGCATGTCAGGAATGACATCCTTCACAGATGGGATTAGATCAGGGATTGTGTGCTGTACTGAATCGGACCTGGATCTTGTGCTTGTTTTTAAGATTTTGGAAATGTTTTTGGTAACGCCTGCTATGTATGGTAACGTGATGGTTCCCCCACCCCCACCATGCCCAGTATAAACCCCTTGACTCCGGCTTCTTTCCCACTTCAGTAAAATTTCTTGCTGTGGTTGTCACACCTGATGACGATTGCCTGTGTTGCAATCGAAACGTCGTGATTTTTTAAATATTTTTATTTTTTTATTTTCTTGACTTTACCGAAAGATCCTTGCGGTCATGAAACTTCAAATCTAGAAGGCTTCATCCTCGTCACTCCCACCCCACACTCACCTCCTCTGGGTGCAGTCTCATCACCTGCAGCCGTGAGCTCACCTTCAGAAAGTTCCCAACGCTGCGAAAGTCGGCGAGCTGCTGCCAGCAGATTTTCAGCATGCAGGTGCCAAATAACATGTGGCACTTGCAGCCCATGTACGCCAGATTGTACACCGCCTGCAGCACCACCACCACCACCACCACCGTCATCATCGTCACCACCACCACCACACTCACCGCCACCATCATAATCGCCACTACCAACCGCCGTTCGCTAACAAGTGGCGGTGACGTCACGACGGCACCTGTGCCTGCGTCCGGGGATGGAATTCCTTTCCAGCTCAGACCCAGCATGCCCTTCGCCACAAACATCACCTCTTGCTGTGTGTAACGGCTCTCTCGCTGCTCCAGCAGTTCAACTGCTGGGTTATCTTTTTTTCGCCCTAAAGACGACCGCTTTGTGGTGTTGCGATCAAAACGGCGTGGACGTTTTATTTTTTCTACCTCCGTGACGACTTTACCGAAAGAACCCAAAGGGGTGTGGATTCCTGCAGTCGCGAAAGCTTCAAATCAAGATTCATGCATAACAATAATCTTAAATGTAAGAACTGTATCCTGCGACCAGACGTTATTGTACTTGAAACATAAACCGGTAAAATTTTGATTTAAAGCTTTCGTGATTGCAGGGATTCATATTCTTGGTTCTTTCGGTAAAGTCACGTAGAAGGGAAACAATAAAATAATAAATAAATATATTAACCAATAAAATTCTCACGACGTTTCGACTGCAACACAAGCAATCATCAGGTGTGGAAACCAAAGCAAGAAAATTTGAAAATAGTGTTTTTTTTCTTCAAATTTTGATGATTGTTTGTGTTGCAGTCGAAACGTCATGAGAATTTTAATGTTCATATTTTTATTTTTTATTATTTTATTGTTTCCCTTCTACGTGACTTTACCGAAAGAACCAAGAATATAACCGGTGAAAGTTAAAGCGAGAATCATTGCATCAATCACGATTGGTAATACAACCCGAGCCGACGAAGCCGAACCTAATTTGCATTGATCGCATAAAATAACTTTTTTCCATTACATTTGTTTTTTTAATGACAATACACACACATGCACAACCCACCCGTTCACCCACTCACTAGCCGGCCGGCCTCGTTGTTGTGCAAATTCATCGCCAAAGACTCCCCTCCTTGCCCGCTGCCACGATTGCGATCGCCCGCATCCACGAACCACTTGGCGAATTGGTATCCGTATTCGACGTCGTCTCCGGAGCCGCCCCGCCGAGCACCCGGCGGTAGCTTCATGGTGTGGGGAACGACCCAGGAACAACTGCCCTGCAGGGCCCCCTGGCGGCAGGCGCGCGCCACCGCGTGGGCCACTCCGGCGGCGGTGACGGCGGAGACGAACGCGGCCTCGCGCGAGCCTGGGGAGACTCCCGGGGGGGCGTCGTGCGTGAAGCCCGCCCCGTCAGCTGGAGACGGTGCGGCCAGACCGGTGTGGGAAGGGGTTTTGGGGGAGAACACGCCAAGCAGGTGGTAGGGAAAACGTCGCCTATTTAGAGACAGACCCCTCTCACGGGATTTGCCCGGGGGACCGAACAATGGGCTCCGCGGCCCTGCGAAAGGAGAGCCCCCGAATCGGTGGCGTGGGGGCGCGCAGCTCAGAAGCGGCAGCAGCACGAGCGGCTGGGGAGAGCTCCCACCCTCAAGGACCGACACGAGTGGGGACCAGGGGGATCGTCGCCGCGGGTAGGAGCCGAACGCCGTCTCCAACTCCGCGGAATAGATCTCGGGACAGGGAAACGATCAGGTGACGGGTATTACGATTGCTGCGTTTATAGCGGCCGACCTGGGGAGCGAACCAGGGCCGGTGGGACGTCCGGGACCCCCAAGAGGCGTGCCAGGAGCGTCAAGAGCAGTGAAGCGAGCGAGCCGCAGCCTGGCACTGGCCCAGAGCGAAGGCGGTTGTCATCGGGTTAACGGGGCGGCCGCTTGGGCCGCCCGTGGACATCTCCCGCTGCCCGAGGACGGGAACTCTGCGAAGCAGAGTCGCGTAGGGGAGGGGGAAACCCCTGGAGGAGGAACGCGGGAACTCCGAAGCAGAGTCGCGTAGGGGAGGGAGGTGGGCGACCCCCCCCTTTCCCCCCCCCAAAAAAGCTTCTGTGTGCGTGTCTCGGGGAACCGGTCGGGGACCTTAAGTGCGAGTGGATGTGGCGGGCTCGCTTTGACCCCTCACCCGACTTGGCCACGGGGTCCAGCGTGTCCTCCGCGCCAGGCACGGTGCAGTTCCACTGTTTGCCCTGGAACTGGTGCCGGCACTCGGACAGCGCCAGGTGGACGCCCTCGGCCACGTGCGCCATGTGGTCCCGGTGCCGCAGGCATATTCTGCGCTGTGCGGGGGACAGCCCCGGCACCCAAATGCACAGCGGCCGATACTCGGAGGGGTCAAAGTTGGGGGCCCACAGTGTGAGCGACCTGCAGAGGGATGGGGGCGGAAGTCACGGTGGACGGGGGATGTTGACTACCTCGCCTGGTATGCAGGCAGTTGTGGGTTCGATCCCAACCCCTTAAAAAATGCCTGCTGCTGCATGTACGTTTTGAGTTTGCATGTCTCTCCCCGTGGTTGCGTGGATTTATCTCCAGGTCCCTCTGGTTTTAGAATCAACGTCTCTACGCGTTTGGAGTGATTTGGCTGCTGCTATAAATTACCACGTGATGATGATATCGGCCACTTGCTTGAGCTATAAAGTGCGATAGCCAGGCCTCTCCTGAAAAAGTGCTACATGATAAAAAGTTAAATAGAGCAAATATCTGTGGAATTTCTACAGGTTTGTAAATTTGAATATTACGCGATGTACACACACACACACGAGTTATTCTTCTCTGAAGTTGTGTAGTGACACAGCGCCGACCGCTGTCCAGCGGCGGCAACTGCTGTGGACAGCGAGTGCACTCACGCCGTCGAGAGTCTACACACGGCCGCTGCGTGCCGGCAGGGCGGAGGAACCGGGGCAAGGGTCATGGAAGACCTCACAGGGAGGGAGGCCCCTGGAACCCTCTGGTTGGTTTGAGAAGGGAGGTGAGGCCAGGGACGGGGCCAGGGAGGGGCAAGGGGCAATATAAAAGCAGCGGTGAGAGCGCTCCGGGCTGCCGGTACTGGGAATGGACTCTTCTTCTCATTGTCGCCTTCACCGGTAATTGTGCGGCCGGACAGCGGTTGGTCGTCTCGGTCGACGCAACGCGGTTCAGGGTCGTGTCTGGGCCGCGGCTGTACGGCAGCGTGGTCGAGAGAGAGAGAGAGGCCGGAGTTGGTGTAACGGAAATAAGAGACGGTGCCTCCTGCGACTGCATCGTCTCCGACTGTGCGTGTGCGTGCCGCACGCCGGAGGAGGATGCTACATGGGCGCAGGATGGGAAACAAGCGATTCTCTTTTAGCGCGCAAGACCCCGGCCGAGCCAAGTGGCTCTTTCCTCAGCGGCGACCTGGCGATCATCACGCTGACACTTACAGCAGTAGGCAAACACTCTCAACGCGTGCTTCTAAATGTGGAGGGAATAATCGGAGGACCCCGGAATAAAAATTCTTAAGACGACCACGGGGAAAACATAGCAACTCCAAATATACGGCATGTGTCAAGGTCGCGATTGAACCCACGACCTCCTGCATAACAGCCGAGGTCGTCAACATCTCCTAGCCGCCATGGTGCCTCAATATACCGCGCTAGATACTGTATATGTGATGTATATACACGCACACGATAAAAACAAAATCCCGTACAACAACCGTATGGGGTGTGCAAAATAGAGGCAAGGTAAGAAGGTTGCTCAAATCGACGTCGAAACTTGTGAGCTCTCATCGCAGCAGTGAGGACGAAGACAGCAGCGGTGGCGGCGGCTTGCGGTCACCACAAAGAGGCGCTGGCGACTGCCCACAGCTGTGCCAAGGCGCAGAGCCCCAGCGGGAACCAGCCCACACGTCGCAGGGGATCCATCGAAATCCTCGTGGTCAGCGGCGCTGCGCAGAAGAGAAGCGGCCCGGTGGTGACGATGTTAACTCCCTCGCCTGGTACGCAAGAGGTCGTGGGTTAGACCCTGACGATGCCCGCTGCCGTATGTTTTGAGTTTTCACGTCTCGCTCATCATCATCATCACCACGGTGGCTGGGAGATGATCGAACCCACGACCGCTTGCGTACCAGGCGAGGGAGTTAACATCTCCTAGCCACCGTGATCGTGACCAACTCGACTGCCGTCACTCTGGTGGGCTCTGCAGCCGACCAACCTCATAACCACGTCGTGCAGTGAATGTATCCAGTCGGGTAGAGACCCCTCCTGCCTGCAACACCGGCAATGTGTTACACACACAGACAAAGTGTTATACACACACAGACAAAGTGTTATACCCAATGTTACACACACAAAGTGTTACACACAATGTTACACACACAAAGTGTTATACACACACAAAGTGTTATACACACACAGACAAAGTGTTATACACACACACAAAGTGTTATACACACACAAAGTGTTATACACACACAAAGTGTTATATACACACACACAAAGTGTTATATATACACACACAGAAAGTGTTATACACACATTGACAATGTGTTATATACCAGGTGGGGGGCTTCAAAAAAAAACCTCTCAGTTCTCAAACAATCCGTCTTAACCCTGCAAATCCCAAACGGTCTGCATGGCTGTGCTGCTGCTGCCGTTTCATCTGCTTGTGGGATTTGCGAGAGAGTCTGAGATGGGGTTTGGGAGGGGTTGGTGTCAGAAGGCATGCGGAAGAATGAACGGAAGAGGGAGGAGGAGGAAGAGGAGTGACCCGTTTAAAGGTCACAGAGGTAAGGGTCAACGAGAGGGCTGCGTGCAGTCAGTCGGTAAATCCCCTGCGGTGTCTCAATCTTTGAGATGTAAAATGGAAAAGTAACATTTATTTTTTGTATCTGTGACGTTCCAAAACGCTCGCTCAGATTGCGACGGCAGGGATGAGGACGCATTTTGCAAGTGACCCATCACTGCAATTCTGCATCATATGAGTGTGCAACATGAGTGTTGTTGTTTTTTTTTAAATCTGTAATTGTGGAATGCTGTGATGTTGTCTGCTGCCCAAGTCATTGAACATTTTTTCTTAGCTCTGGGGCTTTTCTCCTGGATGGTAAAACATTTTTGGACTCCTCCGATTACATTTGTGGGATTTTATTCAAATGTCTTGCCCGTTTCATACTGGATGATGTTTTTTGTTTGTGTCCAAACTGCTCATCCAGAGGCGTCTCATTCTCAGCCAGGGGTGAGGGTGGGAAAGATGATTTCCTTTATTGGTGGCCAATTAATTCTCAAACCCCGTAAGTGGTAGGCGAGCACACACGAGCACACGCCTTGCAAGCCTCGACAGTGCATGAAGGAGCCCTTGGTGCAGAGCGATTGCACTTTACTCAGATTGAAAGCAGTGTTTCCAGGTCCATTACATTGAATATATCCCACCCCCCCCCCCCCCCGATTAGTGTTGCCAAGATGCTTGTAGGTAAATGACCACGTGATCGTAATTTTAATTGTTTCATCAAACACAACGATGACGATCAAGTACGTTCAACGCATTCGTATATAAAGTCACATTTGAGAGGAGTTTTAATAAAATGCAATGTAGTCATCGTTGGGGCTGCGCTTTAGTCTATTACGGCATGATAATGTGTTTATATATAATGTAATAACTCTGTGCAGAATATTGTTAAATCATTGTTAATAGAGTGAAACATCCGATTGCCAAATATAACCTTGTAAGATGATACCCCACACACACACATCTTTGTCGCATTTATTTTATTAAAATTACATTTTCTCGATAGCATTGGATTTTCATAGAACAGAACGACTTTTGAAGAAATTCTATGTCAAGTCAAATTAGTATTTCTAAAGGCAGGCACATGCAAAATACGTTAACATGAATATTTTTCACATTTTTTTAATTAAATATCTCAATGTTTCAGCACATGTCTTACCGACACTAATATATGGTTACATTTCACCGCGTTCACATTTGTAAACGTATAACCAGATGCCATCCAGCACCGTTCGTGAGCGTTGTTAATAATAAACAAAATGTGATTAGGTTAATACACAGTACAGTTAATGTCCTTTTTAAAGAGGGCGCTTTGTAAGAACATCGACTTGCAGAGTGAGCAGCACACACAACGGATGAAGGCCTCCCTCCCCCATGTTGCGTCAGTCAGAGGTTGTTTGACCATACTTCACCACGCTGGTCAGTGCTTGTTCATAAACGTGGGGAGGTGAAACAGGCGTGCTTCAGATATCACCCTCTAAAGATAAAAACTTTAGAGTTTGATTTCAAGCTTTCGTGACTGCAGGGATTCACATTCTTGGTAATGATTGCTTCTTGTGTTGCAGTCGAAATGTCGTGATAATTTTATTGTTTTATATTTGTATTATTTTATTGTTTCCCTTCTACGTGGTGACTTTACCGAAAGAACCAAGAATATAAACTTTAGAGTTCTTACCAGGCAAGGCCCACAGAGCTAGAGATGTTTTTGTTCACAAGCGACGTGGCTATCACAAATAACTGTACTTGCTTATCAACCAGTTATGTGTTACTTATTTATTGGATATTTACTTTTGTTACTTGTTTACCGTTTAAAGTTCACTCGTTTGCGGTTAGTTTGTCGTCTTTGTGCACGTTATGATTTTAATGTTAACAATTGACAGTGGAATGTATTACAAATGTAAACTTCGTATTAGTACGATGGAATAAAGCTGCGGTAACGACGTTAAATCTATGAATGCATGCGGGGTATATGGAGGTGCGGGCTATCTGAATTTCTGCGGGTGACATGCTTGAAACTACGGTAGTCTCAATGGAGCGTGGCTGCTGGTGGAGGGGGGTGAGGGCATGTGAGGATGATGAGACTCCCCGGTATCGTCTGAAGAGCGCGATGGGCCGGGGAGTTTCATGCTCCCCACCGTGAAACACTTGCACACACACACAAAGACAAAGGTCCCCGTGCAAGCCTTAGACCATCGAGGCAAGTGCCGTTAGCGAGTAGCGGCGCCACGCTCGGCCGCCTTTGTCTCCCCTGTGGCGAGGTCTACCCATCGCACCAGGTGTGCGCATTTGAGGCCGAGTATACCTAGGGGAGGCCCAGGACCGGTTCAGATAATCGTCACTGGCGTTGGCCGTGAGCGAGGGAACTGAAATCGGGTCAAGAATTGACCCCACCTACGTTCGTTAGATTTATATTTTTAAGGCCGGAAGTTTGACCACTCGCTCGCTCCCTTCGGGCGAAGCGGCTAAGGAGCGAAATCCTTTCGCGTGAAGACGAAAAAAAACTCGCCCGCAATGTGGCGCCATTCAGAATTAAATAGACGCCGATTGCAAACGGTGCGACACTTTGGGACGTGCTCCACGGGCCGTGGACGAGTTTCCCCGTCGTCGGCAGTCTCACCTGGCAGGTGCACAGGCAGGTACACAGCCTGGCAGGCAGGTAGGTAGGCTGGCAGGCAGGCAGGAAGGCAGGGCAGGCAGGTGGGGCAGGCAGGCAGGCGGGTAGGCAGGCAGGCAGGCAGGTGGGGCAGGCAGGCAGGCGGGTAGGCAGGCAGGCAGGCGGGCGGGCAGGTAGGCAGGCGGGCAGGCAGGCAGTGGAATCCACACCCCCGCAGTGTCAGCGGAGGGCCCTTTTATAGATCTTGTTGTTTGTCAAATTACTCATCACGGCGTGCTCATCACGAGTCCACGTGCTCCCGAGATGATCTCATCCCACACACAGATTAAAATTAATTAGCATACCAAAATTAGCATAGGATAACCGTTGACCAATCGCTGCGCACCATCGCCGGAGACGCGCCCAGGTTTGCCTCTCGACCAATCGGATCGCTGGCCCTGCCCCCCTCCCCACTTTGGCACGCGGCGACCAATCAGATCGCAGGAGGTCGCTACCATTTTTAATGCCCTACACGCTGAACGCCGCGCGCCCATGTGCGTGTGAGTGTTTAGTTTTGTTTTAATTATTTTAATCATTAAAGTTCGCGAGTGTCAAGGTAAGCTACGTTGACTTTTTAAAGCATTTTCTCAAGAGAACCGTTGTTGCTGTTGCTGCGGCTGTTGTTGTGAAAGGCCCGGTACACCCTGAGGCCTTGCCTAGAATAGGACAGCCTTGATGTCACGTGGGTCCACACTCTTTGCGTCTTTCGGTAAAGTCACGGAAGTAGAAAATAAAATGCATTTATTATTTAATTTAATTACATTTTATTTTATACCTACGTTAAATTTAATTTAAAATGTTTATTTAAATGAAATGTATTTTATACCTACGTAATTGTTTTTATAAATGAATATTTTTTTATAATTTAAATTCATTTTATTTTATACCTACGTTAAATTTAATTTAAATGTGTAATAAATTACATTTTATTTCATACATACGTTAAATTAAATTGAATTTTTGTATAAATTAAATTTCTTTTATACCTACGTTTAATTTAAATTTTTAATAAATTACATTTATTTAAATTACATTTCTTTTATACCTACGTTAAATTAAATTTTTAATAAATTACATTTATTTAAATTACATTTCTTTTATACCTACGTTAAATAAAAAAAATTAAATTACATTTATTTACATTTATTTTATACCTATGTTAAATTACATTTTTTAGTACATTTATTTAATTTAAATTTATTTTATATCTACGTTAAATTAAATGTTTTAATAACTAAAATGTATTTTATTTAAATTAAATTTATTTTATTTAATACCTACACATGTACAGTCATTTTAACTCCTCTGACTGCTACAAGCTAAGTGCGGCCTGGAATCGTATTATTAAGTAATACATTCTACAATTACAATTCCTTATAGAGGAACCCCATACTAATGAACTGACTACGTATCTATATAATTAAAAGACTGCACGCAGACGTCGCAAAAGCGGACCCCGTTGTCAATGATATAATTTGATGTACGTACATCATTAAAATTACACCGATTGCAATACGTCACCAAAGACGACACAATTTTAATTTGACCCCCGGGTCTGATCGCGTTAACTGTGCAGGTGGCGGGTCGAGAGGTGACTTGCACGTGTGTGCAGTTTGTTGAATATTGACGTGCGATGACTTGTGGAGAGGAAGAACGATGATGATGGCAATGCAAGTCTTGAAGTCTGACGCTGTTCTCTGAGTCGTGTAGCCTACCGCGTGCCACTTTGGGGATTGCGTAATGTCATTTTAGTTTCCTCTGTGGAACTTTTTATTTTGTTGATCCTAACGATGTAACTAACGTAGGGCGGGCTTGGGAGCGGCGTTGACGATGTGTTTTGGCGTTACACCAACCAGCACCTTTGCATTCAGAAGTTGGAGGTGCTTTGATTGTTACGGCGAGAGGTGGAATCATCACCGCCATCGTCATGGGCTTAAGTGGGCACGGAGCCCGTCAAGGGAATGGGTAGGTAGAGTAATGGGGTTGGAGAGTATACACAACTTGCATTTCTAGTCATTTCAACAATTTATGGGCATGCGCATCATTAACAGTGTCCTGATTGATGAGCAAAACAAAATCGCAATTTAATCGTGAATCTATTGTCATAAATGAGTCCAAAATATCAATAGTCATGCTCAAAACCGCATTCCTATTATAAAAATAATTGTACCCCCCATTCATGATGACAATTCCAATGTGGTCATTATGATGCTCAGAATTACACTTATATTCTCAGAATCATGAACATTTATTAAAACAGCAGTGTGCTCAAAATGCTCATTTAACAATTGCAACATGTACACAATCAATTCCAACATTCTAATCAAAGTAAGTCCTATGTATCGTGGTGTTTTCATGCTTATCCATTATTGCGTGCCCCCCCCAAAAAATATACAAAAGTGTATTTTTATGTTTGCATGGTGTACAGTCTGGAAATTACTCACATGGCAAATTTCAAGCTTGGTGCGTGTCGGGAAGTACGCTAAACATTTTGAACAAACATACATTCACAACTTTGCCTTTGATATATGGAGATTAGTAATAAATTGTTAATTTAACTACTTTCATGTTGACGGATTGGAAATAGGAATAGCACTGGCTCACCACGGGGCTTATCGCGTGGTATCTGGGCACTTTATTTGAAACGTAAACCCCACA
Source organism: Petromyzon marinus (assembly GCF_048934315.1). Lineage (NCBI taxonomy): Eukaryota > Metazoa > Chordata > Hyperoartia > Petromyzontiformes > Petromyzontidae > Petromyzon > Petromyzon marinus. The sequence goes on along the minus strand of NW_027422950.1, from coordinate 290,736 downwards.
GTTTGTGGGTACAATTCCTCGCAAGTTGCGTCCACAGAGAGACAATGACGTTTCTAGGTAAGAGTAAGAAATGAATCTACGTGTCGAGGAGAGACGAGAGAGCCAAGAGGTCACCTCGGGAGACGGGGCGGCGCGTCAACCTTAGTCACGTGACTGAAGGAGTGTGGGCGTGCCGTGCGTACGTGTGTGTACTGTGTGTGTGTCTACTGTGTGTGTGTACTGTGTGGGTGTACCGTGTGTGTGTACTGTGCGTGTACTGTGCGCTGTCCTCCAGACAGTCTCGTCCCTTCACCTGATGAAGGCCGCTTGTGTTGTGGCCGAAACGTCGTGATTTTTGTTATTTTTGATTTTTTACCTACGTGACTTTACCCAATAGAACCAAAGAGTATAATTTATTCAGTTACAGAGCCGCTTATTATGGGAGGGGCGTGTCTCTTACCCTGGAAGTGACGTCATGTTACCTGCTTTCCCGCGTGACGTCGCGAGGTAACAGGAGGCTGCCGATCCGCGCTTGCACTGATATCCGAGGTGAGAAATTCTCATGGTGGTCGTGGTGGTTGTTGTTTACCAAGGTAGAGCCTCTCTCTCTCTCATAGGGATGTCAGTTGAGTAGCAGCGAGCATGGGAATCGATGTCCAGGTTGGAACTTTACAACGCGGGGCCTAGCCACGCGGGGCCTTGCCTCCTGCCCTCGCCTGATTGCGTTCACTTTAATTATCTCGCTTAAGTTTAATTTGTCTTCACCCGGCTCGCCACTTTGTAACTTTGTTTTATTGTAAATATTCACGCAGTTTTTATTTTCTTTTGTTAGCAGGCCAAGCCCGCTTGAGCTGCTATACCGCTCTTGTTATCAGAAGCGACCTGCCCACAACAACACAAGGTGAGGCTTTGTCAACGTGTGTGAATGTTTTGACTTAAAACTTTGGTGACTGCAGGAATTGATATTCTTGGTTCTTTCGGTAAAGTCACATAGATAGAAAATGAAATTCCTGTATACCAGGTGAGGCAGTTAACATCTCACCAGTTAGCCTCGGCTATGTTAATTGATCCTCGATTAATTACTTGGTGTAGTGAGGAAGCATTAATGCTGAGCAGATGAAGGTGGCCAGGCATGATTCTAGACACGCCACCTCCAGTGTGTGACAGTGTAAAGTTTGTATTTGCAGTAAAGTCTATCAACTCTATTGAACACGGAGATTATATCAAAACAATAGTTAATTTTTGTTTTCCTCTGGAACTCTTACTAAGAATGGAAACAGGAGGTGAACACAGCACAAACATGCAGCTGAAGTCGGAACTGTTCATCCCAGCATTCAAGGACATCTGAGTTGCGATTGAACATTAATTCATGCATTTCAGCATAACACAAATAGTATTGTTTTCAACACCATTTGCTATGTCAGCTGAATTTAGCTCTTATAAATATTCCTTTTGTAGCCAGACAGCCGAAATTGTGTGCTTAGAGTTTTGGGTTAACATTCATTTTGAAGATACGAGGGCTTCCAGACATGTTTATAACCATTTGCCCTCTCACTGTGTGCCATCACAGCCCGTGTGATGAATTTGGGACACTTTTTCACTACATCATGAATATATGAATAAGTATAGACGTTTAAGTCACATGTGACTGTATATATGCATTCCTTTGTGCCTCGATACTGACGTGTAGATGGTGTGGATATTATTTTTTTATGTCTGCAGCTGACGCTGGTCTGATGGAGCAAAGGCAGTCAGCACAGCAGCTCGGTACGACAAGTCAACAATGCGACCAGCATGCATACAGCACGGATCGGACTGGAAATTTGACACAGCACCAGAGAACTCACACAGGAGAGAAACCCTTCAAGTGCACTGTGTGTGACACGGCATTTGCATGGTCATCAGTTCTTGAGACCCACCAGAGAACACACACAGGAGAGAAACCATTCAAGTGCACTGTGTGTGACATTTCATTTGCATGGCTATCAGTTCTTGAAAGACACCAGCGAACACACACGGGAGAGAAACCCTTCAAGTGCACTGTGTGTGACAAGGCATTTACATGGCCATCAACTCTTCAGACCCACCAGAGAACACACACGGGAGAGAAACCCTTCAGGTGCACGATGTGCAGGAAGGCATTTTCACAGTCATCAAATCTGCAAAGACACCAGAGTACACACACGGGAGAGAAACCCTTCAGGTGCAGTGTGTGTGGGAAGACATTTTCAGATTCATCTTCTCTTAAAAAACACCAGAGAACACACACGGGAGAGAAACCCTTCAAGTGCAGTGTGTGTGGGAAGGCATTTCCACGGCCATCTGCTCTTAAAAAACACCAGAGAATACACACAGGAGAGAAACCCTTCAGGTGCTTTTTGTGCGGGATGATGTTTGCACATTCATCATATCTTAAAGTACACCAGAGAAAACACACGGGAGAGAAACCCTTCAAGTGCACTCTGTGCTGGAAGGCGTTTTCACAGTCATCACATCTTAAAGTACACCAGAGAACACACACGGGAGAGAAACTCTTCAGGTGCACTCTGTGTGGGATGGCGTTTCGACAGTCATCACATCTTAAAGTACACCAGAGAACACACACGGGAGAGAAACCCTTCAGATGCACTCTGCGGGAAGGCGTTTGCACATTCAGAAAATCTTCAAGTACACCAGAGAACACAGAAGCATCAGAAGATCTGCAAGGAGTGGAGTCTGAAATCAGCTTGTGAAAGTCAAAGTGCCACAATATGCCCATCCCTCGTGAAACACGAACCGGAAGAAAATCCCAGCTTGGACACTTTTAAAGGTATCAAGGTGAAATATGAAGAGGTGATGGTGAAGAGGGAAGAAGTGATGGTGAAGAGGGAAGAAGTGATGGTGAAGAGGGAAGAAGTGATGGTGAATAGCGAAGAAGTGAAGGTGAAATGTGAAGATGAAGATTCAACTCCAAAATCGGACCTTCACATCGATGGAGGCAACGTGAAGCAGGAGGAGAATTCTGACTGTGAGGCAGAGCGAGGCAACTCCCAGCAGTTTGTGGAAGTGGAGGTGTGGGTGGACTTCCTCCGAGACAATCCAAAGTAAAGTGGAGACCTGGTAGATGTGTAAGCCTGAGACGATGTCGCTCCAATAGATGCACCTTTGTCACAGGCCTTTAATGACAAGAATGCGAAGTTGAACACTCAGTTCCTAGGTTCAACCTGCAGAGTAAGAGGGAGCGGCCAGTCTTTGTGGACCTGTGGATTGGGGAGATCTCTGACCAGGAGCGAGAGCCAAGAAGCCCCCAAGCATTCACGTCATGATATATTATTATTTTTTCTACCTACGTGACTTTACTGAAAGAACTAAAGAGTATATGAACAAGAGCCTGCAGTAGCGGGCGATGATTGATGTTTCATCTCAGTTTTGTAATTTGTCGCTAATGTTTAGAATTCGCCAGCATGCAATGGCCTACTCGTTTTGAATGACACTACAATAGTATGTTTTACATCCACTGTTAAGCAGACGGTGCATATATTTTTTAAATTGCTTAATCAGATGTTATCTGATGCAGTATATTTCACTGCAGTAATGAAATTTTGTTAAAACTCCTGTCAATATTTTAGAATGAACACTTGTCTGATTTTGTGTGTACATGCATCACTTTTTTTTATAAGGGTCAAACATTGAATAAGTGTTATTTATAAATGTGTCGTAACCCTCCACCACCCGACACGGCCAATCAGCAAAAAAGTGTCACGTTGACAAAAGACAAATAGGTCACTACTTTAGCCCACCGGTGTGTTGAAGAGTGAATCCACAACATTTACAGTTTGAGTACGACGTTTCGCTGGTAAATACATCCAGCATCATCGGGCAATTCACCAGAATGGTAAAGCCCTCGCTTGCTCCCGGTTTTATATAGGGCAGCAGGGTGACGTCATTATTTAACTCATATCAGGTGCAGTGATTAGAGGCGGAGGGGGGGGTATTGTAATTATATAATCGATTAGTAATCAGTCAATGGTTATGATTAGTAATGAGTTGTAGATTAGTAATTAGTTATAATGTGTGTTAGTGATTATATGCTATGTTAGTAATCCGTTAATTAGTATGTGTTTCCCCTATAAGGAATTGTAATGTGTATTATTTAATAATACGCTTCCAGGCCGCACTATTGGTCGCGAAAACCTACGTGTTAAACTGATTGAATAAGTGATGTTAGGACAAAGTGTGTGTATGTTTTGGAAGTAACCTGTACAGATATCTCAGGTGAGACCCATTGTTCTTGTGATACAGATCAAAAGGTATTTTTGTGTTTCAGGAAGCATCTGGAGCAACTCATTGTCTTTGACATAGGAAGCACACTCGGATCAGTCATCAGTTACAAGGCATACCACCTTAAAGTTACACGCAGAGGAGATACATTCTCTACAACACGAATTATAATTTTGTCTTACGTGTTGACGTAGATTTTGTCGAACTTTGACTAGAAATGCTCCTTGCTGATTAACGTCTGGATGTTCACAACCATGGCTTGAAGCAAGCCCCACTGCTGTTGAGACATTGTCCACCAAAACCGGTCCACAGTTGGCTTGCACACACAGTGTACACACACACAGTGTACACACACACAGTGTACACACACACACAGTGTACACACACACAGTGTACACACACATAGTGTACACACAGACAGTGTCCACCAAAACCGGTCCACAGTTGGCTTGCACTGAAGCAATGCTGCAGTAATTATGGACTCGCAGGAAGGCCGTGGGATTTATATTTCGTGTTCAACATTCCTTTGTTTAGTGGAGAGACCGATTAAATTAAAGACGTCTTATCTGCTGATCTTGTTCATATCTGTGTACATCGATATCCCACATTGCTTGCACATACACACCACACGCAATTAAATCAATAAAAATAAGAACGACTTCCGGGCATTGCGAAGATGGAGGAATCTCTTTCAATGGAGCAAGTTCAGTGTGTTCGATTCAACATCTCTCTGTCCGTCTGTGTCATCTGTTTGCCTCTGTGTTTCTTTCTGCCTGTGTCTCTCTGTCGTCTCTGTGTTCCTCTTGTCTGTGTCTGTCCGCCTGTCTTGTCTGTGTGTGTGTCTCTCTATCAGCGTCTATCCAACCGTATTCAACGACTGTCAGTAGCAACACGCGCCCGGTCAACTTCCACGGCCCGCGACTCAAACTTGTTTATCTGTAACTTTCGCACCATACCTAGCCAACCGTGTTAATCCATGGGTCTCTGTGTGTATATAACTTCTTTCGCACCATACCTAGCCAACCGTGTTAATCCATGGGTCTCTGTATATAACTTATTTCGCACCATACCTAGCCAACCCTGTTAATCTATGGGTCTCTGTGTGAGTCTCTGTGTGTGTATCTGTGTGAGTCTCTGTGTGTGTATCTGTGTGAGTGTGTGTATCTGTGTCTGTGTGTGTATCTGTGTGAGTCTCTGTGTGAGTCTCTGTGTGTGTATCTGTGTCTGTGTGTGTATCTGTGTGAGTCTCTGTGTGTGTATCTGTGTGTGTATCTGTGTGAGTCTCTGTGTGTGTATCTGTGTGTGTATCTGTGTGAGTCTCTGTGTGAGTCTCTGTGTGTGTATCTGTGTGAGTCTCTGTGTGTGTGTATCTGTGTGAGTCTCTGTGTGTGTATCTGGAACTTATTTCGCACCGTACGTAACCGAACCTGCCCAGGAGGAGCGGCTGGTATCATAAATCGCTTGCCTTATTGCCTCAGCAACTCGGTGTTTCGTATCGAACCTCATCTCAAACAATGGAAGGTCGCCCCCTAGTGGCAGCTGCCCCTGTGTGGCACAAGGTGGCCCTGCACCGGTCTGCACGTGGACATGAGTCTGTCGGTAAGGGGCGATCATTGACGCGTCATCTCCCTTGTGGAGTTTCTGGATAGTGTTACTGGAATTGCCACAATTTTGACCGTGACACCAACATGCAATGTGCGTTGTAAGTGACAGTGGTTTGTTTGACATCCGCTGTTAAGCAGACTGCGCATGTTGTGGTGAATGTTACTGGGGTAGCCAGATATGCCTGTCGGATTTGAACCTTGAACCTCTGCAACAAATAGAGAATGCGCTACCATGTTCCTGGTTCTTTCGGTAAAGTCACGTAGATAGAAAACAAAAAATAAAAGATAAAAATAATAAATTAAAAATTTAATAATACAAATAATTAAAAATAATAAATTTAAAATAAATTGATGAAAAGATGCCATGGGTCGACTGACTGAGATGACTGACCAATGCACCACCTGTGCCCCCTACTACACACACACAGTGTACACACACACATTGTGTACACACACAGTATACACAGTGTACACACACAGTGTACACACACACACTGTATACACAGTGTATGCACAGTGTACACACACAGAGTGGACACAGTGTACACACACACAGTATATACAAACAGTGTACACACACACAGTATACACACACAGAGTGGACACAGTGTACACACACAGTGTATACAAACAGTGTACACACACACAGTGTACACACACAGTGTACACACAGAGTGGACACACAGTGTACACACACACAGTATACACACACAGAGTGGACACAGTGTACACACACAGTGTATACAAACAGTGTACACACACAGTATACACACAGTGTATACACACAGTGTACACACACACAGTGTACACACACACAGTGTATACACACAAACACAGTGTACGCACACACAGTGTATACACACAGTGTATACACAGTGTACACACACAGAGTGGACACACAGTGTACACACAGAGTTTGCACAGTCACCACATCTTCAAAAACACCAGAGGACACAGGAGAGAAACCCTTCAAGTGCACTCTGTGCAGGAAGGCCTTTTCAGAGTCATATAATTTTGTAACACACCAGAGAACACAAGGGAGACCGCATCGCCCTGTGGACCTCCAACGCTGACAGCAGTGAGGCCGTCATTACCATCGGGTGAGCGAGACTCTCACCTACTGACACATCCAACTCACATACCAACTCACATACTCACCAACTCACCTACTCACTCACCTACTCACCCACCTAGTCACCTAATCACCCACTACTCACCCACCTACTCAGCCACCTACTCACTCACCGACCACCCACCTACTCACTCGCCCACTCACTCACCTACACCCACTCATCTACTCACCCACTCAATCACCTACTCACTCACCAACTAACCCATATACTCACCCACCCACTCACATACTCATATACCAACTCAGCCACTCATTCACTCACCCACTCGCTCACCCAATTGCTCACTCAGCCACTCACTCAGCCATTCACTCACCTACTTGCTCGCTCGCTCACTCACCCACTCGCTCGCTCACTCAACCACTCGCTCACTCACTCAACCACTCGCTCGATCACTCACCCACTCGCTCAGTCACTCACTCACCCAGCCACTCATTCATCTACTCTCTCACATTCACTCTCCCACTCAGTTTCCTACTCACTCAGCCACTCAATCACCTACTCAGCCACCCACTCAGCCACTCACTCACCTACTCACTCACCTACTCACACAGCAACTCACCCAACAGCTACTCACTCACCGACTACCCATCTACTCACTCACCCACTCACTCACCCACCTACTCACCCACCCATGCTAATGACGATGCTGGCTGTGTCTTTGTCTCATCTCTCTCGCCGTGTCTCTCTGACCGTGTCTTTGTCTCCGTGTCTTTCTGACGGTGTCTGTCTGCGTCTCTCTGTCTGTGTCTCTCTCTTTGTCTGTCTCTCTGTCTGTGTCTCTGTCTCTCACTGTCTGTGTCTCACTCACTGTGTGTCTCTGTCTATCTAGGCGTGTGTACAAGCGCAGGCTGGGCTTGCCTGCCGACACGATCATCGCTTATCAGGCACACGGAGACAGCATGGCCAAGAGTGGACAGCCCTGGGCAGACAGCGCCCGGCAGACATCGGCGCGGTCGGACAGCGAGAGAGCAGGGGGCGGAGAGACAGCGGCACGAGCTGGAGGAGACACGGGGTGGTGGGACACGGTGAGAGAGAGACACGGGGAGAGAGAGACACGGGTAGAGAGAGACACGGGTAGAGAGAGACACGGGTAGAGAGAGACACGGGTAGAGAGAGACACGGGTAGAGAGAGACACGGGTAGAGAGAGACACGGGTAGAGAGAGACACGGGTAGAGAGAGACATGGATTGAAAGAGACACGGGGAGAGAGAGGTGGGCAGTGTTGAGCAATTGGGCAGTGTTAGTCTATGGGCCGTGTTGAGTATATGGGCAGTGCTGAGTTTATGGGCAGTGTTGAGTCTATAGGCAGTGCTGAGTCTATGGGTAGTGTTGAGTCTATGGTGCAGTGTTGAGTCTATGGGCAGTGTTGAGTCTATGGTGCAGTGTTGAGTCTATGGGCAGTGTTGAGTCTATGGGTAGCAGTGTTGAGTCTATAGGTGGCAGTGTTGAGTCTATAGGCAGTGTTGAGTCCCCCCACTCACCCACTCACTCACCCACTCACTGACCCAGCCACCCACCCACTCACTTACCCACTCACTTACCCACTCATCCACCCACCCACTCACCCACCCACTCACTCGCTCACGTACCCACTCAATCACCCACTCACTCACCCACCCACTCACTCACCCACCTACTCACCCACCCACTCGCCCACTCACCCACTCACCCACGCACGCGCTCACGCTCACTCACACACACACGCACACACACACGCACACACACGCGCTCACGTTCACTCACGCACACACGCACGCACACACGCTCACGCTCACTCACGCACACACACGCACACATGCACGCACACACGCACGCACACACGCTCACGCACGCACGCACACACACACGCTCACTCACGCACGCACACACACACGCACACACACGCCCTCACGTTCACGCACACACGCACACGCACGCACGCACACGCACACACACGCGCTCACGTTCACGCACACACGCTCACGCACGCACGCACACACACACGCTCACTCACGCACGCACACCCACACACGCCCTCACGTTCACGCACACACGCACACACACACGCACACACACACGCTCACTCACGCACACACGCACGCACACACACACACACTCACGCTCACTCACGCACGCACGCACACACACGCACACACGTGCTCACGTTCACGCACACACACACGCCCCCACCACCGCCCTTTATCCCCCCCTCCCCCTTAGGTAATGGGCGGTGCCATTCGTCACACGGGAAGTGACGTCACGCCAGCTGCTGCCCCACCCCCCACCTCTCTGTCACCCACGCGCCAGCGCTCAGCGCCATTTTCCCGCAGGCGTAGTCGCTGAGAGGCCCCCAGCGAGCCCGGGACCCCGACAGCGGCCAGACCCTCGGAGCCACGAGGATCCCTTCCCGAGATCAGGGAACAACCCCCTCGCCAACACCGCCCACAGCACGAATCGGGGACCTCGCAAACGGCAGCAGCAGTCACCCTCGCTACCCCCTTGCTGAGACGGGAGAGAGCTCCCTTCTCTGAGGCGAACTTGAGGGGATTCAGGGACCCCCCCCCCGCCCGCGAAGAGGGAACCCCCGAAATGAGGGGGCTGTACCCCAGGGTGCTGCTGCTGCTACCCCTGCTGCTGCTGCTGCTGGGCGCGGTGAGAGCGGAGGAACAAAGCCGCGAGTCTCAGGTAACGGGGCCTCACACCCCCAAACGCGTCCTCCTCATCCCCTTCATCCCCTTTTCAAGCTCGTTCGTCAGACCCCCCCTCGCATCCCTCTACCACTTACACTGCTTCCCCCCACCCCACCCACCTCACCACCAACCTCCTACCTCACCAACCTCACCACCCCCCACCTCACCACCCCCCCACCTCACCAACCTCCCACCCCACCACCCCCCCACCTCACCAACCTCCCACCCCACCAACCAAAGAAAAAGTGTACGTTTTTATTCGCAGCCGGCGTTACTATTCGGAGTTTATTTTCCGGGTTTAGGCCACGCAACGATCCGGCCAAATTTATGTCGTTAAGAACACCCCCCACCATCGGACCCCCAAGCAAATTGAATCGCCGTGGGTGAAATGAGCGTCTTAACGGTATGCCCGTTATTAATTTCGCCTCGAAATTGCGGATTAGAGGTCGGAGTACAATCAAACCATTTCAAACTTTTTTTTTATTTCACCAGATAAAGCCCCACTGGGTTATATAGCTCGCTTTCAGAAGCGCCCTGGCCATAAACGATAGCCCGATGAGGCGGTTATTCACATGGGTATTTTTAGCGTCACAAACAACTCCCAAAGCGCACGTTGATTATAAATATGCAGGGAAAACCTGTAAGAACCGGAGAAAAATCCACACGGCCACGGGGAGAACACGCAAACTCCAAATACACAGGCACCTTCAGCGTCGGGATCGAACCCACGACCTCCGGCATACCAGGCGAGGTAGTTAACATCTCTAGATTTGAAGCTTTCGTGACTGCAAGGATCCATACTCTTTGGTTCTATTCGGTAAAGTCACGTAGGTAAAAAATAAAATAACAAAAAATCACGACGTTTCGGCCACAGCACAAGTGGCCTTCATCAGGTGAAGGAACTGGACTGTCCAGAGGAGAGCGTTGGAGTGAAGACAGCAAGCCCACAGCTTAAAGGACGCGACCTGGCCGAAACGTGATTTTTTGTTATTTTATTTTTTACCTACGTGACTTTACCGAATAGAACCAAAGAGTATAGTTAACATCTCGCCACTGTTGGAGAAACGTGAAGTAAGCGACTTGGCACGCGCGGCAATCTTCAGGTTCAAGGGCCGAGGCAAATGGGAACGGTCGGCCGGTGTCGTCGACGCGTGGCCCAACGCGACCAACGTCGCTTGTGAACTTCGTGACGTTGACCGTGCTACCCCCCCCACCCCCCCCACGTGACGAAATGGGGGACGGGGGGGGCGGCCTGGCTGGATTTCGAGCGACGAGGAGCGCGTGAGAGAGGGGGGGGGGGGGGGCGCGCGCGGCACCGTTAGCGTCGTCCCAACGGAGTCGCCGCCGCCGCCCCTCCGCCGCTTGGCCTCGCAGGGAAGGCACGGGGGGACGTCCAAGCGGGAGACGGAGCGCCAGGAGGAGGAGGAGCGCCAGGAGGAGGAGGAGGCGGGCGTCGGCGCCGCGGGGGCGGAAGAGGGCGGCGTGCTCGCGTTCCGCCGGCTGCGGAGCGGCAGGCGGCGCCGGCAGAAGCGCGGCTGGCTCATCCCGGCGATCAACGTCCCCGAGAACGACCGCGGGCCCTTCCCCAAGGGGCTGGTGCAGGTGAAGGTCCCCCTGCCCTCTTCCCCCCCCCCCTCACCCCCTCTACCCCCACACCCCTCCCCCACCGGCAAGAAAGGGGGGCCTGGGTTCGATCCCCAACTCGGGTGCCCTGCTGCCTACGTTCAACCCCCCCGTTGAGCAGTGTGTGAATGTCACGCGTTGGTGAGTGAGGGTGAATGTGTGTGTGTGGCATGTGGTGTATTTGTCTTGGGGGTTCGTGGTGTATTTAGCATGCCATGTATCAGCATGTGATGTTTGTGTGTGTGTGTACATGTATATATGTTGGGGGAGCGGTGGCCAATTGGTTAACACACACTGCGCTCTGAACCTGGAGACGTGAGTTTGATTTCCACTTACGGCTAACACCCAGTGACACTTATCTGAACTTGGTCTCAACTAAGTACACGGTGCGGTGTATATAGCCGTCTCCACACTGGGGGGATAAAGGCGGCCGGGTGTGTTGGTAACCGCGTATCGCACCCCCTCGTGTGCCACGCCAGCCTTCATATTTGCTGCCGCTCGCCAACCGCGCTTGCCCCGCGTATTCACGCGATGTACGAGCGTGGCTATCGTGCAGAGCGTAACGCCGCCCCCTGCCGCCTCCCCTACCCCGTCCGCGTCCGTCCCCGCAGATCAAATCGAACACGCGCGGGAAAATCCGCTACAGCATCGTGGGGCCCGGCGCCGACCAGAACCCCACGGGGGTGTTCGTCGTAAACTCCGTGACCGGGCGCCTCTCGGTCACCAAGACTCTGGACCGTGAGCTAATCGCAGAGTATCTGGTGAGGCGCCCACGCGAGCACACCCACGTGTGTGTGTGTGTGTTAGCGAGCACACCCACGTGCGTGTTATTGAGCACTCCCACGTGTGTGTGTGTGTTAGCGAGCACACCCACGTGTGTGTGTGTTTGTGTTCGCGTAGTAAGGTCCAGGCCTCTATTGCGGAGTTTTCTCAAATTTCCTGGTCCCCGGACCACTCGGTCAGTGTAAACATTTATGTGGTGCAACCCCCTCCTGCCCCTGGTGACACAAACCATTCACTTCTCTAAATACCAATATTACTAAGTTATATTCATATTACCGGAACATTAAAAGAACGTTAACGCAGCTTTAACGGTTGAGATCTCAGGGTTCGGGTAGTTTTAATCGAGGTGGTTTACTTAATTTAATTTTTCAATTTTAAATATCACGAGTAAACTATTAATGTCCGAAACAAAAGGCGTAAACATTTGCGGATCAACCTGCAATCAGCATCGCAACCCAGCGGACCTCCAGGAGTACCGTCCCAGACCGTCGGTGGTCCAGGTACTACCCTTAGAGAACCGCCGCTCTAGAGGGATGTTTGGCCAACTCTAAACATCCAAACGTCGGCGACTACAACCACACCACCACCACCGCAACAACAACGAGACGCAGGGACAAAGGATCCCTTGTATAGCGCGTCGTAGATGGTTGAGGCAAGTGCTGTTAGCGAGCACCGCATAAAGGCCAACATTTGTGCACGACGGGGTGGGTGGCCAGCAACCCCACCCACGCTTTTGTCTCCAGAGTGGCGGCGTTTTCACGGCCGGGCAATCGGGGGCGGCACCAATGACTGGGACCCAGGGGCAGCTCAGGGCAGCTCCAATGGCGATGAGAACCAGGGCGCAGAACAACGACCAGTCCCCACGCGCTTTCTTGCGTGTGCCGCACGTTGCGTGCGTTGCGTGTAACGCGCGTGTGCGTTGCGTGTAACGCGTGTGTGCGTTGCGTGTAACGCGCGTGTGCGTTGCGTGTGCGTTGCGTGTGCGTGGCGTGTGCGTGGCGTGCCCGCTGCAGCTCAAGGCCCACGCGGTGGACATGAAGGGGCATCCGGTGGAGAACCCCGTGAAGCTCGTCATCAACGTCATCGACATGAACGACAACCGGCCCGAGTTCGCCACGCCCGTTTTCCAGGGCTCCGTGGCTGAGGGATCCCCACCAGGTGCGGCGTGCGGACGGGCACAGACGGGCGCGGTGGTGACGGGGGTGTGATAGTGATAGCGCCCGCCTGGGTATTTTGTACCATCGGACACTCAACCCCCGCAACTCTCAATTGGTGATGGGGCAGTTGTGGAGAGAGTGGAGAGTTTACCCATACCGGGGCAGTGTGCTCATGACCAGCTCCGGTTTGACAGCAGAGGTCTCACTCTGAATCAGTCGAGCGGCAATGTCTTTTCATCGGTTGCGTAACGCCGTGTGGAAGCTACCTGGTCTGTTGCTCTGCACGAAGCTTCAGGTCTTCTCGGCCACGGTCATTCGCTCCCTTCTCTCCGCTTGCGAAATGTAGACCCCCCGAATGGAACATCTTCGCCGGTTTAAAACATTTAGGCTGGCCTGCCTACGATTCATCCTGGGTTTAACCAGGCAGCCTGGATTGTGTGAGGAGTTCACGTATCCTCGAAAGATCTGGACAAAGTCCCATCGGTGAGCTCCTCCGGCATATAGCTGTGTCATGGAGCCCGCATGCCCAGCCACCGCATGCCGAAACTGCTTTTGTTCGGCCGGATCGAGGGAGATAAAACAGGCGCGTCACGGGCTAGAGAAGAGATGGAGTGATGTGGTACAGGAGGATGTGGAGCTAAGCGGACTTGCCAGTGTCAAGATCGGCCTCTGTGGAGGAGGCTCGTGAAGGACGCTACTGGGCAGTTGGAGGCAGCCGCCCTCCAACAACAACGGAGGGCGGAGGAGCGACACTCACAATAAGCGGAGTGCCGGGTGGCTAAAACACAGCAAGTTGGCACAGTAGGGGGCACAGGTGGTGCATCAGCCAGTCGTCTCAGTCGACCCGTGGCACCTGGGTTTGCCCTGTGACCGCCTCCCAGCGGGCGTTCGACACTTCACGTGGCCTCAAGGTGTACATAGCCTGGCACAAGCGTCGTGGTGATGTCACCGCCACTTAGTGGCGAATGGCGGTTGTTGTTGTTGTGATGGTGGTGGTAGTGGCAGTGGGGATATTGGTGGTGAATGAGGTAGAGGTGGCAATAGGCATGGTGGTGACGTTGGTAACAATGGCAATGATGTTTATGATTAACAGGTGAAGCTGGTTTAAATCATTATGATTGTGATGACATTATTTATAATATCTTTGATCGTGGATGTTGGATCGTGGACATGGACGTGGATGTTCTTGATAACGACGATGATGTTGAGAATGACAAAAATGGTGGTGGTTGTGATGCGAACGAATATAATGTTTTGTTTTTTGATAGTAACGACGTCCACGCCTCCCTCCCTGCTTTTCCCCTCTGCCCTCCCCTGCCCTGCCCTGCCCTCCCTCCCACCCCCGGCAGGCACGGCGGTGATGAGGGTCGAGGCGAGCGACAAGGACGACGCCTTAACGGCCAACGGCATGATCCGCTACAAGATCATGTCGCAGGCCCCCAAGGTGCCCTTGGAGCGCACGTTCACCATCGACAACGCCACGGGCGTCATCAGCACCATCGCCGCCGGGCTGGACCGCGAGGTGCGTCGTCCCGCGGCAACCGCCGCCGATTGGCTGACGTCGGTCCGGGGGATGGTGGCTAACCTCCGGGGTTATGTGTACGGTGTTACGTTCGCGTGTTTTCAGTCGTGTATGCACGTTGCGTTGAACGTCAAGTCGCGCGCCGTACGCAGGCGACCGCGCTGATCGGAGGTGCGAGGGAAGGGCGAAAGGCTCGACACGAAAAGCAGCTCTAAAGAAACGAGTTTTCAGTCTGGATTTAAAAGTGCACAGCTACAGTGGCTTCTTGATATTGTGTGGTGCCCTAATAAAGTATTAAAGCTTTCGTGGCTGCATAAAATTACTCATTGTTTTTTTCGGTAAAGTCACGTACGTAGAAATACAATAAAATTATATTAGAACAAAAAAACAATCGCGACGTTTCGATCACAACGCAAGCGATCTTCATCAGGTGTCAAGAACAAATCGCGGAGGTAAATACAGCAAAGAGATGAGAGATGAGAATTCAACAAACCTGAAAAAACATTATGTGAAGCACATCCAGTCAGGCCAACAACACAGTTAGACACTTCCTGGCGGACCACGAATTTCAGAAGAGCGTTAAATTTCGTGTTCAACCTTTGGATTGCACATACCAGCATAGATAGAATGAAATATATGTATTTCTACTGACCATGTACCTCGTATTGTGTGGTGCCCTGTGTCTCGGAAGCGACGGTGACGCTGCTAGCGCGCCGCGCTACGAACCCGGGGACCTGAGACCGGTCCAACACCGGTGACGGTCGACTCGGGCCTCAAATGAGTAGCCTGCTGCAGTGTGAAAACATCCCCACTAGGGAGACAAAGGCGGCCGGGCGTGATGCTGGCCACCCAGCACAAAGGTCTGTCGAGGCTGCACGAGGAATGCTTGTCCTCGTCGTTTTGTTGTTCATCTGTAAGAGTCGTGCGTCTGCGTGCCCCGTCTGTGTAGAGGACGCCGCAGTACGTGCTGGTGGTGCAGGCCTTGGACATGGAGGGCGACCCGGACGTCGGCCTCGCAAACACGGCCACCGCCATCGTCGCCATCACCGACAAAAACGACAATGCCCCCGAGTTTACGGGCATAACCGTACGCACCGCCGCCGCCGCACACAACCACGCCGCGCCACCAGATCACCCGCCTAGACTTTACATGGCCCGTAGATTAACATTGCATGTAGATTTACATTGCACTTAGACGAAAATGGCCCGTAGACTTACATTGCCTCTAAATTAACATTCGCCATCGACTAACATTTCCCGGTTGGCAAGATGTTCACTTCCTTGTGCGGTATGCGGAAGGTCGTGGGTTTGATCCTGACCCTGACGCGTGTATATTTGTAATTTGAATGTTCTCCCCGTGGTGGTCTTGCGTTCAAAGCTGTTGTGTACATTTCCACGTGATGATGAGCCACTTCGCTGAGCTACCATTTGATGGCTAGGTTGCTTCTAAAAACAGAGCTGCATAGCTCCATGCTGTGGGGCCTCACCTGGTAAAATATTTTTATTTTTGAGACTGGCGGAACAATGAATCTGACGACGTCCCCCCCCACCACCGTCTCCGCCGCAGTTCAGCGGTACGGCGCGCGAGAACGCGGTGAACGTGACGGTGACGACGCTGACGGCGACGGACGTGGACGAGCCCGGCACGCCGGCGTGGCTTACTCGCTACGTCGTCCGCGGCGGGGACCCCGGCAAGAACTTCGCCGTGGAGACCGACCCCCGCACCAACGACGGCAGGCTCTACGTCTTCAAGGTGGGGGGGGGGGCACGGTGGTGGGGGGGGGGGGGCGGTGGGGGGGGGGGCACGGTGGTGGGGGGAGGGCGGTGGTGGGGGGAGGGCGGTGGGGGGGGGGGGGGTCTGTCACGCGCTGCCGCGGCGGAGACGGTGATGGTGGTTGGGTAGTGATAGTGGTGGTGATGATGGTGATGCTGATGGTCGTGGTGATGGCGTAACGTAGGTGGTGGTGATGATGATGGGGTAGTGATGGTGGTGGTGGTGATGGTCGTGGTGATGGCGTAACGTAGGTGATGGTGATGATGATGGGGTAGTGATGGTGATGGTGGTGATGGTGATGCTGATGGTCGTGGTGATGGTGTAACGTAGGAGACGGTGATGGTGATGGGGTAGTGGTGGTGGTGATAATGGGGCTGTGGTGAAGGTGCCGATTATGGAGTAGCGGTGGTGATGATGGGGGTGGTGATGGTAATGGTCGTGGTGGCGGGGGAGGGTGATGTGGTGATAATGGTGATGGGAGTGGCGTCGCGATGTTGTTGATTGGGTGGTGGTGATGGGGGGAGAGGTGGCGTGGTGGTGGTGATGCGATGATAGGGTAGTGATGGTGAATGCGGTGGCTGATGGTGAAATGAGGTTGACATGGCAATGCTGGTAATGGTCGCGTAACGATGATGATGCTGATGATAGTGATGGTGGTGGCAAGGCGAAGTTCGTGGCGATGTTGCCGGTGGGCGACGGCGGTGACGACGTGGGGATGGCGGCGGTGACTGTTGTTGTATACGGCCCTTTTTCCACAATTAATATCCATAAGAATATTTACGGATGCATACACCTAGATTTCTTTTTCCTTTCTTTCATGACAAACAATATTTTTTTTTTATAATGAATCAAACCCGTAAGCCAGAAACACGAAAAACCACATGTCAGTCATAAACAGGCCGTTAATAAATAAAGAAATAATAAAACTCTCCAGGCGAGGATGTAACAGCTATCGGCGAAAATCTCCAGATGAACAAGAGTTTGATGGGCCCCTTAGGAAAGGTCCCTCCGAGGTCAGAACACCAAGAGAGCAGACACCAGACGCCAACAGGGTAAATCGTATACATATTCTTTTCCTTATTTTCCAGTAAAGCAACAAAAAAATTAAAAGGCAACAACAAGAATAAGATAAAAGTAGCGAGCCTAACGCTCACTCCAATTAAGAACCGGCCACCAGACACATCAGTGAATTATTATCCAATGATTAATTCGCTATCAAATGATTTTCACCTTTAATACCTTTACTGTTAAAACAAAGCTTGGAGCAAGAATACCGAGTCACATCAAAGGTTATCGAGAAGGAATGAGACAACGAGCAAACTTGCGAAAGAGTTTAAACTATTCCAAGCAACCCCGACCACCTTTGTCTCTCTCACAGCGCGGAGAAGCAGGAATTACACCTTATCACAAGGGGCCATCTGGAAAAGCCAGCCGGGTTTGATGAGGAGACGCACCCACCCCACACACGGCAACCAGGCAAAGAAAGTTTTAAAGAAAATTGCAAAATAATATTAATAATAACAACGCGTTAACCTTACACCACATTCCATTATAGAACCTTATAGAACCAAGGGATATGGATTCCAACAATCAAGAAATGGACCTCTTAAACTCAGGATGATAATTATTTTTCTTTTTAATAATTCCATCTTAACAATTCGAACCTCGGTAAAACCGAGAGGTGTCGGGAGGACGTAGTTACAAACACGAGTCTTGGCGAACATGGGACCAAATGGTATTCGAGAAATATAAGTCGAAATGATATTTGCAAAGTATAGAGAGATGGGAAGATCCCGGCCACCTTTGTCTTTCCCTGCAGCACGTGATAAAATGCATACGCTCGAAAGAGCATCTTCACTTGGAAATAAATCAAATACTATGAATCACAAGCAGGATCATAACTGTGTATGATAAGATACCAACTGTGATGTGAAATGTTAAACTTAAAAAAAATCTTAACCATTTCTTTGTGCGTCGGAACGCGAACGGAAAAGGGGGGGGGGGGAACCCGCCCCTCTCTCTGGGTGGAGGGATCAGACAACCAGACGCCACCGAGATGAATCGAGGTGTCTGTTGTCTTGATGTTTATGGCTTGAGGAAAGACCCGAACAGGACCATGTCATAAATGACACACACACAAACATACACACTGACACACGAACCCCCCCCCACCACCGACACACGAACCCCCCCCACCGACATACGATCAGATCAAAGATAGCTCCACCTCGTGAGGGGGAGCCGAGAAGGGGAGAGATTTTTGGCATAAAAAGGAGCCGTTTCAGCATTGAAATCAACTCATCAGCCCTCGGGGGCAGCTCAACAGAAGAAGACTCATCTCAACTCAGCTCAACAGAAGAAGACTCATCTCAACTCAGCTCAACAGAAGAAGACTCATCTCTACTCATCTCAGCAGAAGACCCGCTCAACTCATCTCAGCAGAAGAGCAGCCATCACCGACGCCGGAGACGTCTCTACAACTCGCCGAATTGGCGAGTGTCGCCGATTGGCGACCCGCTGCCGCTGTTAGCGGCCAGCGCCACCACGAGCGAATCGTGAGCCTGCAATCTACAACCGCCGACGACGGAGCACCAGCGCGCCGCTGCGGGCGTGCTTCTAACGCCGTCTACCAGACGGTCATCTCAGCTACAACAACGCATCTACTCGTTCACCAACGTCCGTCGAGTCCGAACCAACTACTGAAAGAAGAATCAACTGATACGTATGATACACTGCCCCCCACTACACACAAACCAGACGTCTGCTTGACGCAAAGAATCGATTCCGAACATTGGCCTACTCTTTCACCACTCACACCATTCAACACACACACACACACACGGGTCATTAACAAAGCCTAAAAACCTCAAGCCATTGAACCATCCGTGATTGTGGAAACATCGCAACGACCGAGTGAATAATCCATCGTTTTTAAGAGCGTTCATAATTTTTCTGTGTAATATTGTGCTGGGGCTGTACTTCTAACCGCATAAATTACCAACTGACCCATTAACAAGGATTAATTCTTGGCACCTCACCACGGAGCGCCGCTCGCGGGGTTGAAGAGCGGGTTCAACCGGTTCCCTGCCAGGGGTCTGGCCACAATCAATTAAAAGATTGGCCCGAGATAAGGATCTCAAAAGGAAACATCGCCACCCATTGAGTCGCGTTGAGAAGTTGATTAGGAATACTTGAGTCGTTCGTTAATATTTGTCTTTCTGCATAATCTTGCCGGTATCCACGAATGAAATAACGAATTCAAACGCATATTTGTGCCTCCAAGAATAATACTGGTTGGAGTGCCCTGTCAACGAGTAGCGTTGCATAATAATCAGTCATCCTATTGTTAACAACGTGACAATAATTGCATTAAGGGCCGCGCATGATCAGTGACCGAATGCTGTTTTGTGTGACAATTCAAGTAACGAAGCATTGTGGCCATCGAGTGGTGTTGATAAGGCAATTAGAAGTATTACAGTCGAACGCTTTAAATTCATAATCGTTATGAATCAATGAACGAACATCAACGTGGTACTGTGCTGACGATTTCAAGCATAATAACTTCGCATATCAGAATGTATTAAGGATTGGATACGAATCAAAGACCAAGTGCCGTGTTGTGTAACAATTCAAGCATACGAGTTTGCATATTATAAAGTTAAGGTTTGATAGAATAGTTCGCATGTTTTTAATCTCTCTCTCAACAACCGATCGATTGCGTTACGCGTCGGGAATTAACCACAGGTGCCGCTATCGAGGTGAAACAACGCAATCGTGATGGTATCATGTTAACGCTGTGTTGAAATTCCAAAATCCCGAGATTGAGTTTTCATATTATCCAAAAATTAAAGTTAGCTAGAAATAAAATTGATTAAAGCAGAAGGTTTGTGTGTGATTCTTCCTGAAATTCTGCATAATATTGTTCTGCGTATGAGATCTGAATCCTGGGGACCTATCATAAGCACACTATCACCACATAATCCATAACACACATAATCCGTAATGTTCAATCGAGAGTAATCGTATCCTTATCGATAATACGGAATTAAAGAGCAGAGTCGAATCGTCTCTCTCTCATTCACGCTCACAACGCCTGCGTCACTGCATACGATTAATTGCGTTATTCCAATTCATAACACAATCCTCGTCACCGAGGCTCGACCTGATAATCCATAACGACCTGCATTATCATAACCACGCCCACTCGCATAAATTAATACGATTATCTCTCGAATCAGCATAATTTATGCGCATAATTACACTAATTAACATAATTTCGGATAAATTATGCAAATCTCAAATTTCATTTAATTTTCATTATTTTCATCAATTTTCATAACACCTATATAGACAACATATTGGGCGCGTCGTCCGGGATCTCTCGCAGACAGTTTATGCTTGAATTAAGGAACAAATCACTGTTATATTAACCAAGGTTTTATGATCTAACGTTGCCCTGTGACTGTAACGGGTGTAAAACAAACACAAAAACGCACTCTGAAGGGAAATTCCAGAGTAGCAGGGTATAACAAAGACAGTTGAAGTAAGATTATTTGCTCGAGTCAAACTGACCATATCCTGTGATACAATTGTTTATACGTGCTCCGAAGGGAATTTCCAGAGTAACTCACACCACAAATGAAATGTCAGAATTAAGATACACTCTTAAGTCTATCAAGTACACCACATAAGATGGATGGAACTGGATCTGCAACATTCGGAGGCTGACACCCCAACGCATACCACTGACTCAGAGGGGACCTCCCCGGAGGAGATGGAATCTATGGAAAAACAATATCGTGAACTTGTGTTAAAACGTACTGGCCGGACTGCTAAAGAGCAGGCAGAACAGAGAGACATATGGGAGGGGACACATATCGAGGACATTAAGGAACATCGGAAAAAAACTTCTTAAGGACGTGATAAAATGTAACAAATCCGAACGTGATGTAAAAATTGCGGAAATAGCAAGGTTAGACTCACACCTCCTCATACAGACAGACAGGGAAAGGGCATGGAATGCGGAAAAATTTGAAAGAGAAAGAGAGGATAAACTGTCCCTGATGGGGGAGGTAGAACGTCTGCGCACCCTCGTGGGAGAGAAAGGATCAGAGCTAGCTGCACCAGTGAAACCCCCAGACGTTGATACACATAACACATACGGGAGTAGCAGTTTACCATACTCCGAGCCACGCATACGTAGCCCAGGGCCAAAATCCCCAAAAAGTATGACCACCAAAGAAAGCAATTTTGACAGAGAGACCCCCTTGCAATTCGAGAGGAAGGAAGGAGAAACAGGGATAAAAGTGGAAAAACATGCGGATGACAACCTCGAAATTAGAGAGACACAAAAACCCAAAATAAAATTGCCAGGATACGCAGTACGAATAGCACCAAAAGGGGCGGAACCAGGGCGGAATGAGCGGCACAGAGACAATTCGCCGGAAAGACGCACGCTACGCAAAAATGACCGATATGATGCAGAGGACAGAGACAGCTCACTAGGAAGACACATTCCACACAAGCCCGACCGACGTAGAACCCACAGCTCTCCAGAGAGGCGCACAGCACGCAAAAGTGACCAGTCAGACACAGACGGCTCACCAGAGGAACGCACCTCACGTAAACATGACCGACATGACACGGGTACCAGGGACAGCTCCCCAGAGAGACGCGCAACACATAAAACTCACCAACGCAAAACAACCCGCACCACAGAAGACAGACACAGGAATCCTGACAGTCACAAAATACGAGACCAACGTAAACGCAGCATATCACCCAGCAGACACCACGCACGTGATAGACGGTATGAAGGTCAAGGACAAAGACACTCACCACATAGACACAGCTCAAGGAGATCACACACACCAACCCACAAGCACGATTCACCAGACCCACATAGGAAAAACAAAGGACACAAGCCACGGGACAGATACAAATCCTCGGACAGAGGGAGACCACGGCACAGGCAAGGGAAACATGACAGCAGTGATAGCAAAGACAGGGACAGCTCGAGTGAGCACTCCTCAGGAACAGACACCACTGACGACGAACAACACACTTTTGACAGTAAAACCCTCAAACGAATGGATAAAGCGCTCGTGAGAATTCCCTACTTCGATCCACACAACAAGAACAGGGATATCCACACTCACATAGCCACAGTAGGACAGGAGGCTAAGATCCGGGGTCTGTGTAAATCAGCAGAAAAAGCATGTCTATTATCAAGGAGCTTGCATGAGTCAGCCAGACCATGGGTAACCTCCCTGCCCAATAGGGTCAGGAGCGATTTCAAGCAATTAAGCCGAGTAGTAGTTAAGAGATTCGGGGAATACTCCACACTGTCTGAAGGATTGAACGCGGCAAAATTGATGACTCAGCGTGCAGAGGAGGACCCACGAGATTATCTCCTACGCCTCAAGAGAGCGTATTATGCAGGCGACGTGGATAACGCCCAAGAAGAAGGGAAAATATTAAAAGTTATGTTCTTCCAATCCCTAAGACCTGAAATAATGAAGATAGTAGGAATGATGTTGGATCCCAAGACTGCCTCCCTGCGCCAGATTGAAAGCAAGGCTCACACGGCCTGGGTAAACGGCCGAAGAACCACAAACATAGCCAAAACACACATCATCACCAAAGATAGAGAACGACTTGATCTGGAGGGAAACGAATGTCCAAGAAATAATAACCACACCATACGGGACGGACATGAAACCCCCCTTGAGAGGGCGCCTAATCTACTACAATCAACACCTATCAACGGCATGCTGAACAACACTCCACGTGGGGAGAGGAGTGAGGCAAGAGGGACTTGGCATCCACGGACAACACAGCCATGGAATACAGAAGGAGGCGGATCCTGGAACTATGGAGGAGGAAGAGCGAGTGATGAATCATACCTACACCACGGGGGCCGGCGCCCACCGAATCCAACACCATATCGTCTTCCACTGCCGCCTCCACTAGCAATCGAGCATAGACCACAGTCAGCCAACAGGAGTCGATACGCCCACCACATTCGGATGGAAAGAGGACACCAAGAGAGTATGAAGACTCCGATACCAACACCAAAGACAAGAAGACCAACAGAACACACACAGGAAGAGGGCACACCCAACGCCAGAGTAGACCAAGTAAACATAGGAAACTCAAGAAACACCAAAGCAGTCGCCGAGGTGATACCAGAGGGCAAAGGGTACCATCTGGGAGAATTAATTCCCGCAGGACCGGTCGGGCGAGTCCACATGGAAGTAACACTGCAAGACACACTGACCAGCCAGGGCCTTTGTGATACTGGAGCAGAAATATCAATGATATCCAGGGACCTATTTGACGAACTCCAGACTGCCCTCCAGAGGAAGAATGAAGCACTGCAGATGATGCCAAGCAAGCTTACCTACTCTGGATGCGAAGGGACCCACATGCGACCATTGGGCAAGGTCACGATGAAGCTCAAGTTCAACGAAGTCAACATGAGCCATCCATTATATGTCGTACAGAACCCAGGAAAAGAGCTGATCATTGGGATCGAACTACTAAATCGCCTTAAACCCATTATGAACCTTGAATCCCGACAAATATGGGCACAGTCAATGCCGGAGCAGCATAGGGATCCAGAAGAGGAAGAAGTCGCAGAAGACTCTATGGGAATTCAAGTAACCACACCAGAACTCAACGACCTATCACAGACAACCAAGAACAGAACCAAGCGTTCAGCAGGAATACGAACCACTCAACTGCTGACAAATAAACCGGGAAAGGACCTTGAGGAAGCAGACCTACGACCAGCAGTTCCCAAAGACTGTCCCCTCGTGGGGTATATACCGCCCACTAGTGGTCAAACAGGTGAACAGGGGACTTTTGAAGGACAACACAATATCAAGAGCATATTCCACTCCAGTGAAGCAAAGGCAATTCAACCGATAATAACGCAAGGGAAACAACCCACTGAGCTACCAGGAATCACAGAAGCCTTAGACCCAGACCAAGGAAAAAGAGTCCCTACAATAGAAGAACAAATTGAACAACAAATTGAAGCGGCAGACGCCCTTGAGAATGACACTCAACGAAACGAGCTCCGACAACTGCTCCAGAAATACCACTTCCTGTTCTCAGAAGACTCCTATGACTGCGGCAAAACCCACCTACATGTGGTATCTATTCCCACACTGGAGGGAGCACCAGCGGTATACGTGAAACAATACAAGATTCCACTGGCCGCCTACGAATCAATCCAAGAAACCTTGGGAAACCTACTCAAGAAGAATATAATTCGGGAATGCAATTCAACCTACAACTCACCAATTTGGCCTGTGCTAAAACCCACTGGCAAGTGGCGACTCACCATCGACTATAGGCAACTCAACAAAACGGTTCCCCTATCTCGATGGCCCATGGCGGAAATCGACCAAAGTCTCAACCAAATAAAAGGCGCAAAGATACTCACCACAATGGACCTATCAAATGGTTTCTGGACCATGCCCGTGAAAGAAGCAGATCAATACAAGTTGGCCTTCACATTCAACGGGATACAGTATACTTGGAACCGATGCCCATTTGGATACTCAAATTCACCTGCAGACTTCAACATATTCCTACACAAGGCAATGGGTGACGCAAAAGAGCGAGGCACCATCGTCTATGTCGACGACATTCTGGTCAAGGACTCCTCATGGGAAGAACACCTCGAGAACCTCCAGCATACCCTCGAGCAGTTAAAAGAAGCTGGTGCAAAGATATCAATACAAAAGGGACAGTGGGCACGTAAAAGGGTGGACTACCTCGGGTTCCAGATCGGCACTGAAGGAATGTTACCCCAAACGAAAAGACTTGAAGCCCTCCACGCGCTCAAACCGCCCACCACAGTCACGACCCTTCGGAGCTTCTTAGGGATCTGCAACTACCTTCGACAGTTCGTGGACGACTACGCAGGGATCGCTCGACCCCTAGTCAAACTACTTCAAAAAGACGAACCATGGGAATGGGGACAAGAACAGGAATCTGCAGTGGAGGAATTAAAACAACAGATCACAGGGGCATCCTGCCTGGCATACCCAGAGAAAGGAAAAGAATACTACCTAGAGACCGCATACTCAGATCATAGTATCAGCTCGGTACTATACCAGATACAGGAAGCAGGGAAACGAATTATTGCCTATGCCAGCAAGGCCCTCCGTGGGGTAGAGACAAAGTTCTCTGAGTGCGAGAAGGCAATATTCGGAAACATCTGGGCTATACAACATTTTCGGAACTTGTTGAACGGAGAGAAAATCATCCTAGAAACGAATCATGAATCCTTGGCGTACCTCAACAGTAAGAAGATTCGAGAGGGCCGCGTAACCAGCAGCCGGATAGCCAATTGGGCACTGACACTCCAAGGCCTACCAATCACAGTAAAATACGCAAAAAACAAGAAAAGTCCAATGGCCAAAGGTCTGGCTGACTTACATGATTGCACGCTAGACAGCATAGAAGCATGTGCCGCAAAGGTACCTCCGGAGGACAACAGGCACCTGCCCTTCAAAAAGGAAGCATGCGCCGACCTACCAATGGTGTACATCGATGGATGCTCCAAAATGAAGGAAAACAAACTCCACGCCGGATCAGGAATCGTTTGGGAAACTGGCCCACTCACAGGGATTCAAGCGGGATTTCAACTGGGACCAAAGTCCAACCAGTATGCAGAATTGGCCGGGGTACACATCGCCGTCCAAATGGCATCCAATAACCAAATACAGACCATGGTGGTGTGTACTGATTCCAACTACGTACAGCACAGCTTCCTACACCACTTGCCCATATGGAAAAAGAACGGTATGAAGAACCATAGAAATAAACCAATTCACCATCAAGAACTGTTCGAGGCCATAGATACGATGGTTCAGAACAAAGATATGAAGATATTTTGGAAGAAGGTCAAAGGGCACTCCAAGATACCTGGCCAAGAGAAAACTGGAAATGACCAGGCAGACGCCCTCGCAAAAGCGGGAAGCCTGGAAGGCACACCGTGGAAGCTAGAAAGCCAAACCGAAAGAGACGGACAACAAGAGTCGACGAACCAAGACCCTGCCGTAATAAGACTGATCACCAGGAGTGGGAAGAACCCTGCAGAAGCTGGAGTCAGAGCCCAATTGAACAGTGCACAGCCTTCCGAAGATCTAGTCAGAATGCAACAAGAGGACGAAACCCTAAAAACACTGGCTGATCATATCCAGGATCCAACAGGAAAACCAATCACTACCGACAACCTGAACGACAACAAAGAGCTCGAGATCATGCATAACCAAATCAAAAGGTTCTCAATACGAAAAGGGCTACTGGTATATACGAACGAAAAAGACGGTAAAACTAGATGGGTAGTCCCCTCACAATATCGAGAGATAATGTTACAACATGCCCACGACGAACCATGCAGCGGCCACCGATGCGAGATGAACACAGGACAGATGCTGCGGCAGGTGGCCTACTGGCCTAAAATGAGTCAAGACATACACGAACATGTGTCCAACTGCCTCGTGTGTTGCAAGTTCCAGCCAACGACCTCACAGCATAGGGCACCCCTACAGAAGAGGGGAACAGACTATCCATGGTCCAACCTACAAATCGACTGGATAGGACCTGTCAACCGATCAACCAAAGGAAATAAATACATGCTGACTGTGACCTGTGCATTCTCCAAATGGATAGAGTGTTTACCAGCACCCAACAACACCGCGGAAACGACAGCTATCCTACTGATCAACCAAATATTCAGTAGGTGGGGCCTACCGTCAACAATCGATTCAGACAAAGGAAGCCACTTCACAGCCGAAGTCATCACAGAAGTGTGGAAGATGTTGGGAGTAAGAAGACAACTACACATCGCCTACCATCCACAATCCTCAGGACAGGTGGAAAGAGCCAACAGGACCATCGTGAGCCTCCTAAAGAAATATGTGTCCACCACGGGACGCGACTGGGATACAAAACTACCCCTAGTATTGATGGCCATGCGAGCCACACCCAACCGAGCTACAGGCAGGACACCATTCGAGATCATGACAGGGAGACTAATGACCCTCCCAGTGCACCTGCTGTATGTCCCACTGGAGGACGAGACCCCGACGGCAATGACGCCCACTGAATACCTAGCGGGACTGAACAGTCACCTACAGAGCACATTCGCTATGGTCAGAGACCAGTTGCAAGCAGAGGCTCAGGGGAGCAAAGCATACTATGACCAAAAAGCCAGCCACGCAGAATACCAGCTCGGAGACCAGGTGTTGTACCTCAATTACGAAAAAAGAAAGCAGAAGTGCAGGAAATTCCTCCCTTCCTGGACAGGACCACACGAGATTGTTGACAAAATGTCCCCAGTTGTATATCAGCTAAAAATCACAAAGACAGGAAGAGAGCAGCAGTACAAGTGGGTACACATCAATCAAATCAAACCGTACCCTGTGCTGGGAGAACAAGAGGAAGAATAAAGAAAAAAAATTTCAATCAACAACTTCCCCTATAACACGTAGTCAGTAGAATACTTCCTTATCTTATTACAAAAAAATAAAAATCCCTTACTAATTCAAATATAATCACGCTAAGTTGTGACACGTACGCGCGCGTTGTAAGGAAAAATCACAAACTTGATGGTTCATGGTGGAAAAAGGAATTTTTCTTTAATATTAAAAATAACCGGTGGCAGACCACCGATCATTTTTAAAAGGGCGGAATGTTGTATACGGCCCTTTTTCCACAATTAATATCCATAAGAATATTTACGGATGCATACACCTAGATTTCTTTTTCCTTTCTTTCATGACAAACAATATTTTTTTTTTATAATGAATCAAACCCGTAAGCCAGAAACACGAAAAACCAGATGTCAGTCATAAACAGGCCATTAATAAATAAAGAAATAATAAAACTCTCCAGGCGAGGATGTAACAGCTATCGGCGAAAATCTCCAGATGAACAAGAGTTTGATGGGCCCCTTAGGAAAAGTCCCTCCGAGGTCAGAACACCAAGAGAGCAGACACCAGACGCCAACAGGGTAAATCGTATACATATTCTTTTCCTTATTTTCCAGTAAAGCAACAAAAAAATTAAAAGGCAACAACAAGAATAAGATAAAAGTAGCGAGCCTAACGCTCACTCCAATTAAGAACAGGCCACCAGACACATCAGTGAATTATTATCCAATGATTAATTCGCTATCAAATGATTTTCACCTTTAATACCTTTACTGTTAAAACAAAGCTTGGAGCAAGAATACCGAGTCACATCAAAGGTTATCGAGAAGGAATGAGACAACGAGCAAACTTGCGAAAGAGTTTAAACAATATTCCAAGCAACCCCGACCACCTTTGTCTCTCTCACAGCGCGGAGAAGCAGGAATTACACCTTATCACAAGGGGCCATCTGGAAAAGCCAGCCGGGTTTGATGAGGAGACGCACCCACCCCACACACGGCAACCAGGCAAAGAAAGTTTTAAAGAAAATTGCAAAATAATATTAATAATAACAACGCGTTAACCTTACACCACATTCCATTATAGAACCTTATAGAACCAAGGGATATGGATTCCAACAATCAAGAAATGGACCTCTTAAACTCAGGATGATAATTATTTTTCTTTTTAATAATTCCATCATAACAATTCGAACCTCGGTAAAACCGAGAGGTGTCGGGAGGACGTAGTTACAAACACGAGTCTTGGCGAACATGGGACCAAATGGTATTCGAGAAATATAAGTCGAAATGATATTTGCAAAGTATAGAGAGATGGGAAGATCCCGGCCACCTTTGTCTTTCCCTGCAGCACGTGATAAAATGCATATGCTCGAAAGAGCATCTTCACTTGGAAATAAATCAAATACTATGAATCACAAGCAGGATCATAACTGTGTATGATAAGATACCAACTGTGATGTGAAATGTTAAACTTAAAAAAAATCTTAACCATTTCTTTGTGCATCGGAACGCGAACGGAAAAGGGGGGGGGGGGAACCCGCCCCTCTCTCTGGGTGGAGGGATCAGACAACCAGACGCCACCGAGATGAATCGAGGTGTCTGTTGTCTTGATGTTTATGGCTTGAGGAAAGACCCGAACAGGACCATGTCATAAATGACACACACACAAACATACACACTGACACACGAACCCCCCCCCACCACTGACACACGAACCCCCCCCACCGACATACGATCAGATCAAAGATAGCTCCACCTCGTGAGGGGGAGCCGAGAAGGGGAGAGATTTTTGGCATAAAAAGGAGCCGTTTCAGCATTGAAATCAACTCATCAGCCCTCGGGGGCAGCTCAACAGAAGAAGACTCATCTCAACTCAGCTCAACAGAAGAAGACTCATCTCAACTCAGCTCAACAGAAGAAGACTCATCTCTACTCATCTCAGCAGAAGACCCGCTCAACTCATCTCAGCAGAAGAGCAGCCATCACCGACGCCGGAGACGTCTCTACAACTCGCCGAATTGGCGAGTGTCGCCGATTGGCGACCCGCTGCCGCTGTTAGCGGCCAGCGCCACCACGAGCGAATCGTGAGCCTGCAATCTACAACCGCCGACGACGGAGCACCAGCGCACCGCTGCGGGCGTGCTTCTAACGCCGTCTACCAGACGGTCATCTCAGCTACAACAACGCATCTACTCGTTCACCAACGTCCGTCGAGTCCGAACCAACTACTGAAAGAAGAATCAACTGATACGTATGATACACTGCCCCCCACTACACACAAACCAGACGTCTGCTTGACGCAAAGAATCGATTCCGAACATTGGCCTACTCTTTCACCACTCACACCATTCAACACACACACACACACACACGGGTCATTAACAAAGCCTAAAAACCTCAAGCCATTGAACCATCCGTGATTGTGGAAACATCGCAACGACCGAGTGAATAATCCATCGTTTTTAAGAGCGTTCATAATTTTTCTGTGTAATATTGTGCTGGGGCTGTACTTCTAACCGCATAAATTACCAACTGACCCATTAACAAGGATTAATTCTTGGCACCTCACCACGGAGCGCCGCTCGCGGGGTTGAAGAGCGGGTTCAACCGGTTCCCTGCCAGGGGTCTGGCCACAATCAATTAAAAGATTGGCCCGAGATAAGGATCTCAAAAGGAAACATCGCCACCCATTGAGTCGCGTTGAGAAGTTGATTAGGAATACTTGAGTCGTTCGTTAATATTTGTCTTTCTGCATAATCTTGCCGGTATCCACGAATGAAATAACGAATTCAAACGCATATTTGTGCCTCCAAGAATAATACTGGTTGGAGTGCCCTGTCAACGAGTAGCGTTGCATAATAATCAGTCATCCTATTGTTAACAACGTGACAATAATTGCATTAAGGGCCGCGCATGATCAGTGACCGAATGCTGTTTTGTGTGACAATTCAAGTAACGAAGCATTGTGGCCATCGAGTGGTGTTGATAAGGCAATTAGAAGTATTATAGTCGAACGCTTTAAATTCATAATCGTTATGAATCAATGAACGAACATCAACGTGGTACTGTGCTGACGATTTCAAGCATAATAACTTCGCATATCAGAATGTATTAAGGATTGGATACGAATCAAAGACCAAGTGCCGTGTTGTGTAACAATTCAAGCATACGAGTTTGCATATTATAAAGTTAAGGTTTGATAGAATAGTTCGCATGTTTTTAATCTCTCTCTCAACAACCGATCGATTGCGTTACGCGTCGGGAATTAACCACAGGTGCCGCTATCGAGGTGAAACAACGCAATCGTGATGGTATCATGTTAACGCTGTGTTGAAATTCCAAAATCCCGAGATTGAGTTTTCATATTATCCAAAAATTAAAGTTAGCTAGAAATAAAATTGATTAAAGCAGAAGGTTTGTGTGTGATTCTTCCTGAAATTCTGCATAATATTGTTCTGCGTATGAGATCTGAATCCTGGGGACCTATCATAAGCACACTATCACCACATAATCCATAACACACATAATCCGTAATGTTCAATCGAGAGTAATCGTATCCTTATCGATAATACGGAATTAAAGAGCAGAGTCGAATCGTCTCTCTCTCATTCACGCTCACAACGCCTGCGTCACTGCATACGATTAATTGCGTTATTCCAATTCATAACACAATCCTCGTCACCGAGGCTCGACCTGATAATCCATAACGACCTGCATTATCATAACCACGCCCACTCGCATAAATTAATACGATTATCTCTCGAATCAGCATAATTTATGCGCATAATTACACTAATTAACATAATTTCGGATAAATTATGCAAATCTCAAATTTCATTTAATTTTCATTATTTTCATCAATTTTCATAACACCTATATAGACAACACTGTGGTGCAGCGGTCGTGACGGTGTTGGTGATGACTCAGCGTTTGATTGGTGGGAGGGTAACGTTGTGCGTGGTTGGTGTGTGGTGTGTGTGTGTGGTGTGTGGGGTGTGTGTGTGGTATGTGTGTGTGGTTGGTGTTTGGTGTGTGTGTGGTGTGTGTGCGTTGTTGTTGTGTGGTTCATGGTGAGTGTGTGTGGTGTGTGTGGTGTGTGTGCGTGGTTGGTGTGTGGTGTGTGGTGCGTGGTTGGTGTGTGTGTGTGGTGTGTGTGTGGTGTTTGGTGTGTGTGTGGTGTGTGTGTGGTGTTTGGTGTGTGTGTGGTGTGTGTGGTTGGTGTGTGTGTGTGTGTGTACGCCGCAGCCCTTGGACTTTGAGAGCTCGTCCAAGTACAACCTCGTCGTCGCCGTGGAGAACGAGGCGTCGCTCGAGAGCGCCGAGTTCGGACCGGCGAGCACCGCGACCGTCACCGTGAGTGCCCCCCGCGGCCCCCCGCTGCCCCCCGCGGCCCCCCACAAGTTTTGCCCCCCCACAGCTTCCTGCGCCGCTCGCGGGGGCAGATCTGATACCGGCCGATGAGAGCGAATGACTTAAGCACCCCGATCTTTACTTATTTCAAGTCCAGAAGACCTTTTTTTTCACAGGTGTCTCCTGGACATCTGTGCCGTCACCAGCGCTGTGAAGCACAGCGCTGGTGACGGCCGCACCGCCTCCCGCACGACCGCCCACACCGTGCCCCCCCCCCCCCACCACCTCTACAGGTGCTCGCTAACAGCCCCCCCCCGCCCGCCCGCCCGGTAGGTGATGGTGGAAGACGAGAACGAGGGGCCGACGTTCGAGCCGCTGCGGCGGGAGGTGAAGCTCCCCGAGGGCCTCCCCGTGGGCCACCACGTGACCACCGTGGTGGCCCGTGACCCCGACACCGCGCAGGGGCAGGCCGTGCGGTGAGGCCTTGCCCAGCCACACTCCCCCTGGCCGCTCCCGTCGCCGCACGGACAGCCGGCGGCCGACCCTTCCTCCCGCCCTCCGTGTGTGTGTGCCTCACCTGTGTGTGTGTGTGTGTGCCTCACCTGTGTGACTCACTCTGTGTGTGAGACTCACCTGTGTGTGTGTGTGCGCGCCTCACCTGTGTGTGTGGGCGTGCCTCACCTGCGTGTGACTCACTCTGTTTGGCTGTGTGACACTAAGCTGTGTGAATCGCCTGTGTAAACTCTGTTCAGCTGTGTGTGTGACTCAACTCTGTGTGAGACTCAACTGTGTGTGAGGATCACCTGTGTGTGTGTGACTCACCTGTGTGTGTGACTCACCTGTGTGTGAGACTCACCTGTGTGTGTGAATTACCTGTGTGTGTGACTCACCTGTGTGTGAGATTCACCTGTGTGTGAGACTCACCTCTTCACCTGTGTGAGACTCACCTGTGTGTGTGTGACTCACCTGTGTGCACCTGTGTGAAACTCACCTGTGTGTGTGGCTCACCTGTGTGTGTGACTCACCTCTGTTTACCTGTGTGAGACTCACCTGTGTGTGAGACTCACCTGTGTGTGTGACTCACCTGTGTGTGAGACTCACCTGTGTGTGAGTATCACCTGTGTGTGTGACTCACCTGTGTGTGTGACTCACCTGTGTGTGTGACTCACCTGTGTGAGACTCACCTGTGTGTGTGAGACTCACCTCTGTTTACCTGTGTGAGACTCACCTGTGTGTGAGACTCACCTGTGTGTGAGACTCACCTCTGTGTGTGACTCACCTCTGTTTACCTGTGTGAGACTCACCTGTGTGTGAAACTCACCTGTGTGTGTGACTCACCCGTATGTGAGACTCACCTGTGTGTGTGACTCACCTGTGTGTGAGACTCACCTGTGTGTGTGAGACTCACCTCTGTTTACCTGTGTGAGACTCACCTGTGTGTGAGACTCACCTGTGTGTGTGACTCACCTGTGTGTGTGACTCACCTGTGTGTGAGACTCACCTGTGTGTGAGACTTACCTATGTGTGTGACTCACCTGTGTGTGAGACTCACCTGTGTGTGTGTGACTCACCTGTGTGCACGTGTGTGAGACTCACCTGTGTGTGAGACTCACCTGTGTGTGAGACTCACCTGTGTGAGACTCACCTGTGTGTGAGACTCACCTGTGTGTGAGACTCACCTGTGTGTGTGACTCACCTGTGTGTGAGACTCACCTGTGTGTGTGACTCACCTGTGTGTGTGACTCACCTGTGTGTGCGACTCACCTGTGTGTGACTCACCTGTGTGTGTTTGACTCACCTGTGTGTGTGACTCACCTGTGTGTGTGTGACTCACCTGTGTGTGAGACTCACCTGTGTGTGACTCACCTGTGTGTGAGACTCACCTGTGTGTGAGACTCACCTGTGTGAGACTCACCTTTGTGTGAGTCACCGGTGTGTGAGACTCAACTGTGTGTGACTCACCTGTGTGAGACTCACCTGTGTGTCAGACTCACCTGTGTGTGACTCACCTGTGTGTGTGACTCACCTGTGTGTGCGACTCACCTGTGTGTGTGTGATGGGGCCGCGCGCAGCTACAAGAAGCTTTGGGTGCCGGGCGACTGGCTGGACATCGACCCCGTGAGCGGCAAGGTGACCACGGCCGTGGTGCTGGACCGCGAGGCGGCCCTGGTGCAGGCCAACACCTACACGGCCACCTTCCTGGCCACGGATGACGGTGAGGGCTGCCCCTCCCCCACACTGCACCACCCCCCCCCCCCCCCCCTGTTTACAGACACGCCCCAGCCACACCACATTGGCTCGCTTATTCACTCGTCATCACACCACGCTTACTCACCACTCACTCACCATCACTCACTCACCATCACTGGCTTACTCACCATCACTGGCTTACTCACTCACCATCACTCACTCACCATCACTCACTCACTATCACTCACTATCACTCGCTCACTCACCATCATTGGCTTACTCACTCACCATCACTGACTTACTCACCACTCACTATCACTCACTCACCATCACTGGCTTACTCACTCACTCACCATCACTGGCTTACTCACCACTCACTCACTATCACTCACTCACTGTCACTCGCTCACTCATCATCACTCACTCACCATCACTGACTTACCATCACTGGCTTACTCACCACTCACTCACTATCACTCACTCACTATCACTCGCACACTCACCATGACTGACTTACTCACCATCACTCACTCGCCATCACTGGCTTACTCACTCGCCATCACTCACTCACCATCACTGACTTACTCACCATCACTCACCATCACTGACTTACTCGCCATCACTCACTCACCATCACTGGCTTACTCACTCACCATCACTGACTTACTCACCATCACTCACTCACCATCACTGGCTTACTCACTCACCATCACTCACTCACCATCACTGACTCACTCGCCATCACTCACCATCACTGACTTACTCACTCACCATCACTCACCATCACTGACTTACTCACTCACCATCACTCACTCACCATCACTGGCTTACTCACTCGCCATCACTCACTCACCATCACTGACTTACTCACCATCACTCACTCACCATCACTGAGTTACTCACTCGCCATCACTCACTCACCATCACTGACTTACTCACTCACCATCACTCACCATCACTGACTTACTCACCATCACTCACTCACCATCACTCACCATCACTGACTTACTCACTCACCATCACTCACTCACCATCACTGGCTTACTCACTCACCATCACTCACTCACCATCACTCACCATCACTGACTTACTCACTCACCATCACTCACTCACCATCACTCACCATCACTGACTTACTCACCATCACTCACTCACCATCACTGGCTTACTCACTCACCATCACTCACTCACCATCACTGGCTTACTCACTCACCATTACTGGCTTACCACTCACTACCACTCGTTCACTCACCATCACTGGCTTACTCACTCACCATCACTGGCTTACTCACTCACTATCACTCGCTCACTCACCATCACTGGCTTACTCACCACTCACTCACTCACTGTCACTCGCTCACTCACCATCACTGACTTACTCACCATCACTGACTTACTCACCATCACTCACTCACCATCACTGGCTTACTCACTCACCATCACTCACTCACCATCACTGACTTACTCACCATCACTCACTCACTATCACTGGCTTACTCACTCACCATCACTGACTTACTCACTCACCATCACTGACGTACTCACTCACCATCATTCACTCACCATCACTGACTTACTCACCATCACTCACCATCACTGACTTACTCACCATCACTCACTCACCATCACTCACCATCACTGACTTACTCACCATCACACACTCACCATCACTGACTTACTCACTCACCATCACTCACTCACCATCACTCACCATCACTCGCCATCACTCACCGTCGCGCCGCGCTCGTTCGCCATTTCCCGCACCTTCGATTGGCGTGTGTGGCTTCTCCTTAAAGGTGCAATTCACAAAATGAGTGAGTGTGGTGCGTCTGTAGGTAGACTCAGCCTTACAATGCGTCCCTGGTGTGGTATGCTTGTGTAACCGGTCCACGTCTGGAGCGGTGGTGGAAGGGTCGGCGCGCTGCATCACAAACCCGGCAAGCCGAGTTCGATTGCCGCTCACGCCCAACATCGATGACGATTATCCGAATCGGTCTCCCCTTGGTTGACTCGGCCTCAAACAAGAGTACCCGGTGCCGTGTGTGTGTGTAAACATCCTCACTGGGGAGACAGAGGTGCCGTGTGTGTGTGTGTAAACATCCTCACTGGTGAGACAGAGGTGTCGTGTGTGTGTGTGTGTAAGCATCCTCACTGGGGAGACAGAGGTGTGTGTGTGTGTAAACATCCTCACTGGGGAGACAAAGGCTGCCGTGCCGAACCTTCCCAGGTTTGTAGAAGGCCGGCGAGCGGTGGGGGCGTGCGGGAATCTCGCTCTTCGTGTCTCGGCGTGCCGGTGGGAGCAGGCGACCCCGTGGCGAGCGGCACGGGGACGCTGGCGCTGCTGCTGTCGGACGTCAATGACAACGCCGCCGTCGCCCGGCCCGACGAGGCCGCGGCGTGCGGCGCGCCGGGCGGCGCCGTCGACGTCACCGCCAGGGATGCCGACGAGGACTTCAACGGCATTCCCTTCGGCTTCCGGCTGGTGCCCGGGAACCCCGCCGCCGACGACAACTGGACCGTCCACCGGGTGGACGGTGCGTGGGGGGCCCCTCGACCACCCCCCCCCCCCACGCTGCCCTTGCACTGCGCCACCCACACTGCCACGTCCGGCTGTGCGGACAGCAAACCGCACTCACTCGTTCGCTCACAATCACGCAGCAATCACTCGCTCACAATCACTCAGCAATCACTCGCTTGCTCACAATCACTCAGCAATCACTCGCTCACAATCACTCAGCAATCACTCAGCAATCACTCAGCAATCACTCGCTCACAATCACTCAGCAATCACTCGCTCACCATCACTCAATCGCTTGCCATCACTCAGCAATCACTCTGCTCCCACTCGCTCGCCATGACTCCTACGCTTGCACTGCCCCCTACCCTGTCCCGCTCTGCCCCCACCTTGCTCTTGGCCTGTGTTGTCAGCAGAGGGCAGCGTAGCAGCAAAACCCAGCGCCCTACTCAGGGATTACTTCGGAATTATCTCGCCCAGTATCTCGTTGTTTCTCGTGAACCCACTGAGCGTGGGGGTGGCACGCAACTGAGCAGGAGCCAGTGGTATACTGGACGCGGTGTGCCGGGTACGAAAATATTTTCCGGGTTTTTCCGATCCGGACGGATCCCCATTCCCCCTCTCCCCCTCCCCGCCCCAGCTTGAGCCGTAAGGCAGAGTCGCCAAATCCCGCCACGTTGATGGATCAAACACGGCGGCGGCGGGGTGCGGCATCGCAACGCGCAAAATCTCGTCCTCGCCCCAGGCCACCGCTCCAAAACAACTGAACGCGCCGGTCCATTGTCGTCGACCCGCACCTCGCGACCCGTCGGACGAGAGCCGGGAAAACGTCGCCGCCCCCGACCCCCTCCGGATTCGCCGGCGCTTTCCGAACGAGCGGGCGGCCCGGGACGCGGCCGAGAGCCGCGTCGTCGACTCTCGTCGCCGGCGCGACTCCCCGCGTCACGATGTGCCCGCCACCCCGCCCTCGGCGCACCGCGCGACATCTCTCCGCTCGCCGCTCCCCTCCTGCCCCGCAGGCGGCGGCTCGCAGCTGCGCATGAAGACGGCGCTGCCCGAGGGCCTCTACTTGGTGCCGCTGCTCGTCACGGACTCGGGCAACCCCGCGATGAGCGCCGTGTCGGAGCTCCAGGTGAAGGTGTGCGCCTGCGACCGGCGTGGCGACTGCGTCGGCCGCGATGCCGCCGACGCCGCCGGCGACCTCGACGTCGCCGCCGCCGAGGCCGCCCTCCTCTGCCTGCTGCTGCTGCTTCTCGGTGAGTTTGACGTCGTCGTCGTCGGCATCTTTTTGATTTAAAGCTTTCGTGACTGCAGTGATTCATATTCTTAGCTCTTTCGGTAAAGTCACCATGTTGAAGGGAAACAATAAAGTAATAATATATATATAAAACAATAAAAATTCTCACGACGTTTCGACCAAAACACAAACAGACACACCTGATGACGACCGTTTGTGTTATGGTCGAAACGTCGTGAGAATTTTTATTGTATTATATATATATTATTTTATTGTTTCCCTTCAACGTGACTTTACCGAAAGAGCTAAGAAAATAATAGCCATCGGTATCGTTCGGGGGGACCCGGTGCTGCGGACGCGGGGCCCCCCCCGGCGGCGCGGGGATTCGTGCGGCGAGATCTCCGTTCGTTCGCGGAGGATTTCCGCGGTTTGACCGGGGCGGGTCGCCCCCCCACCCCCGCGTGGAGTCCTGGCGCCGCTCTTCGTCGCTCGCAAGAGGCGCCGCGACGAGAAACCGCTCTGCGACCCCGAGGACGAGGAGGAGGGCGGCGACGTCTTCACGTACGACGACGACGAGGGCGGGGGAGAGGAGGACCGGGTGAGAGGCGTGCTCGCACATCTGCGCGGTGCGTTTAAGCGGTGGTGCGGTGGTGCGGTGGTGCGGAGAGACGGCGGTGTGGCGGTGGTTGCGGTTTGACTGTCCAGCGAGAGACCCTCTCGCGGTGGCGGCAGCGCCCTGCGTGCCCACGCGCCGGCGAGATGACGGCGCGGTCTGCCGCCGCAGGACTACGACCAGGCGCTGCTACTGCTGCTGCGGCTCCCGAGCGAGCTGCCGCCGCCGGAAGCGCCGCGCCGCGAGGGCCCCGGCGTGCGCCACCTGGACGAGCGGCCGTCGCTGGCCGAGCCGCGCTACCCGCACCCCAGCGACATCGGCGACTTCATCAGCGAGGTGGGTGGTAGGGGGGGGTGGGTGGGTGGGTGGGAGAGGTGGCAAACGCCGCACGCACGTAGGGGATGGAACCGCGCACGACCAAACCCAGCGCCGCGCACGTGAACCACCGCCGCCACCGCCCCGTCAAACGATGCACGCGGCACGAGACAAAGGTCCCGTTGGCGAGGAGCGGCACACGGAGGAGGGTGGGTGGCCGGCACCATGCCCGCTGGCCGTCTTTGTCTCCCCCCCCAGTGGCGATGTTGACACGCGGCACCCGGGGACTCGATTGAGGCGGAGTCGAGCTAGGGGGGAGGCCCAGGACCGGGTCAGATAATCGTCACCGCATTGTTTGCTCGTGAACGGGGATCCAATTCGGGCCGCCAGGATTCGTAACGCCCCCAATTAGCGCAGTTGGCTACGTACGGCGCAGTGGAAATTCTACGTAGACACGTACGTAGTGCGGGGCGCTGACCACTACACCACCGCTCCACCACACAGTGCACAGCGTGCAGATGATGACGATGTCGTCTTAATGGTGGACGACGTCGTTGCTGGCGACGTTATCGCCGATGTTGTTGATGCCATGGCGAAATTTTGTCGTTAGGTCATCGTCGTCGGCTGTCGATGTCGATGACGTCATCGTCGGTGCCGGCGTTTGTATCGTTGCTGATGCTGTCACAAACGTCACCGTCGTTGTCGGCTGTCGATGACGTCATCGTCGGTGCCGACGTTTGTATCGTTGCTGATGCCGTCACAAACGTCATCGTCGTCGTCATCATTGGCTGTCGACGTCGATGACGTCATCGTCGTTAACGTCACCGTCTGTCTCCCGCGGCGGCGGCGGTGGTGGTGGTGTTCTGGCTTCCAGGGCCTGCGCACGGCCGACGACGACACGACAACACCGCCATACGACTCGCTGCCCGTGTTCCACCACGAGGGGGACGGCTCCCTGGCCGGCTCGCTCAGCTCGCTCGGCTCTTCGAGCACGGGGGGGGGCGGCGACGACGACGACCACCACGACCACCACGACTACTACGAGCGTCTCAACTCGTGGGGGCCGCGCTTCCGTAAGCTCGCCGACATGTACGGCGGCGGCTGTGACGACTGAGACCCCCACCAACACCACCACCACCACCCTGCCCCCCACCACCACCACCACCACCCTGCCCCCCACCACCACCACCTACTCTCAGCCCCACTCTCTCCTTGTCGTCATTTCCCCCCCCCCCGCCGTGCACCTCCACTCACCCCCCCCCACACACACCTGCCAGCCTCGCCTACCCCCCCCAGCGCCCACCCACCACAACACCCCCGCCCACCGCATAGCACCGGCTGGACTGTCGATCCACCAGCCAGCCCGCCTGCCTGTCCGCCTGTCCGCCTGCCCGCCTGTCCGCTACGCAGCAATTTTGAGTTTGGAGGCTACTCATTTTTTTCTTCTTTTGGGGGGGGGGGAGGGAAGGTATAACCCGACTGGAGGACGAGGCGACGGTACGTGTAACGACTTCGTGGTACCAGGGCGACGCCGCTGTGGTCCCTCCCCCCCCCCCCCCCCCCCGGCGAGGCGAAATCTGCGTTGGTTCACGACGTCAGGAACGGGAGGAAGTGGGCGTGCTTGCGGCGACGCGGTTCCAGATCTCCGGGTACGGACGAAGCCGATCTCGCGTCGGGTTTACGATGCGTTTAGAAATTCATGGACGGCTTTTTCTCAAGTCCGCGTCGCGACCTTGGACGAGGGGAGGTTCCTCGTCGACGAATCGGCGACGCTGAACGTTGTTTTGAGATGAAACCGGCCGGCCCGCCCGCCCGCCCGCGAGCTGAACCGCAAAAAACCACGGCCGCCAGTTAAAAAGGGGCGAGTGGGCGGGGTGAGTGAGCGGGGAGGGGCGGGCGAGCGATTTTAAGCGAGCGCCGTCGCTAACGCTCCAGTCGGTACGTCGGAGCGACTCCCCCAAGTGACGCTGCTGCCCGTGGGTTCCCAGGTGCCCCCCCCCCCCACGTACTCCACAACTCCAGCCTCATGAACCATCGTTGGCCGAGACAATGACGTCTCTCCTCTTACCCCACCCCCGCCCCTGCCAGTATAGTCGCATGGATAATGAGTTTATGGGACTGTACCAACCAATCACGTCAGCCGGGGGGTGGGAGGGGGGAGGGAGTGTCGGGGCTCTACCGACAGACGTGGTTGCCAGCAGGCGGTGATGTGCAACCTTCCGGTGTGCCACCGCCTGCGTTTTGAATGGTTCAACTAATCACGACTAATCACGACTATAATCACGACTAATCACGACTATAATCACGACTAATCACGACTATAATCACGACTATAATCACGACTAATCACTTTTAGGCAGTGGAGTTGGGGCAGCAAGCAATGAGGCCTCCTGCCCCGTTTTCAGCGCTGTGGAAATATACGCTTTATATATATACAAATAATAATAACCATGTGATTTGAGCTTGGCCTCTGTAGCTGTTAACTTGCCGAGTACAACATTTATTTAAGTGCCTATTTTGGTTCAGCACTGGGCGCCGGCTCAGCAGAGCTGCCGTGCCAGGGGGCATGGCGGGGGGGGGGGGTGGGGGCGGAGCGGTGGGTGGGGCGGTGAGCCGGCCGTGGCAGCAACCGCGCCCCGCGGAGACGGAGCCGCTTGCCGTCACAGAGCCGGGCGGAGCCGCTTGCCATCAGAGCCAGGCGGAACAGCTCGCCGTGACGTAGCCGCCACGGCGGTGCGACGTAACCAGCGGCAACGTAAAACCACGGCGATGGAGCTGCGCGTGGCGACATCACCACGTCGACGTGAGCCACGTGCCGACACCGATTGGACCGTGGTGCTAGAGGCCCTCGCGTCATAATGGAACCACGCTCGGTGAGCGAACCACGCTCGCGGTTACAGAACCACCACCACCACCACCACCGCCGCCCCCTCATATCGAGACTCGCAGGGCTCTAACCAGCGCCATGCGCAGCGCACGATTGATTTTGTTTTAGTTTCATTTATTTTTGTTAATCGGGTACAACCGCAATGAACATAAAACAAAAACATGAAAACATCTTAAAGTGAACGGGAACCGGACCGGCGCACGTGCCCGGCGGAAATTGAACGACGACAAACAGAAACGCGAGGCCGGCGGCCGGACCTCGGGCCGCGTGCTCGACCGCGAGGAGGGCACGGCCGAAGCCGGACTACTAGCGCAGTGGCCTCCGGCGCTCGCGCCAGGCTAGGTGCGCCCCATTCACCGCTCGCACGGTAAACGGGGCATCTCTCGCGCGTGCGAGCGCCTCCGTCCGATGCGAGCGCCGGCTGGGAGGGGCGGCCCCGGCTCGCGCTCGGGGCGCCGGCTCGAGCGGAGGCCAGAGGGCGACTCGGTGCCGCGGCAGGGAGAGCCGGAGTCGAGGAGGGCGCCCGCGGCGCCGAGATTCTCTGCCAGGCCGAGGCCGACGACGGACGGCGGCGAGAACTCGGGACGGCCGGCGGGGCGATTCGCCGTTGATGTCCACCGAGGGGCCTGGCGATGTTTGGAAAGATAAAATGTCACTGGTCGATAACTTCCACGTGTTCGTTAAAGGAGAGCTGAAAAAACTGTCAGGTTTTCTTGCAGCGGCTGCGTACGCCGCTGCGATTTGTCTGGACGATGTTAATTTGAAATTGCCAGCCCCTTCTCTCGAGACGGGGGGGCGCATGTTTGAGCACATGGGTTGGCGAAAGTGGAGGCCCAGGAGTGGTTCGGGTATGAGCCTCCATCGATGTGAAGGTCCCATTGTGGAGTTGAATCTTCATCTTCACATTTCACCTTCACCTCTTCATATTTCACCTCGATATCTTTAAAAGTGTCCAAGCTGGGATTTTCTTCCGGTTCTTGTTTCATGAGGGATGGGCTCATTGCGGCACTTTGACTTTCACAAGCTAATTTCAGACTCCACTCCTTGTTGATCTTCTGATGCTTGTGTGTTGTCTGGTGTCCTTGAAGAGTTGATGACTGTGAAAACGCCTTCCCACACACACTGCACTTGAACGGTTTCTCTCCTGTGTGTGTTCTCTGGGGTGTTACAAGAGAAGATGAATGTGCAAACACCTTCCCACACACACTGCACTTGAAGGGTTTCTCTCCCGTGTGTGTTCTCTGGTGTGTTACAAGAGCAGATGAAACTGAAAACGCCTTCCCACACACACTGCACTTGAAGGGTTTATCTCCTGTATGAGTTCTCTGGTGTAC
The DNA here is from genome assembly GCF_048934315.1 of Petromyzon marinus. Classification (NCBI taxonomy): domain Eukaryota; kingdom Metazoa; phylum Chordata; class Hyperoartia; order Petromyzontiformes; family Petromyzontidae; genus Petromyzon; species Petromyzon marinus. The sequence goes on along the minus strand of NW_027422950.1, from coordinate 247,336 downwards.
ATGAAGATGTGGTGACTGCAAATGCCTTCCCACACACCCTGCACTTGAAGGGTTTTTCTCCCGTGTGTGTTCTCTGGTGTCTTTGAAGATTTGGTGACTGTGAAAACGCCTTCCCACACACACTGCACTTGAAGGTTTTCTCTCCCGTGTGTGTTCTCTGGTGTTTTACAAGAGTAGATGAATGTGCAAACGCCTTCCCACATACACTGCACTTGAAGGGTTTCTCTCCCGTGTGTGTTCTCTGGTGTGTTACAAGAGCAGATGAAACTGAAAAGGCCTTCCCACACACACTGCACTTGAAGGGTTTATCTCCTGTGTGAGTTCTCTGGTGTACATGAAGATGTGGTGACTGTGCAAACGCCTTCCCACACACCCCGCACTTGAAGGGTTTCTCTCCCGTGTGTCTTCTCTGGTGTCTTTGAAGATTTGGTGACTGTGAAAACGCCTTCCCACACACACTGCACTTGAAGGTTTTCTCTCCCGTGTGTGTTCTCTGGTGTGTTACAAGAGTAGATGAACGTGAAAACGCCTTCCCACACACACTGCACTTGAAGGGTTTCTCTCCTGTGTGTGTTCTCTGGTGTGTTACAAGAGTAGATGAACGTGAAAACGCCTTCCCACACACACTGCACTTGAAGGGTTTCTCCTGTTGTATATATAGGTGTTGTGAAAATTGATTAAAATAATGAAAATTAAATGAAATTTGAGATTTGCATAATTTATCTGAAATTATGTTAATCGGTGTAACTATGCGCATAAATTATGCTGATTTGAGAGATAATCGTATTAATTTATGCGAGTGGGCGTGGTTATGATAATGCAGGTCGTTATGGATTATCAGGTCGAGCCTCGGTGACGAGGATTGTGTTATGAATTGGAATAACGCAATTAATCGTATGCAGTGACGCAGGCGTTGTGAGCGTGAATGAGAGAGAGTCGATTCGACTCTGCTCTTTAATTCCGAATCATCGATAAGGATACGATTACTCTCGATTGAACATTATGAATTACGTGTGTTATGGATTATGTGTGGTGATAGCGTGCTTATGATAGGACCCCAGGATTCAGATCTCATACGCAGAACAATATGCAGAATTTCAGGAAGAATCGCACACAAACCTTCTGCTTTAATCAATTTTATTTCTAGCTAACTTTAATTTTTGGATAATATAAAAACTCAATCTCGGGATTTTGGAATTTCAACACAGCGTTAACATGATACCATCACGATTGCGTTGTTTCACCTCGATAGCGGCACCTGTGGTTAATTCCCGATGCGTAACGCAATCGATCGGTTGTTGAGAGAGAGATTAAAAACATGCGAACTATTCTATCAAACCTTAACTTTATAATACGCAAACTCATATACTTGAATTGTTACACAACACGGCACTTGGTCATTGATTCGTATCCAATCCTAAATACATTCTGATATGCGAAGTTATTATGCTTGAAATCGTCAGCACAGTACCACGTTGATGTTCGTTCATTGATTCATAACGATTATGAATTTAAAGCGTTCGACTGAAATACTTCTAATTGCCTTATCAACACCACTCGATGGCCGCAATGCTTCGTTACTTGAATTGTCACAACACAGCATTCGGTCATTGATCATGCGTGGCCCTTAATGCAATTATTGTCACGTTGTTAACAATAGGATGACTGATTATTATGCAACGCTACTTGTTGAAAGGGCACTCCAACCAGTATTATTCTTGGAGGCACAAATATGTGTTTGAATTCGTTATTGCATTCGTGGATACCAGCAAGATTATGTAGAAAGAAAAATATTAACGAACGACTCAAGTATTTCTAATCGACTTCTCAACGCGACTCAATGGGTGGCGATGTTTCCTTTTGAGATCCTTATCTCGGGCAAATCTTTTAATTAATTGTGGCCAGACCCTTGACAGGGAACCGGTTGAACCCGCTCTTCACCCCCGCGAGCGGCGCTCCGTGGTGAGGTGCCAAGAATTAATCCTTGTTAATGGGTCAGTTGGTAATTTATGCGGTTAGAAGTACAGCCCCAGCACAATATTACAGAGGAAGATTATGAACACTCTTAAAAACGATGGATTATTCACTCGGTCGTTGCGATGTTTCCACAATCACGGATTGTTCAATGGCTTGAGGTTTTAGGCTTTGTTAATGACCCGTGTGTGTGTGTTGAATGGTATGAGTGGTGAAAGAGTAGGCCAATGTTCGGAATCGATTCTTTGCGTCAAACAGATGTCTGGTTTGTCGTGTAGTGGGGGGCAGTGTATCATACGTATCAGTTGATTCTTATTTCAGTAGTTGGTTCGGACTCGACGGACGTTGGTGAACGAGTAGATACGTTGTTGTAGCTGCGATGACCGTCTGGTAGATGGCGCTAGAAGCACGCCCGCAGCGCGGTTGTACGCGGACAGTAGGTAATGCGCGCAGTGCGTCTGCGAGCAGCTGGCACGCTGGTGCTCCGTCGTCGGCGGTTGTAGATTGCAGGCTCACGATTCGCTCGTGGTGGCGCTGGCCGCTAACAGCGGCAGCGGGTCGCCAATCGGCGACACTCGCCAATTCGGCGAGTTGTAGAGGCGTCTCCGCGTCGGTGATGGCTGGTCTTCTGCTGAGATGAGTTGAGCGGGTCTTCTGCTGAGATGAGTTGAGATGAGTCTTCTTCTGTTGAGCTGAGTTGAGATGAGTCTTCTTCTGTTGAGCTGCCCCCGAGGGCTGATGAGTTGATTTCAATGCTGAAACGGCTCCTTTTTATGCCAAAAATCTCTCTCCTTCTAGGCTCCCCCTCACGAGGCGGAGCTATCTTTGATCTGATCGTATGTCGGTGGGGGGGGGGGGGGTTCGTGTGTCGGTGGTGGAGGGGGGTTCGTGTGTCAGTGTGTATGTTTGTGTGTGTGTCATTTATGACACGGTTCTGTTCGGGTCTTTCCTCAAGCCATAAACATCAAGACAACAGACACTTCGATTCATCTTGAAGGCGTCTGGTTGTCTACTCCATCCACCCAGAGAGAGGGGTGGGTTCCCCCCCCATTTTTCGTACACGTTTTCGACGCACAAAGAAATGGTTAAGATTTTTTTTTAAGTTTAACATTTCACATCACAGTTGGTATCTTATCATACACAGTTATGATCCTGCTTGTGATTCATAGTATTTGATTTATTTCCAAGTGAAGATGCTCTTCCGAGCGTATGCATTTTATCACGTGCTGCAGGGAAAGACAAAGGTGGCCGGGATCTTCCCATCTCTCTATACTTTGCAAATATCATTTCGACTCCACATTCTACCAGCCTAATCCACCCCGTTACCTTGGCTCTTACTTAGTTTATTAATTTTCGTCACTTTGTGTTTATAAATGCGTGACAGTTTAGCTTAAACTCGCTCGCTCTTTTGCTGCCCGTGTGCAGGGTGGGGTGGGGGCCACTACTAAGTCCCATGTGTGGCAGATGGTGCCCGCGATAACGATCTGTTTGCCCTGGCGTGAAATTCCTCTTCTCGCGCTCTTCGGGAGAGACAAAGGTGTTCGGGAGCACCTCTTTATACTTTCAACTTATATTTCTCAAATACCATTTGGTCCCATGTTCGCCAAGACTCGTGTTTGTAACTACGTCCTCCCGACACCTCTCGGTTTTACCGAGGTTCGAATTGTTATGATGGAATTATTAAAAAGATAAATAATTATCATCCTGAGTTTAAGAGGTCCGTTTCTTGATTGTTGGAATCCTAATCCCTTGGTTCTGTAAGGTTCTATAATGGAATGTCGTGTAAGGTTAACACGTTATTATTAATATTATATTGCAATTTTCTTTAAAACTTTCTTTGCCTGGTTGCCGTGTGTGGGGTTGGGTGTGTCTCCTCATCAAACCTGGCTGGCTTTTCCAGATGGCCCCTTGTGATAAGGTGTAATTCCTGCTTCTCCGCGCTGTGAGAGAGACAAAGGTGGTCGGGGTTGCTTGGGATATTGTTTAAACTCTTTCGCAAGTTTGCCCGTTGTCTCATTCCTTCTTGATAACCTTTGATGTGACTTGGTATTCCTGCTCCAAGCTTTGTTTTAACAGTAAAAGTATTAAAGGTGAAAATCATTTGATAGCGAATTAATCATTGGATAATAATTCACTGATGTGTCTGGTGGCCTGTTCTTAACTGGAGTGAGCGTTAGGATCGCTAATTTTATCTTATTCTTGTTGTTGCCTCTTAATTTTTCTTGTTGTTTTACTGGCAAATAAGAAAAAGAATATGTATACGATTTACCCTGTTGGGGTCTCCGTGTCTAGTCTCTTGGTGTTCTGACCTCGGAGGGACCTTTCCTAAGGGGCCCATCAAACTCTTGTTCATTTGGAGATTTTCGCCGATAGCTGTTACATCCTCGCCTTGAGAGTTTTATTATTTCTTTATATATATGGCCTGTTTATGACCGACATCTGGTTTTTCGTGTTTCTGGCTTACGGGTTTGATTCATTAAAAATATATATATTGTTTGTCACGAAAGAAAGGAAAAAGAAATCTAGGTGTATGCATCCGTAAATATTCTTATGGATATTAATTGTGGAAAAAGGGCCGTATACAACACTCCCCTGTGTGAGTTCTCTGGTGCAATGTCAAATGTTCAGTACGATCCGTGCTGTATGGACACCGGTCGCATTGATGCCTTTTTGCACCGAGCTGCACCGAGTGCCTTTGCTCCATCAGACAAATTCTGCAGAGGAAGCGACAGCTGCAGAGAGAAAAAAAGAATATCCACACCATCTACACGTCAGTATCGATGCACAGAGGAATGCATATATACAGTCACACGTGACTAACACGTCTATACTTTTCATATATTCATATATATGGCCTGTTTATGACCGACATCTGGTTTTTCGTGTTTCTGGCTTACGGGTTTGATTCATTGTTTGTCACGAAAGAAAGGAAAAAGAAATCTAGGTGTATGCATCCGTAAATATTCTTATGGATATTGTGGAAAAAGGGCCGTATACAACATTCCGCCCTTTTAAAAATGATCGGTGGTCTGCCACCGGTTATTTTTAATATTAAAGAAAAATGCCTTTTTCCACCATGAACCATCGATTGTCTTCAATTTTTGGCTGATATTCCTTACAATGCGCGTGTACGTGTCACAACTTAGCATGATTATATTTGAATTAATAAGGGAAAATGTTTTTATAATAAGAAAAGGAAGTATTCTACTGACTACATGTTATAGGGGAAGTTGTTGATTTAATTTTTTTGTCTCTTTATTCTTCCTCTTGTTCTCTCAGCACAGGGTACGGTTTGATTTGATTGATGTGTACCCACTTGTACTGCTGCCCTCTTCCTGTCTTTGTTATTTTTAGCTGATATACAACTGGGGACATTTTGTCAACAATCTCGTGTGGTCCTGTCCAGGAAGGGAGGAATTTCCTGCACTTCTGCTTTCTTTTTTCGTAATTGAGGTACAACACCTGGTCTCCGGGCTGGTATTCTGCGTGGCTGGCTTTTTGGTCATAGTATGCTTTGCTCCCCTGAGCCTCTGCTTGCAACTGGTCTCTGACCATAGCGAATGTGCTCTGTAGGTGACTGTTCAGTCCCGCTAGGTATTCAGTGGGCGTCATTGCCGTCGGGGTCTCGTCCTCCAGTGGGACATACAGCAGGTGCACTGGCAGGGTCATTAGTCTCCCTGTCATGATCTCGAATGGTGTCCTGCCTGTAGCTCGGTTGGGTGTGGCTCGCATGGCCATCAAGACTAGGGGTAGTTTCGTATCCCAGTCGCGTCCCGTGGTGGACACATATTTCTTTAGGAGGCTCACGATGGTCCTGTTGGCTCTTTCCACCTGTCCTGAGGATTGTGGATGGTAGGCGATGTGTAGTTGTCTTCTTACTCCTAACATCTTCCACACTTCTGTGATGACTTCGGCTGTGAAGTGGCTTCCTTTGTCTGAATCGATTGTTGACGGTAGGCCCCACCTACTGAATATTTGGTTGATCAGTAGGATAGCTGTCGTTTCCGCGGTGTTGTTGGGTGCTGGTAAACACTCTATCCATTTGGAGAATGCACAGGTCACAGTCAGCATGTACTTATTTCCTTTGGTTGATCGGTTGACAGGTCCTATCCAGTCGATTTGTAGGTTGGACCATGGATAGTCTGTTCCCCTCTTCTGTAGGGGTGCCCTATGCTGTGAGGTCGTTGGCTGGTATTTGCATCACACGAGGCAGTTGGACACATGTTCGTGTATGTCTTGACTCATTTTAGGCCAGTAGGCCACCTGCCGCAGCATCTGTCCTGCGTTCATCTCGCATCGGTGGCCGCTGCATGGTTCGTCGTGGGCGTGTTGTAACATTATCTCTTGATATTGTGAGGGGACTACCCATCTAGTTTTACCGTCTTTTTCGTTCGTATATACTAGTAGCCCTTTTCGCATTGAGAACCTTTTGATTTGGTTATGCATGATCTCGAGCTCTTTGTTGTCGTTCAGGTTGTCGGTAGTGATTGGTTTTCCTGTTGGATCCTGGATATGATCAGCCAGTGTTTTTAGTGTTTCGTCCTCTTGTTGCATTCTGACTAGATCTTCGGAAGGCTGTGCACTGTTCAATTGGGCTCTGACTCCAGCTTCTGCAGGGTTCTTCCCACTTCTGGTGATCAGTCTTATTACGGCGGGGTCTTGGTTCGTCGACTCTTGTTGTCCGTCTCTTTCGGTTTGGCTTTCTAGCTTCCACGGTGTGCCTTCCAGGCTTCCCGCTTTTGCTAGGGCGTCTGCCTGGTCATTTCCAGTTTTCTCTTGGCCAGGTATCTTGGAGTGCCCTTTGACCTTCCAAAATATCTTCATATCTTTGTTCTGAACCATCGTATCTATGGCCTCGAACAGTTCTTGATGGTGAATTGGTTTATTTCTATGGTTCTTCATACCGTTATTTTTCCATATGGGTAAGTGGTGTAGGAAGCTGTGCTGTACGTAGTTGGAATCAGTACACACCACCATGGTCTGTATTTGGTTATTGGATGCCATTTGGACGGCGATGTGTACCCCGGCCAATTCTGCATACTGGTTGGACTTTGGTCCCAGTTGAAATCCCACTTGAATCCCTGTGAGTGGGCCAGTTTCCCAAATGATTCCTGATCCGGCGTGGAGTTTGTTTTCCTTCATTTTGGAGCATCCATCGATGTACACCATTGGTAGGTCGGCACATGTTTCCTTTTCGAAGGGCAGGTGCCTGTTGTCCTCCGGAGGTACCTTTGCGGCACATGCTTCTATGCTGTTTAGGGTGCAATCATGTAAGTTAGCCAGACCTTGGGCCATTGGACTTTTCTTGTTTTTTTGCGTATTTTACTGTGATTGGTAGGCCTTGGAGTGTCAGTGCCCAATTGGCTATCCGGCTGCTGGTTACGCGGCCCTCTCAAATCTTCTTACTGTTGAGGTACGCCAAGGATTCATGATTCGTTTCTAGGATGATTTTCTCTCCGTTCAACAAGTTCCGAAAATGTTGTATAGCCCAGATGTTTCCGAATATTGCCTTCTCGCACTCGGAGAACTTTGTCTCTACCCCACAGAGGGCCTTGCTGGCATAGGCAATAATTCGTTTCCCTGCTTCCTGTATCTGGTACAGTACCGAGCTGATACTATGATCTGAGTATGCGGTCTCTAGGTAGTATTCTTTTCCTTTCTCTGGGTATGCCAGGCAGGATGCCCCTGTGATCTGTCGTTTTAATTCCTCCACTGCAGATTCCTGTTCTTGTCCCCATTCCCAGGGTTTGTCTTTTTGAAGTAGTTTGACTAGAGGTCGAGCGATCCCTGCGTAGTCGTCCACAAACTGTCGAAGGTAGTTGCAGATCCCTAAGAAGCTCCGAAGGGTCGTGACTGTGGTGGGCGGTTTGAGCGCGCGGAGGGCTTCAAGTCTTTTCGTTTGGGGTAACATTCCTTCAGTGCCAATCTGGAACCCGAGGTAGTCCACCCTTTTACGTGCCCACTGTCCCTTTTGTATTGATATCTTTGCACCTGCTTCTTTTAACTGCTCGAGGGTATGCTGGAGGTTCTCGAGGTGTTCTTCCTATGAGGAGTCCTTGACCAGAATGTCGTCGACATAGACGATGGTGCCTCGCTCTTTTGCGTCACCCATTGCCTTGTGTAGGAATATGTTGAAGTCTGCAGGTGAATTTGAGTATCCAAATGGGCATCGGTTCCAAGTATACTGTATCCCGTTGAATGTGAAGGCCAACTTGTATTGATCTGCTTCTTTCACGGGCATGGTCCAGAAACCATTTGATAGGTCCATTGTGGTGAGTATTTTTGCGCCTTTTATTTGGTTGAGACTTTGGTCGATTTCCGCCATGGGCCATCGAGATAGGGGAACCGTTTTGTTGAGTTGCCTATAGTCGATGGTGAGTCGCCACTTGCCAGTGGGTTTTAGCACAGGCCAAATTGGTGAGTTGTAGGTTGAATTGCATTCCCGAATTATATTCTTCTTGAGTAGGTTTCCCAAGGTTTCTTGGATTGATTCGTAGGCGGCCAGTGGAATCTTGTATTGTTTCACGTATACCGCTGGTGCTCCCTCCAGTGTGGGAATAGATACCACATGTAGGTCAGTTTTGCCGCAGTCATAGGAGTCTTCTGAGAACAGGAAGTGGTATTTCTGGAGCATGTGTCGGAGCTCGTTTCGTTGAGTGTCATTCTCAAGGGCGTCTGCCGCTTCAATTTGTTGTTCAATTTGTTCTTCTATTGTAGGGACTCTTTTTCCTTGGTCTGGGTCTAAGGCTTCTGTGATTCCTGGTAGCTCAGTGGGTTGTTTCCCTTGCGTTATTATCGGTTGAATTGCCTTTGCTTCACTGGAGTGGAATATGCTCTTGATCTTGTGTTGTCCTTCAAAAGTCCCCTGTTCACCTGTTTGACCACTAGTGGGCGGTATATACCCCACGAGGGGACAGTCCTTGGGAACTGCTGGTCGTAGGTCGGCTTCCTCAAGGTCCTTTCCCAGTTTATTTGTCAGCAGTTGAATGGTTCGTATTCCTGCTGGACGCTTGGTTCTGTTCTTGGTTGTCTGTGATAGGTCGTTGAGTTGTGGTGTGGTTACTTGAATTCCCATAGAGTCTTCTGCGACTTCTTCCTCTTCTGGGTCCCTATGCTGCTCCGGCATTGACTGTGCCCATATTTGTCGGGATTCAAGGTTCATAATGGGTTTAAGGTGATTCAGTAGTTCGATCCCAATGATCAGCTCTTTTCCTGGGTTCTGTACGACATATAATGGATGGCTCATGTTGACTTCGTTGAACTTGAGCTTCATCGTGACCTTGCCCAATGGTCGCATGTGGGTCCCTTCACATCCAGAGTAGGTAAGCTTGCTTGGCATCATCTGCAGTGCTTCATTCTTCCTCTGGAGGGCAGTCTGGAGTTCGTCAAATAGGTCCCTGGATATCATTGATATTTCTGCTCCAGTATCACAAAGGCCCTGGCTGGTCAGTGTGTCTTGCAGTGTTACTTCCATGTGGACTCGCCCGACCGGTCCTGCGGGAATTAATTCTCCCAGATGGTACCCTTTGCCCTCTGGTATCACCTCGGCGACTGCTTTGGTGTTTCTTGAGTTTCCCATGTTTACTTGGGCTACTTTGGCGTTGGGTGTGCCCTCATCCTGTGTGTGTTCTGTTGGTCTTCGTGTCTTTGGTGTTGGTATCGGAATCTTCATACTCTCTTGGTGTCCTCTTTCCATCCGAATGTGGTGGGCGTATCGACTCCTGTTGGCTGACTGTGGTCTATGATCGATTGGTAGTGGAGGCGGCAGTGGAAGACGATATGGTGTTTGATTCGGTGGGCGTCGGCCCCCGTGGTGTAGGTATGATTCATCACTCGCTCTTCCTCCTCCATAGTTCCAGGATCCGCCTCCTTCTGTATTCCATGGCTGTGTTGTCCGTGGATGCCAAGTCCCTCTTGCCTCGCTCCTCTCCCCACGTGGAGTGTTATTCAGCATGCCGTTGATGGGTGTTGCTTGTAGTAGATTAGGCGCCCTCTCCAGGGGGGTTTCATGTCCGTCCCGTATGGTGTTGTTATTATTTCTTGGACATTCGCTTCCCTCCAGATCAAGTCGTTCTTTATCTTTGGTGATGATGTGTTTTGGCTATGTTTGTGGTTCTTCGGCCGTTCACCCAGGCCGTGTGAGCCTTGCTTTCAATCTGGCGCAGGGAGGCAGTCTCGGGATCCAACATCATTCCTACTATCTTCATTATTTCAGGTCTTAGGGATTGGAAGAACATAACTTTTAATATTTTCCCTTCTTGGGCGTTATCCACGTCGCCTGCATAATACGCTCTCTTGAGGCGTAGGAGATAATCTCGTGGGTCCTCGTCTGCACGCTGAGTCATCAATTTTGCCGCGTTCAATCCTTCAGACAGTGTGGAGTATTCCCCCGAATCTCTTAACTACTACTAGGCTTAATTGCTTGAAATCGCCCCTGACCCTATTGGGCAGGGAGGTTACCCATGGTCTGGCTGACTCATGCAAGCTCCTTGATAATAGACATGCTTTTTCTGCTGATTTACACAGACCCCGGATCTTAGCCTCCTGTCCTACTGTGGCTATGTGAGTGTGGATATCCCTGTTCTTGTTGTGTGGATCGAAGTAGGGAATTCTCACGAGCGCTTTATCCATTCGTTTGAGGGTTTTACTGTTAAAAGTGTGTTGTTCGTCGTCAGTGGTGTCTGTTCCTGAGGAGTGCTCACTCGAGCTGTCCCTGTCTTCGCTATCACTGCTGTCATGTTTCCCTTGCCTGTGCCGTGGTCTCCCTCTGTCCGAGGATTTGTATCTGTCCCGTGGCTTGTGTCCTTTGTTTTTCCTATGTGGGTCTGGTGAATCGTGCTTGTGGGTTGGTGTGTGTGATCTCCTTGAGCTGTGTCTATGTGGTGAGTGTCTTTGTCCTTGACCTTCATACCGTCTATCACGTGCGTGGTGTCTGCTGGGTGATATGCTGCGTTTACGTTGGTCTCGTATTTTGTGACTGTCAGGATTCCTGTGTCTGTCTTCTGTGGTGCGGGTTGTTTTGCGTTGGTGAGTTTTATGTGTTGCGCGTCTCTCTGGGGAGCTGTCCCTGGTACCCGTGTCATGTCGGTCATGTTTACGTGAGGTGCGTTCCTCTGGTGAGCCGTCTGTGTCTGACTGGTCACTTTTGCGTGCTGTGCGCCTCTCTGGAGAGCTGTGGGTTCTACGTCGGTCGGGCTTGTGTGGAATGTGTCTTCCTAGTGAGCTGTCTCTGTCCTCTGCATCATATCGGTCATTTTTGCGTAGCGTGCGTCTTTCTGGCGAATTGTCTCTGTGCCGCTCATTCCGCCCTGGTTCCGCCCCTTTTGGTGCTATTCGTACTGCGTATCCTGGCAATTTTATTTTGGGTTTTTGTGTCTCTCTAATTTCGAGGTTGTCATCCGCATGTTTTTCCACTTTTATCCCTGTTTCTCCTTCCTTCCTCTCGAATTGCAAGGGGGTCTCTCTGTCAAAATTGCTTTCTTTGGTGGTCATACTTTTTGGGGATTTTGGCCCTGGGCTACGTATGCGTGGCTCGGAGTATGGTAAACTGCTACTCCCGTATGTGTTATGTGTATCAACGTCTGGGGGTTTCACTGGTGCAGCTAGCTCTGATCCTTTCTCTCCCACGAGGGCGCGCAGACGTTCTACCGCCCCCATCAGGGACAGTTTATCCTCTCTTTCCCTTTCAAATTTTTCCGCATTCCATGCCCTTTCCCTGTCTGTATGAGGAGGTGTGAGTCTAACCTTGCTATTTCCGCAATTTTTACATCACGCTCGGCTTTGTTACATTTTATCACGTCCTTAAGAAGTTTTTTCCGATGTTCTTTAATGTCCTCGATATGTGTCCCCTCCCATATGTCTCTCTGTTCTGCCTGCTCTTTAGCAGTCCGGCCAGTACGTTTTAACACAAGTTCACGATATTGTTTTTCCATACATTCCATCTCTTCCGGGGAGGTCCCCTCTGAGTCAGTGGTATGCGTTGGGGTGTCAGCCTCCGAATGTTGCAGATCCAGTTCCATCTATCTTATGTGGTGTAGTTAATAGACTTAAGAGTGTATCTTAATTCTGACATTTCATGTGTGGTGTGAGTTACTCTGGAAATTCCCTTCAGAGCACGTATAAAACAATTGTATCACAGGATATGGTCAGTTTGACTCGAGCAAATAATCTTACTTCAACTGTCTTTGTTATACTCTGCTTACTCTGGAATTTCCTTCAGAGTGTGTTTTTTGTTTGTTTTACACCCATTACAGTCACAGGGCAATGTTAGATCATAAAACCTTGGTTAATACAAGTGATTTGTTCCTTAATTCAAGCATAAACTGTCTGCGAGAGATCCCGGATGATGCCCACAATGTTGTATATATAGGTATTATGAAAATTGATGAAAATAATGAAAATTAAATGAAATTTGAGATTTGCATAATTTATCCGAAATTATGTTAATCAGTGTAATTATGCGCATAAATTATGCTGATTCGCGAGATAATCGTATTAATGTATGCGAGTGGGCGTGGTTAGGATAATGCAGGTCGTTATGGATTATCAGGTCGAGCCTCGGTGACTAGGATTGTGTTATGAATTGGAATGACGCAATTAATCGTATGCAGTGACGCAGGCATTGTGAGCGTGAATGAGAGAGAGTCGATTCGACTCTGCTCTTTAATTCCGTATTATCGATAAGGATACGATTACTCTCGATTGAACATTACGAATTATGTGTGTTATGGATTATGTGTGGTGATAGTGTGCTTATGTTAGGTCCCCAGGATTCAGATCTCATACGCAGAACAATATTATGCAGAATTTCAGGAATAATCACACACAAACCTTCTGCTTTAATCAATTTATTTCTAGCTAACTTTAATTTTTGGATAATATGAAAACTCAATCTCGGGATTTTGGAATTTCAACACAGCGTTAACATGATACCATCACGATTGCGTTGTTTCACCTCGATAGCGGCACCTGTGGTTAATTCCCGACGCGTAACGCAATCGATCGGTTGTTGAGAGAGAGATTAAAAACATGTGAACTATTCTATCAAACCTTAATTTTATAATATGCAAACTCGTATACTTGAATTGTTACACAACACGGCACTTGGTCTTTGATTCGTATCCAATCCTTAATACATTTTGATATGCGAAGTTATTATGCTCGAAATCGTCAGCACAGTACCACGTTGATGTTCGTTCATTGATTTATAACGATTATGAATTTAAAGCGTTCGACTGAAATACTTCTAATTGCCTTATCAACACCACTCGATGGCCGCAATGATTCGTTACTTGAATTGTCACACAACACAGCATTCGGTCATTGATCATGCGCGGCCCTTAATGCAATTATTGTCACGTTGTTAACAATAGGATGACTGATTATTATGCAACACTACTCGTTGAAAGGGGCACTCCAACCAGTATTATTCTTGGAGGCACAAATATGCGTTTGAATTCGTTATTTCATTCGTGGATACCAGCAAGATTATGTAGAAAGAAAAATATTAACGAACGACTCAAGTATTTCTAATCGACTTCTCAACGCGACTCAATGGGTGGCGACGTTTCCTTTTGAGATCCTTATCTCGGGCCAATCTTTTAATTAATTGTGGCCAGACCCCTGACAGGGAACCGGTTGAACACGCTCTCCACCCCCGCGAGCGGCGCTCCGTGGTGAGGTGCCAAGAATTAATCCTTGTTAATGGATCAGTTGGTAATCTATGCGGTTAGAAGTACAGCCCCAGCACAATATTACAGAGGAAAATTATGAACACTCTTAAAAACGATGGATTATTCACTCGATCATTGCGATGTTTCCACAATCACGGATGGTTCAATGGCTTGAAGTTTTAGGCTTTGTTAATGACCCGTGTGTGTGTGTGTTGAATGGTATGAGTGGTGAAAGAGTAGGCCAATGTTTGGAATCGATTCTTTGCGTCAAGCAGACGTCTGGTTTGTCGTGTAGTGGGGGGCAGTGTATCATACGTATCAGTTGATTCTTCTATCAGTAGTTGGTTCGGACTCGACGGACGTTGGTGAACGAGTAGATACGTTGTTGTAGCTGCGATGACCGTCTGGTAGACGGCGTTAGAAGCACGCCCGCAGCGGCGCGGTTCTACGCGGACGGTAGGTAATGGGCGCAGTGCGTCTGCGAGCAGCTGGCACGCTGGTGCTCCGTCGTCGCCGGTTGTAGATTGCAGGCTCACGATTCGCTCGTGGTGGCGCTGGCCGCTAACAGCGGCAGCGGGTCGCCAATCGGCGACACTCGCCAATTCGGCGAGTTGTAGAGGCATCTCCGGCGTCGGTGATGGCTGGTCTTCTGCTGAGATGAGTTGAGCGGGTCTTCTGCTGAGATGAGTTGAGATGAGTCTTCTTCTGTTGAGCTGAGTTGAGATGAGTCTTCTTCTGTTGAGCTGAGTTGAGATGAGTCTTCTTCTGTTGAGCTGGCCCCGAGGGCTGATGAGCTGGTTTCAATGCTGAAACGGCTCCTTTTTATGCCAAAAATCTCTCTCCTTCTCGGCTCCCCCTCACGAGGCGGAGCTATCTTTGATCTGATCGTATGTCGGTGGGGGGGGGTTAGTGTGTCGGTGGTGAGGGGGGTTCGTGTGTCAGTGTGTATGTTTGTGTGTATTAAAAAGAAAAATAATTTTCATCCTGAGTTTAAGAGGTCCGTTTCTTTATTGTTGGAATCCATATCCCTTGGTTCTGTAATGTTCTATAATGGAATATCGTTTAAGGTTAACATGTTATTATTAATGTTACATTGCAATTTCTTTAAAACTTGTTTGCCTGGTTGCCGTGTGTGGGGTGGGGTGTGTCTCCTCATCAAACCCGGCTGGCTTTTCCTGATGGCCCCTTGTGATAAGGTGTAATTCCTGCTTCTCCGCACTGTGAGAGAGGCAAAGGTGGTCGGGATTGCTTTGGATATTGTTTAAACTCTTTCGCAAGTTTGCCCGTTGTCTCATTCCTTCTCGATAACCTTTGATGTGACTCGGTATTCCTGCTCAAAGCTTTGTTTTAACAGTAAAAGTATTAAAGGTGAAAATCATTTGATAGCGAATTAATCATTGGATAATAATTCACATGTGTCTGGTGGCCTGTTCTTAATTGGAGTGAGCGTTAGGATCGCTAATTTTATCTTATTCTTGTTGCCTTTTAATTTTTTTGTTGTTTTACTGGCAAATAAGGAAAAGAATATGTATACGATTTACCCTGTTGGCGTCTCTGTGTCTGCTCTCTTGGTGTTCTGACCTCGGAGGGACCTTTCCTAAGGCGCCCATCAAACTCTTGTTCATCTGGAGATTTTCGCCGATAGCTGTTACATCCTCGCCTTGAGAGTTTTATTATTTCTTTATATATATGGCCTGTTTATGACCGACATCTGGTTTTTCGTGTTTCTGGCTTACGGGTTTTATTTATTAAAAAAAATATATATTGTTTGTCACGAAAGAAAGGAAAAATAAATCTACGTGTATGCATCCGTAAATATTCTTATGGATATTAATTGTGGAAAAAGGGCCGTATACAACACCAAACAGACACACTTTGTCCTAACATCACTTATTCAATATTTGACCCTCAGACAAAATGTTACATGCACACGCACAATCAGACAAGTATTCATTCTAAATTATTGACAGGCATTTTAACAAAATTTAATTACTGCAGTGAAATAGACTGCATCAGGTTACATCGTATTAACAAGAAGCTATTTTTAAAAAAAATATGCGCCGTCTGCTTAACAGTGTATGTACAACCTACTATTGCCATTTGCACGCTGGCATCTCGGTCAAAATTGATAACATTCTAAACATTACCTACAAAGTCATGTAGAAGGGAAATAATAAGATAATAAAATAATCAAATAAAATTCGCACGGCGTTTTGGCTTCTTGCGAACATCGTGAGAATTTTATTTATTGTTTCATTTTTATTATCTTATTTCCCTTCTACGTGACTTTACCGAAAGAACCAAGAAGATGAATCCCTGCAGTCACGAAAGCTTTAAATCGAAAAATTACCTACAAACTCCACAACTAAGATGCCACATCAATCATCGCCCCCTACTGACAGGCTCTTGTTCACATGCAGGCCGGTGCAGGGCCACCACCTTGTGCCACACAGGGGCAGAAGCTACTTGGGGATGCTCTTCGAGTGTCTGAAACGGGATACAAAACTCCGAGTTGCTGAGACAATCTAGATTTGAAGTTTGTGACTGCAGGGATCCATACTCCTTGGTTCTTTCGGTAAAGTCACATGGGGGCGATTAAGCAGGCACCATATAAATGCAATTGATAAAATAGTGAATGCTTGGGAGATTATTGGCTCTCGCTCCTGGTTAGAGATATCCCCAATCCACAGGTCCACAAAGACTGGCCGCTCTTACTCTGCAGGTTGAACCTAGGAATTGAGTGTTCAACTTCACATTCTTGTCATTAAAGGCTGTGACAAAGGTGCATCTATTGTAGCGACATCGTCTCTGGCTTACACATCTACCGACTTTGGATTGTCTCGGAGGAAGTCCACCCACACTTCCACTTCCACAAACTGCTGGGAGTTGCCTCGCTCTGCCTCACAGTCAGAATTCTCCTCCTGCTTCACGTTGCCTCCATCAATGTGAAGGTCCCATTTTGGAGTTGAATCTTCATCTTCACATTTCACCTTCACTTCTTCGCTCTTCATCACTTCTTCACATTTCACCTTCACTTCTTCACTCTTCACCATCACTTCTTCCCTCTTCACCATCACCTCTTCATATTTCACCTCGATACCTTTAAAAGTGTCCAAGCTGGGATTTTCTTCCGGTTCGTGTTTCATGAGGGATGGGCTTATTGCGGCACTTTGACTTTCACAAGCTGATTTCAGACTCCACTCCTTGTGGACCTTCTGATGCTTCTGTGTTCTCTGGTGTACTTGAAGATGTTGTTGCTGTGCAAACGTTATCCCGCACGGAGTGCACCTGAAGGGTTTCTCTCCCGTGTGTGTTCTCTGGTGTTTTTTAAGAGCAGATGCGAAACGTGGACCCCCCTAATGGAACATCTTCGCCGGTTAGAAACATTTAGGCTGGCCTGCCTACGATCCATCCTGGGTTTAACCAGACTGGATTGTGTGAGGAGCTCACAAATCCTTGAAAGATCTGGGCAGGGTCCCATCGGTGAGCTCCTCCGGCAGGCAAGGCTGCAATGGCTGGGTCATGTAGCCCGCATGCCCAGCCACCGCATGCCGAAACAGCTTTTGTTCGGCCGGATTGAGGGGGCTAAGCGGGCGCGGCACGGGCTAGAGAAGAGATGGAGTGATGTGGTACAGGAGGACGTGGAGCTGAGTGGACTTGCCGATGACTGGTACCAGCGGTGTCAAGATCGGCCTCTGTGGAGGAGGCTCGTGAAGGATGCTACTGGGCAGTTGGAGGCAGTCGCCCTCCAACAACAACGGAGGGTGGAGGAGCGACGCTCAGAACAACGAGCAGAGCGCCGGGTGGCTAAAGCACAGCAGGTTGGCACAGTAGGGGGCACAGGTGGTGCATCAGCCAGTCACCTCAGTCAGTCGACCCGTGGCACCTGGGTCTGCCCCGTGACCTCCTGCCAGCGGGCGTTCGACACTTCACGTGGCCTCAGGGTGCACACAGCCTGGCACAAGCGTCGTGGTGACGTCACCGCCACTTAGTGGCGAATGGCGGTTGTTGTTGTTGTGTATGTACACTGTGTGTCACTGTGTGTATACAGTGTGTGTGTACACAATGTGTATAAACTGTGTGTGTCACTGTGTCACTGTGTGTGTGTCACTGTTCCTGGCACAAACGTCGTGGTGACGTCACCACCACTTAGTGGCGAATGGCGTTTGTTGTTGTGTCACTGTGTCACTGTGTGTGTGTACACTGTGTGTGTCACTGTGTGTGTGTGTGTACACTGTGTATACACTGTGTGTCACTGTGTCACTGTGCTTGGCACAAGCGTCGTGGTGACGTCACCGCCACTTAGTGGCGAATGGCGTTTGTTGTTGTGTCACTGTGTGTGTGCGTACACTGTGTGTGTACACTGTGTACCCTGTGTGTACACTGTGTGTACACTGTATGTGTGTACAGTGTATACAGTGTGTGTACACTATGTGTACACTGTGTGTGTACACTGTGTGTATACACTGTGTGTACACTGTGTGTGTGCGCACTGTGTGTGTGTGTGTACACTGTGTGTACACTGTGTATAGACTGTGTGTGTACACTGTGTGTGTACACTGTCTGTGTACAGTGTGTGTACATTGTGTGTACACTGTGTATAAACGGTGTGTGTACATTGTGTGTGTACAAACGGTGTGTGTACATTGTGTGTGTACACTGTGTGTACACTGTGTACCCTGTGTACTCTGTGTGTACACTGTGTGTGTACACTGTTTGTGTCCGCATTGAACCGAACCCCCGGCAAGACCATCTACTTAATGACGAGAGAAAATTCACACGAAATGTCCTTTTCAATGAAGTCTTCTAGGTGTAAATTGATACAAGCTTTTAATGAGGAAATAAAATCATCTAATTCAAAACACAACACAATTCAAAGATGTTTCATTTTAAAACTTCAAAACGGAGCATGGGGTACTTGCGTGAATGCGTCCTTCGTGTTCAAATGTTGTGACTTTCCTGGCCTGAAGGCCGTCAATGTGTTGGACCCTTATTGGTGCACAGCGTCTCAACAACAGCAGTGGGGTTTGTTTCAACCGATGGTAACGAACATCCAGACGTGAATCAGCAAGGAGCAATTCTAGTCCCAGTTAGACAAAATCTACGTCAACACGTAAGACAAAACTACAATTCGTGTTGTAGAGAATGTACCTCCTCCTATACGTGTAACTTTCAAGTGGTATGCCTTGTAACTGATGAATGATCCGAGCGTGCTACCTATTTCAAAGACAATGTGTTGCTCCAGAGGCAGACGCTTCGTGAAACATAAAAGTACCCTTTGACCTGCATCACAAGAACAACGGGTCTCACCTGAGTTCTCTGTACAGGTTACTTCCAAACACACACACACACACTTTGTCCTAACATCACTTATTCAATGTTTGACCCTCAGACAAAATGTTACATGCACACGCACAATCACGCAAGTATTAATTCTAAATCATTGACGGGCATATTAACAAAATTTAATTACTGCAGTGAAATAGACTGCATCAGGTTACATCGCATTAACAAGAAGCTGTTTTACAAATACGCACTGTCTGCTTAACTGTGTATGTACAACGTACTATTGTTGCGTCATTCAAAACGAGTAGGCCGTTGCATGCTGGCGTCTGGGTCAAAATGCAGCAAATTCTAAACATTACGCTACAAATAATAGATCACGGAGTTTCGATGGCAACACAAGCAATCGTCATCAGGTGGGACAAGCACAGCAGCAGGAAGAAGAAACTGCTGGTGTAGGCGCCTACTTCAGCAGTTTCTCTTGCTGTGGTTGTCCCACCTGATGACGATTGCTTGTGTTGTGATCTAAACGCCGTGATCTGTTATGTTTCTACCCACGTGGTGACTTTACCGAAATAACTCAACAGTGTGGATTCCTGCAGTCACGAAAGCTTCGAATCAAGATTGCCTACAAACTACACAACTGAGATGACGCATCAATCATCGCCCCCTACTGACATGCTCTTGTCCACATGCAGGCCGGTGCAGGGCCACCACCTTGTGCCACACTGGGGCAGCTGCTACTTGGGGATGCTCTTCGAGTGTTTCAGACGAGGTACGATACAAAACTCCGAGTTGCCGAGGCGATAAAGCACCGTGTAAATGCAATTATTATAACATAGTGAATGCTTGGGGGCTTATTGTCTCTCGCTCCTGGTTAGAGATCTACCCAACCCACAGGTCTACAAAGACTGGCCGCCCTTACTCTGCAGGTTGAACCTAGGAAATGAGTGTTCAACTTCACATTCTTGTCATTAAAGGCCTATGACAAAGGTGCATCTATTGGAGCGACATCGTCTCTGGCTTACACATCTACCGGGTCTCCACTTGACTTTGGATTGTCTCGGAGGAAGTCCACCCACACCTCCACAAACTGCTGGGAGTTGCCTCGCTCTGCCTCACAGTCAGAATTCTACTCCTGCTTCACGTTGCCTCCATCGATGTGAAGGTCCCATTTTGGAGTTGAATCTTCATTTTCACATTTTACCTTCACTTCTTCCCTCTTCACCATCACCTCTTCACATTTCACCTTCACTTCTTCGCTCTTCACCATCACTTCTTCACATTTCACCATCACCTCTTCATATTTCACCTCGATACCTTTAAAAGTGTCCAAGCTGGGATTTTCTTCCAGTTCGTGTTTCATGAGGGATGGGCTCATTGCGGCACTTTGACTTTCACAAGCTGATTTCAGACGCCACTCCTTGTGGATCTTCTGATGCTTCTGTATTCTCTGGTGTACTTGAAGATTTGATGAATGTGCAAATGCCTTCCCGCACACACTGCACTTGAAGGGTTTCTCTCCCATGTGTGTTCTCTGGTGTGTTTTAAGAGCAAATGAACCTGAAAATGTCTTCCGACACACACTGCACCTGAAGGGTTTCTCTCCCGTGTGTGTTCTCTGGTGTGTTTTAAGAGCAGATGACCATGAAAATGTCTTCCCACACACACTGCACCTGAAGGGGTTCTCTCCCGTGTGTGTTCTCTGGTGTATTTTAAGAGTAGATGAATCTGAAAATGGCTTTCCACACACACTGCACTTGAAGGGTTTCTCTCCCGTGTCTGTTCTCTGGTGTGTTTTAAGAGCAAATGGACCTCAAAATGCCTTCCCACACACACTGCACCTGAAGGGTTTCTCTCCCGTGTGTGTTCTCTGGTGTGTTTTAAGAGTAGATGAATCTGAAAAAGTCTTCCCACACACAGTGCATTTGAAGGGTTTCTCTACCGTGTGTGTTCTCTGGTGTTTTTTAAGAGCAAATGACTGTGAAAATGTCTTCACACACACTGCACTTGAAGGGTTTCTCTCCCGTGTGTTCTCTCGTGTGTTTTAAGAGCAAATGAATCTGAAAATGTCTTCCCACACACACTGCACTTGAAGGGTTTCTCTCCCGTGTGTGTTCTCTGGTGTCTTTGAAGATGAGATGAATCTGAAAATGCCTTCCCACACACATTGCACTTGAAGGGTTTCTCTCCCGTGTGTGTTCTCTGGTGTGTTTTAAGAGCAAATGAATCTGAAAATGCCTTCCCACACACACTGCACTTGAAGGGTTTCTCTCCCGTGTGTGTTCTCTGATGTTTTTTAAGAGTAGATGAATCTGAAAATGCCTTCCCACACACACTGCACCTGAAGGGTTTCTCTCCCGTGTGTGTTCTCTGGTGTGTTTTAAGAGTAGATGACTGTGAAAATGCCTTCCCACACACAGTGCACTTGAAGGGTTTCTCTCCTGTGTGTGTTCTCTGGTGGGTCTCAAGAACTGATGACCATGCAAATGCCTTGTCACACACAGTGCACTTGAAGGGTTTCTCTCCCGTGTGTGTTCTCTGGTGTCTTTGAAGATGAGATGAATCTGAAAATGCCTTCCCACACACATTGCACTTGAAGGGTTTCTCTCCCGTGTGTGTTCTCTGGTGTATTTTAAGAGCAAATGAATCTGAAAATGCCTTCCCACACACACTGCACTTGAAGGGTTTCTCTCCCGTGTGTGTTCTCTGGTGTTTTTTAAGAGTAGATGAATCTGAAAATGCCTTCCCACACACACTGCACCTGAAGGGTTTCTCTCCCGTGTGTGTTCTCTGGTGTATTTTAAGAGTAGATGACCTTGAAAATGCCTTGTCACACACACTGCACTTTAAGGGTTTCCCTCCTGTGCGAGTTCTCTGGTGCTGTGTCAAATTTCCAGTCTTATCCGTGCTGTATGCACGCCGGTCGCATTGTTGAATTGTCGTACCGAGCTGCTGTGCTGAGGCCCTTTGCTCCATCAGACCAGCGTCAGCTGCAGACAGAAAATAAGAATATCCACACCATCTACACGTCAGTATCAAGCCATGGAGGAATTAATATATACAGTCACACGTGACTTACACGTCTATATTCATTCATGTATTCACGACTAGCTGTACTATCCGGCTTCGCCCGGGACTTGGATCCACCACGTCCGGCCGCCTTTGTCTCCCCAGTGGCGATGTTCACACCACAACAGTTACTCGTTTGAGGCTGAGTCGACCTAGGGGAGGCCCAGAAGCGGTTCAAATAATCATCACTGGTGGTGGCCGTGAGCGGGAATCGAACTCGGGTCGCCGGGTTCGTAGCGCGGCGTAGCGCTAACCGATACACTACAATGCGTTACGCTTACACACACACACAGACAGATACACACACAGACACACTCACACACACACACAGACAGACACAGACAACGCTAACAGCTACACTACAATGCGTGATGCTTCCACATGCGAGGGTCACGTGACAGATTTGAAGTCACAGGTCACTTGCCGTGCAAAAAATCTATACATTATTGAGCTCCCCCCCCCCCCTTAAAAAATAAACTAAAAGTGTATTTGTAAAATGTTTGCACGGTGTATAGTCTGTAAAGCACCCACATGGCAAATTTCCAGTTTGTTGCATGTCGGGAAGTACGCTAAACATTTTGAACAGACAACACACACAATCACAACTTTGCCTTTCATATATATTTGGAGATGCAGTGAAAAACTTTCCCAAATTCATCACACGGTTTCAGTTTTTTGATTTTCAGTTTTATTTATTTTGGTTATAGTCCCGTGAGCCATTCGGCTCTTGAATCGGGTGCAACCACAACAAGCAAAAAAACAAAACCACGACCAAGAAAAACATCTTACAGTGACTATGTGTGACTGTGCAAACAGCACTGTCATGGCACGCAATGAGAGGGCAAATGTCATAAATATTCCTGTAAGCCCTCGCATCTTCAACATTAATGTTGCCATAGAAACGTTGTGGGGTGTTTTGCTTCATTGTAAAAAAGTATATATCTGTTATTTTAATTTTATTTTCTATCTACGTGACTTTACCGAAAGAACCAAGAATATTAATTCCTGCAGTCACCAAAGTTTTAAGTCAAAACATTCACACACGTTGACAAAGCCTCACCTTGTGTTGTTGTGGGCAGGTCGCTTCTGATAACAAGAGCGGTATAGCAGCTCAAGCGGGCTTGGCCTGCTAACAAAAGAAAATAAAAACTGCGAGAATATTTACAATAAAACAAAGTTACAAAGTAGCGAGCCGGGTGAAGACAAATTAAACTTAAGCGAGATAATTAAAGTAAATGCAATCAGGCGAGGGCAGGAGGCAAGGCCCCGCGTGGCTAGGCCCCGCGTTGTAAAGTTCCAACCTGGACATCGATTCCCATGCTCGCTGCTACTCAACTGACATCCCTACGAGAGAGAGAGCGAGGCTCTACCTTGGTAAACAACAACAACCACCACCACTACCACCATGATAATTTCTCACCTCGGATTTCAGTGCAAGCGCAGATCGGCAGCCTCCTGTTACCTCGCTACGTAACGCGTGTAAGCAGGTAACATGACGTCACTTCTGGGGTAAGAGACACGCCCCTCCCACAATGAGCTGCTCTGTAACTGAATAAATTATGTTAATGATTCCGGGCCAAATGTCGACAGATGGGGCGTGGCTGCTGAACCCGTCGCAATAAACTCTCGACGGCTTCAACAGATACATTATGTTAATGAACCGCAAGTCACTGGGCGTAGCTTTGCCCAAATAAGGATTGCCACTGGATTGATATCGGCAGTGACCCAAGCGGAGGTGAAGTCATGCTCAAGAGCGCTGTGGACGGGGTTGGGGGAGTGTGAATACCTTGGTGACATCACGTCACTAGCGAGGTACACCTCTTGCTGGCACTTCATGCCGATGAGGTCATGCTGAGTGGTGATGTCACAGAGCGGGGATGCAATTTAAGTTGATTTAGATTCATTTTCCATTGCCCCCTCCCTTGGGTGCGTGAACTCAGCAACAACAACGTAGACATCATTGTGTGTACAGTGTGTGTGTGTACGTACACACAGTGTGTGTGTGTAGTTGGGGGGCAATGGCGGTGCATTGGCCAGTCATCTCAGTCAGTCGACCCTCATAGGCCAAATCGCTTCTGAAAAATAAGTTAATAGCAGCTCACTGGGCTTTGCCTGGTAGGATGGGGATGGTTTAGTTGCGTGCGTGTGTGTGTTTGGGCGATTTATTTACCATTTGTGTACTTTGCACTACCATCACGTGTTCTACTTTGTGTTGTTTTAACGTTCTCACCCCGTGCGCCTACTGGACATCTGTGAAAAAGAGCTTCATAGCTCATCAGATTTCTCCAGTGTAAATAAACATTCTGCTTCCGAGGTGCTCGCTAACGGGCACTTGCCCCAACAGTCTGTTAAAGGTTACCACGGGGGGGATCTGCGTCTTTTGTTGGCCGGGCTAACGCTACGTTAATTCCCGATGCATCAGAGACATTGCACACGAGGTTTCTTTGCTAGTGGGAGTCATCAAGTGAGTACCTCCCAGTCAAGCGTCTCAGCCGTGCCGCTGCAAACTGCAAGGGAGGTCCCCCCCCCTCCCACAAGTCTTGCAGGTCAATTCATCGCGGTGTGTCACGATATTTGTTGCGATATTTCATATTTGTTCATGCGTGTTTGATTTTCGCGAATGTGTATTGCGTGCACATATTTGGAATACGGTTCGTTTTTCGAGAGAGAGAGAGGAAAATATAAAATGACGTATTTAATTTGTTGTTGATAGCTGAGGATATATTTGACGCGGTTTGTTGGCGGAAATTAAAAACTCTAACTGATGAGGCACAGCAACACTGAGTGTACGGCGTTTCACTGCACGTGGTCCGTGCCCGCCAGACCAGAGACATGTGACTAGTGTAGCTAGCCAGGTGGTGACCACCAGGCTAGCTACACTAGTTATCACGTGACTGGTGTTGCTAGCCAGGTGGTGACCACAAGGCTAGCTACACTAGTTATCATGTGACTGGTGTATCTAGCCAGGTGGTGACCACCAGGCTAGCTACACAAGTTACCACGTGACTGGTGTATCTAGCCAGGTGGTGACCACCAGGCTAGCTACACTAGTTATCACGTGACTGGTGTAGCTAGCCAGGTGGTGACCACCACGCTAGCTACACTAGTTATCACGTGACTAGTGTAGCTAGCCAGGTGGTCACCACTGAGTGTACGGCGTTTCGCTGCACGTGGTCTGTGCCCGCCAGACCAGAGACATCAATCGCACACCCGATCCGACCCACGATTAGACTGGCAAAATAGCTGCGTGCGTTATATCATTGTGGATTCAAATGTCACAAGCAGTAAACAATTGAAACAGCGCATATGTTTGATAGTTCAACACATTTATAACATTTCACATGTTAATGTTATTTGAGGATATTGCCACGAATTTAACCTACCATGTATAAAATCAAACGTAGCAACGCAACATTTTGATTGGCCATCGAACAAGGACGGCCACTGCATCGCACACTTTCAGATGCGCTGCCGCGGCCGTCTGGAACGCTCTTCCTTCCGATATTAGGAAGCCACTGGAGCTATGCGCTTTTAAATCATCTGGATTTAAAATTGTATTTCTTTAGAACTAAACTTGGTTCGAAGCTTTTGTGACTGCAGGAATTAATCTTTGTTTTTTTCGGTAAAGTCACGTATAAAGAAGAAATAATAAAATAACATAATAGTGTACGACATTTCGGTTGCAACACAAGCAGCCATCATCAGGTACAGAAGAGCTAAATTTAAGAGAGAGGGGAAACACATAACCCCAGATGTATACACAGACACCCAAGTAGGGGGAACTAACACATACAATAGGGGACACAGAGAGAGAAGCATACCAAACAGAGTTTATGTGTGTCTATGTCTGTGTGTGCCGTCTGTATCTTAAATTTCATACTTAACTTGCAATTTAGCAATCTTTGAAATAACGTCATCAACCAGGCTATGCGTTAATTGTGTTTTGACCGACCGTCTGTGTTGCTTTATTTGGTTTCCAAATTCTGCTAAACTCTGTTTGGTATGCTTCTCTCTCTGTGTCCCCTATTGTGTCGGTGTTAGTTCCCCCTACTTGGGTGTCTGTGTATACATCTAGGGTTATGTGTTTCCCCTCTCTCTTAAATGTAGCTCTTCTGTACCTGATGATGGCTGCTTGTGTTGCAACCGAAACGTCGTACGCTATAATGTTATTTTATTATTTCTTATTTATACGTGACTTTACCGATAAAGAACAAAGATTATTTAGAACTGTTTTTTTTCCCTGTGATTACTGACGCGTGATTAATGTGATGCTTTGTACGTAACGAACGTGATGATTCAATGGCATCGCCTTCTAAGTTTGACGAGGAGATGACGTCACACGACGTCATGCTTTCTGACGTCATCACCTTGGCCAGAAAACGTTTTGGGAAACCCTTTGGTCAATTTGTCTCGTTTTGTTTTTGGACAAGTCTCTAGTAACGCAAGTTAAAACTAAAGTTGTACGCGTATTGGATCATATTGACGAGAGCAATTGTGAGCCCAAGTTACAGACAGACAGAGCTTAAGTATTAACACCCCCAACTTTAGCCGCAACATATATTTGTTTAATTCTCTACTTGACCTCCGCCCTTCCTCTCTTGCCAATGTTTGGTTCTTCTAATCCCATTTGCAGGTGTATGGAACCAGAACGCTTTTGGAACTCACAGGAATACCTCTGACGTATGAACAAATCAGCTCCAGAGCAGATTTGTACTCCCAAAAGGAAATAATGAAAATGAGATGTGTGTGTGTGCTTGTCCAATCAAATTCCCAGGAGTTTAAAAGCGAGAACTTTAAGTCATAGATCGATAGTCATTACAAGTGCAGTAGTAAATACAAGTTTAGAACACGGTGGCAGCCAATCATCCCAGTGCTAATGTACCAAAGACAGGTTATATCACACACATATATATAAGCATGCCAACCTTGGATGGTACATTACAATTAAACTATTACAACTATTTATTATTTTACCAGGTAAGGCCCAGTGAGCTATATAGCTCTATTTCAGAAGCGACCTTGCTATCTCAAATTAAAGCTCAACGAATTAAGATTGTACGTGCAAATTTGTAGCAGCCAAAAACTAAACATTAATCTTGCCTTTTTAAAGCTTTCGTGACTGCAGGAATTCATCTTCTTGGTTCTTTCGGTAAAGTCACCACGTAGAATGGAAGTAAAATAATAAAGTAATAAAAATAAAACATAATAACATTCTCACGACGTTTCGGCCACAACACAAGTAGCCTTCCTCAGGTGAAGAAACAACTTTCGGGAAGACAGCGCTTTAGTTATTATGTTTAATTTTTATTATTTGATTCCCATTCTACGTGACTTTACCGACAGAACCAAGAAGATTAATCTCGCCATCCCGATTGCTTGGGTTGCCGATTGAAAGCATCCCAAACATTATGAATACCGCCTGGCCTACGTAACATCAGCGCCAACGTCACGTGGCAATATGCCTGCAGGAGCTCATCGCTCAAACAGGCGTCTGGCTTTAACGAAAGACTCCTTGAAAACAAAGCTCCATGAGCGTCCCAGTCTCATGACGGTTCCCATTGCGCACACGGACAGCTGCTCTTCCACTCCGCTGCTGGACGAAGGCCTCCCCACGCCGCACGATGCGCGAGGTTTCAGCGAGTATCCTGCACCGCGCGGGACGCCGGTTTGTGTCGCCGTGTTGAAGGCCAGGAGCGTAGACACGGGTTAAGTTCAGTTCATTACGAGACCTCCTTTGCCAGGAGCAAGATACGCCTTTTGGTGTCGTCTGGTCCAACGCTAGTGGAGACTGGGCTCTAAGAAATGCCGTCTCAGGTGTGGACCAATCAACTTCAAGGACAGTGCCAATGTCATTATCAGAATTGTCTGTTTTGTTTGCATTTTGACTGCTTGTGTTGTGGTTATTGCAAACATGATGCCCTTGTATAAAGGTGTCAGTTTTGGTGCCAGATAAAAGGGTAAAAACCTATTACTAAGTTCAGTTCAGTTTATTTGGTGTAGCCCTGTGAGCCATCAACAAACACAAAAAAAATAAGAACCCAAAAAACCATCTTATTACAATGGGGGGATTGTAATAAAAAATAATTGACATTAATAATGCGCAATTCGTCCAGGGATCACGCTACAACAATGGATTCTACGACATGTAATTGCTCGTTATTTGGTGACGCTGCATCGGCAGTGTGGCAGTGACACAATCGTGTGACGTGTTGCTTTCTTGTTAATGGCTCGACACGGGGCTGCAACGTGACTGTGCTGGACGTGTCACGTGACGGCAACACAATCGTGTATCCGTGACGGCCCGTGTGTTCCAATGACACGCGGGCCTTGTTCGACTGATGGCCTTAATCTTAGTTTTCTTGTTGTTGTTGTTTGACTTGCATCCCATTAGGATTTTTGCACGCAGCGTTGGTGGTGTACGGTGCTATTTCAGGAATATTTTGATGTTTTTTTTCCTGGATTTTCTGTTTGCACAGTCACACAAAGTCACTTTAAGATGTTTTCTTGTTCGTGTTTTTGTTTGTTGTGGTTGCACCCGATTCAAGAGCCGAATGGCTCACAGGGCTATACCAAAATAAATGAAACTAAAACTAACCAAGAGAGAATGTCACTTGATTATGTCTTTGACGACCCAACGGGGGCGGTGACGCGACCACTTGCACCCTGTCATCCCCCACAGCCACCCCACCCTCCCGTCGTGCTACACAATCTGCCCTTCCTGACAGGGCCTCCAGCCAATTCCTTCTTGACCTTTAAGCTCGGCGGGTAGCGATCGTGGCAGGGGCGGAGCCAGGATTTTCAGGCCGGGGTGACATTCAACAAATGTTAATTTCAAGAATGATTTAGAGTCGGGCTGTTGAACCGGACGCCATCGGTTGGCGACACGCTCTGACATTGCAGTTGGCACAGAGTTCGCCAGACAAGAGTGTCGTGCACTTACACGCAGAATGTCACCCCCCCTGTCACCCCCCCCCCCCCCCCCCCCGGCTCTGCCTCTGGATCGTGGTATATGCAAATCCTGGCCATGCGCACAAGACACCGGGGTCAGCCCTTACCACAGCCACCGCGTCTCCCCCGCCTGCAGGCCCCAGACTCGATTGGCCGGTGGGACGTGCTGCTGGGTGGGCGGCGATTCTCAAGGCCCGCGCGGCGCACAGTAGGGTGGCGTGGCCAACTCCGTTCCCGGTTGCCGCCTTTGTCTCCCCATGCCGAGTAGACCCAGGGGAGACCCAGGACCGGGACGAACAGAATCCCTCACTCGTGTTAGCCGTGGCCGGGAATGTAACTGGGGTAGCTGGGGTACATCGTGCAGTTGTCTCGCTACTGCAACCACCACTCCCCCCATAATAGATACACACAAGTATCCCTTGTACAGCATTAACAGACTTTAGGGGGAGGTGCCGTTATCGAGTGGCGCCGATGAAGGCCGGCACATCACACGAGGGGGTGGGCGGCCAGCACCACGGCCAGCCGCCTTTGTCTCCCGAGTGGTAATACATCCCTGCATACACACACACACGACAACAACCTCGTTGGACATGTGTGTTTTGTTGTAGTACTAATGGCCTTAATCTAAGTTTTTGTGGTCATTGTTGTTGTTGTTTGACTTGCATCCCACTGGGATTTTTTTGCACACAGCGTTGGTGGTGTACGGTGATTTTTTGTCAGGAATATTTTTGCTGGTTTTTTTTCTCCATGGATTTTCTGTTTTGCACAATCAACACAAAGTAGTCACTGTAAGATGTTTTTCTTGTTCGTGTTTTTGTTTTTTTGTTTGATGTGGTTGCACTCCGATTCACGAGCCGGATGGCTCACAGGGCTATACTCTTTGGTTATATTCGGTAAAGTCACGTAGGTAAAAAATAAAACAACAAAAATCACGACGTTTCGGCCACAACACAAGCGGCCTTCATCAGGTGTGGCCGAAACGTCGTGATTTTTGTTGTTTTATTTTTTACCTACGTGACTTTACCGAAAGAACCAAAGAAGATGAATCCTTGCAGTCACGAAAGCTTTAAATCGAAAAATCGAGCTCAGTTAATTGCATTGTCGCACCGCAAATCGACGGCGTGCTGTAGTGTCTCCATCGTTTAAATTTGCCGTGCGCCTGCGACTGTAATGATTTGCTATTATGGACCCGTATCCCATGGGTGGGTGAATTAATCGCATCCTTTGAAATACTCTCCCCTTAGTTGAATTCTGTTATGGAATGTTGGCTGATGGTTGGTTGAGGATAGTGATGGAATGACAGCCAAGGAATGGAATGCGGCCAATAGGATGCCCATCGAGACGACGGGATGTTATCAGCTGATGAGTATCACCTGCAGGTACTGGGTGGATTAATACTTTTCGGGATCTCGGGAGATGGTGAGAGCGTTTTGAGAACCTCATCCAGCAGTGGATTGACCGTGGATTCTGATGGTGATGGCACTGGACTACTCAGCAACTGTCGGTACAAAGGCACAATCAATGTTGAAGGCCTCTTTTTATCTGTGTTTCACAAAGACAAGATAATATAACACATCTGTTCCATTTTTCGATTTAAAGCTTTCGTGACTGCAGGGATTCATATTCTTGGTTCTTTCGGTAAAGTCACCACGTAGAAGGGAAACAATAAAATAATAAAAATATAAAACAATAAAATTCTCACGTTTCGACTGCAACACAAGAAGCAATCATCATCAGGTGTGAAAACCACAGCAATATTTTTTTTCAAATTTTCTGGTGTGAAAACCACAGCAATAATTTTTTTGAAATTTTCTTGCTGTGGTTTTCACACCTGATGATTGCTTCATGTGTTGCAGTCGAAACGTCGTGAGAATTTTATTGTTTTATATTTTTATTATATTATTGTTTCCCTTCTACGAGGTGACTTTACCGAAAAAACCAAGAATACTCTTCTGTTCCAGTTACTGACGTCACTGATGATTTGAGATTAGAATGTATATGCTCTGAACCCTCAGCCCTGTTCACAAAAATGTAATGCTGCTTTGGTTAGTTCATGAGAACCAGACAGGAGTAAATTAAGGGTAGACACTCGGATAGTAATACAAGAATGGTTATGACAAGAATGTTTATTAACTCAATTATAATTGCCCAAGCTTCGTAGCATTGAAATGGTTGTGGTGGCTTTTGAATAGTGAAAAACTCCTTTTAAAAACGGTTTTATTTTAAAGTGCACTAAAAAGTAAAGAACTCGATTGGACAACGGGAAGTGGACGACATCTTGAGTACAAGATTTGACCACGACATCAAACAGAGGAATGAAGTTTAATAACTTTTTTTGTCACAACTTCGTTCAACTCACCGTCGAGAAGTACGTCAATGATGCGGCGCCTGCTCACACATCAACGCTTACTTGAATTAATTGGTTATTTTATAAATCAATCTTCAATGTACAACTTTTGTTTGTGTGGAGTGAGGGTGCCCGTAACTCATTCACACGGAGCAGGCGAGGCGATTCCACAGTTTAGGGACCGTGGCGTTTTTGACCTACACACAAATATATATGAATAATAAGGCGTCCATACAAAATGTTAATCGCTTTAAGGGAGCCAATTAATTGATTAATTGATGCCGATTTTTATACAGACATGCATTGTCACCGGATCTGAGTACCGTGTGCAAAATGTGGAATTGATTGGACGACGGGAAGTGGACGAAATTTTTATCACGACATTTGACCACGACAGAGGAATCAAGTTAAGTAAAACCATTTTGAACGCGAATGAGAAATCCCCCCCCACCCTCCACCGATGACGCACGAGCGTTGCTAGGGGCAACCCCCGGGCAGCTTTAGCGGCACAAGGAAATACTTAAATAATGCGAAATAGCACTAAATTGTTAATTTAACAACTTTTAAAGTTTACGGATGGGAAAACGGAATGGTGCTGGCTCACCACGGGGCTTACTGCGTGGTACCCGGCTACTTTTTTTTAAAAGTAAACTCCACGGTTCGCGAGCAAGTGTGCGTCCACACAGAGACAGACGGATGGATACACAGAAAAAAATGCCTTTTATAGGTAAGAAAAGAAAAACGATGACAACCTCGCGTGTAAGCAGGTAACATGACGTCACTTCTGGGGTAAGAGACACGCCCCTCCCACAATGAGCTGCTCTGTAACTGAATAAATTATGTTAATGATTCCGGGCCAAATGTCGACAGATGGGGCGTGGCTGCTGAACCCGTCGCAATAAACTCTCGACGGCTTCAACAGATACATTATGTTAATGAACCGCAAGTCACTGGGCGTAGCTTTGCCCAAATAAGGATTGCCACTGGATTGATATCGGCAGTGACCCAAGCGGAGGTGAAGTCATGCTCAAGAGCGCTGTGGACGGGGTTGGGGGAGTGTGAATACCTTGGTGACATCACGTCACTAGCGAGGTACACCTCTTGCTGGCACTTCATGCCGATGAGGTCATGCTGAGTGGTGATGTCACAGAGCGGGGATGCAATTTAAGTTGATTTAGATTCATTTTCCATTGCCCCCTCCCTTGGGTGCGTGAACTCAGCAACAACAACGTAGACATCATTGTGTGTACAGTGTGTGTGTGTACGTACACACAGTGTGTGTGTGTAGTTGGGGGGCAATGGCGGTGCATTGGCCAGTCATCTCAGTCAGTCGACCCTCATAGGCCAAATCGCTTCTGAAAAATAAGTTAATAGCAGCTCACTGGGCTTTGCCTGGTAGGATGGGGATGGTTTAGTTGCGTGCGTGTGTGTGTTTGGGCGATTTATTTACCATTTGTGTACTTTGCACTACCATCACGTGTTCTACTTTGTGTTGTTTTAACGTTCTCACCCCGTGCGCCTACTGGACATCTGTGAAAAAGAGCTTCATAGCTCATCAGATTTCTCCAGTGTAAATAAACATTCTGCTTCCGAGGTGCTCGCTAACGGGCACTTGCCCCAACAGTCTGTTAAAGGTTACCACGGGGGGGATCTGCGTCTTTTGTTGGCCGGGCTAACGCTACGTTAATTCCCGATGCATCAGAGACATTGCACACGAGGTTTCTTTGCTAGTGGGAGTCATCAAGTGAGTACCTCCCAGTCAAGCGTCTCAGCCGTGCCGCTGCAAACTGCAAGGGAGGTCCCCCCCCCTCCCACAAGTCTTGCAGGTCAATTCATCGCGGTGTGTCACGATATTTGTTGCGATATTTCATATTTGTTCATGCGTGTTTGATTTTCGCGAATGTGTATTGCGTGCACATATTTGGAATACGGTTCGTTTTTCGAGAGAGAGAGAGGAAAATATAAAATGACGTATTTAATTTGTTGTTGATAGCTGAGGATATATTTGACGCGGTTTGTTGGCGGAAATTAAAAACTCTAACTGATGAGGCACAGCAACACTGAGTGTACGGCGTTTCACTGCACGTGGTCCGTGCCCGCCAGACCAGAGACATGTGACTAGTGTAGCTAGCCAGGTGGTGACCACCAGGCTAGCTACACTAGTTATCACGTGACTGGTGTTGCTAGCCAGGTGGTGACCACAAGGCTAGCTACACTAGTTATCATGTGACTGGTGTATCTAGCCAGGTGGTGACCACCAGGCTAGCTACACAAGTTACCACGTGACTGGTGTATCTAGCCAGGTGGTGACCACCAGGCTAGCTACACTAGTTATCACGTGACTGGTGTAGCTAGCCAGGTGGTGACCACCACGCTAGCTACACTAGTTATCACGTGACTAGTGTAGCTAGCCAGGTGGTCACCACTGAGTGTACGGCGTTTCGCTGCACGTGGTCTGTGCCCGCCAGACCAGAGACATCAATCGCACACCCGATCCGACCCACGATTAGACTGGCAAAATAGCTGCGTGCGTTATATCATTGTGGATTCAAATGTCACAAGCAGTAAACAATTGAAACAGCGCATATGTTTGATAGTTCAACACATTTATAACATTTCACATGTTAATGTTATTTGAGGATATTGCCACGAATTTAACCTACCATGTATAAAATCAAACGTAGCAACGCAACATTTTGATTGGCCATCGAACAAGGACGGCCACTGCATCGCACACTTTCAGATGCGCTGCCGCGGCCGTCTGGAACGCTCTTCCTTCCGATATTAGGAAGCCACTGGAGCTATGCGCTTTTAAATCATCTGGATTTAAAATTGTATTTCTTTAGAACTAAACTTGGTTCGAAGCTTTTGTGACTGCAGGAATTAATCTTTGTTTTTTTCGGTAAAGTCACGTATAAAGAAGAAATAATAAAATAACATAATAGTGTACGACATTTCGGTTGCAACACAAGCAGCCATCATCAGGTACAGAAGAGCTAAATTTAAGAGAGAGGGGAAACACATAACCCCAGATGTATACACAGACACCCAAGTAGGGGGAACTAACACATACAATAGGGGACACAGAGAGAGAAGCATACCAAACAGAGTTTATGTGTGTCTATGTCTGTGTGTGCCGTCTGTATCTTAAATTTCATACTTAACTTGCAATTTAGCAATCTTTGAAATAACGTCATCAACCAGGCTATGCGTTAATTGTGTTTTGACCGACCGTCTGTGTTGCTTTATTTGGTTTCCAAATTCTGCTAAACTCTGTTTGGTATGCTTCTCTCTCTGTGTCCCCTATTGTGTCGGTGTTAGTTCCCCCTACTTGGGTGTCTGTGTATACATCTAGGGTTATGTGTTTCCCCTCTCTCTTAAATGTAGCTCTTCTGTACCTGATGATGGCTGCTTGTGTTGCAACCGAAACGTCGTACGCTATAATGTTATTTTATTATTTCTTATTTATACGTGACTTTACCGATAAAGAACAAAGATTATTTAGAACTGTTTTTTTTCCCTGTGATTACTGACGCGTGATTAATGTGATGCTTTGTACGTAACGAACGTGATGATTCAATGGCATCGCCTTCTAAGTTTGACGAGGAGATGACGTCACACGACGTCATGCTTTCTGACGTCATCACCTTGGCCAGAAAACGTTTTGGGAAACCCTTTGGTCAATTTGTCTCGTTTTGTTTTTGGACAAGTCTCTAGTAACGCAAGTTAAAACTAAAGTTGTACGCGTATTGGATCATATTGACGAGAGCAATTGTGAGCCCAAGTTACAGACAGACAGAGCTTAAGTATTAACACCCCCAACTTTAGCCGCAACATATATTTGTTTAATTCTCTACTTGACCTCCGCCCTTCCTCTCTTGCCAATGTTTGGTTCTTCTAATCCCATTTGCAGGTGTATGGAACCAGAACGCTTTTGGAACTCACAGGAATACCTCTGACGTATGAACAAATCAGCTCCAGAGCAGATTTGTACTCCCAAAAGGAAATAATGAAAATGAGATGTGTGTGTGTGCTTGTCCAATCAAATTCCCAGGAGTTTAAAAGCGAGAACTTTAAGTCATAGATCGATAGTCATTACAAGTGCAGTAGTAAATACAAGTTTAGAACACGGTGGCAGCCAATCATCCCAGTGCTAATGTACCAAAGACAGGTTATATCACACACATATATATAAGCATGCCAACCTTGGATGGTACATTACAATTAAACTATTACAACTATTTATTATTTTACCAGGTAAGGCCCAGTGAGCTATATAGCTCTATTTCAGAAGCGACCTTGCTATCTCAAATTAAAGCTCAACGAATTAAGATTGTACGTGCAAATTTGTAGCAGCCAAAAACTAAACATTAATCTTGCCTTTTTAAAGCTTTCGTGACTGCAGGAATTCATCTTCTTGGTTCTTTCGGTAAAGTCACCACGTAGAATGGAAGTAAAATAATAAAGTAATAAAAATAAAACATAATAACATTCTCACGACGTTTCGGCCACAACACAAGTAGCCTTCCTCAGGTGAAGAAACAACTTTCGGGAAGACAGCGCTTTAGTTATTATGTTTAATTTTTATTATTTGATTCCCATTCTACGTGACTTTACCGACAGAACCAAGAAGATTAATCTCGCCATCCCGATTGCTTGGGTTGCCGATTGAAAGCATCCCAAACATTATGAATACCGCCTGGCCTACGTAACATCAGCGCCAACGTCACGTGGCAATATGCCTGCAGGAGCTCATCGCTCAAACAGGCGTCTGGCTTTAACGAAAGACTCCTTGAAAACAAAGCTCCATGAGCGTCCCAGTCTCATGACGGTTCCCATTGCGCACACGGACAGCTGCTCTTCCACTCCGCTGCTGGACGAAGGCCTCCCCACGCCGCACGATGCGCGAGGTTTCAGCGAGTATCCTGCACCGCGCGGGACGCCGGTTTGTGTCGCCGTGTTGAAGGCCAGGAGCGTAGACACGGGTTAAGTTCAGTTCATTACGAGACCTCCTTTGCCAGGAGCAAGATACGCCTTTTGGTGTCGTCTGGTCCAACGCTAGTGGAGACTGGGCTCTAAGAAATGCCGTCTCAGGTGTGGACCAATCAACTTCAAGGACAGTGCCAATGTCATTATCAGAATTGTCTGTTTTGTTTGCATTTTGACTGCTTGTGTTGTGGTTATTGCAAACATGATGCCCTTGTATAAAGGTGTCAGTTTTGGTGCCAGATAAAAGGGTAAAAACCTATTACTAAGTTCAGTTCAGTTTATTTGGTGTAGCCCTGTGAGCCATCAACAAACACAAAAAAAATAAGAACCCAAAAAACCATCTTATTACAATGGGGGGATTGTAATAAAAAATAATTGACATTAATAATGCGCAATTCGTCCAGGGATCACGCTACAACAATGGATTCTACGACATGTAATTGCTCGTTATTTGGTGACGCTGCATCGGCAGTGTGGCAGTGACACAATCGTGTGACGTGTTGCTTTCTTGTTAATGGCTCGACACGGGGCTGCAACGTGACTGTGCTGGACGTGTCACGTGACGGCAACACAATCGTGTATCCGTGACGGCCCGTGTGTTCCAATGACACGCGGGCCTTGTTCGACTGATGGCCTTAATCTTAGTTTTCTTGTTGTTGTTGTTTGACTTGCATCCCATTAGGATTTTTGCACGCAGCGTTGGTGGTGTACGGTGCTATTTCAGGAATATTTTGATGTTTTTTTTCCTGGATTTTCTGTTTGCACAGTCACACAAAGTCACTTTAAGATGTTTTCTTGTTCGTGTTTTTGTTTGTTGTGGTTGCACCCGATTCAAGAGCCGAATGGCTCACAGGGCTATACCAAAATAAATGAAACTAAAACTAACCAAGAGAGAATGTCACTTGATTATGTCTTTGACGACCCAACGGGGGCGGTGACGCGACCACTTGCACCCTGTCATCCCCCACAGCCACCCCACCCTCCCGTCGTGCTACACAATCTGCCCTTCCTGACAGGGCCTCCAGCCAATTCCTTCTTGACCTTTAAGCTCGGCGGGTAGCGATCGTGGCAGGGGCGGAGCCAGGATTTTCAGGCCGGGGTGACATTCAACAAATGTTAATTTCAAGAATGATTTAGAGTCGGGCTGTTGAACCGGACGCCATCGGTTGGCGACACGCTCTGACATTGCAGTTGGCACAGAGTTCGCCAGACAAGAGTGTCGTGCACTTACACGCAGAATGTCACCCCCCCTGTCACCCCCCCCCCCCCCCCCCCGGCTCTGCCTCTGGATCGTGGTATATGCAAATCCTGGCCATGCGCACAAGACACCGGGGTCAGCCCTTACCACAGCCACCGCGTCTCCCCCGCCTGCAGGCCCCAGACTCGATTGGCCGGTGGGACGTGCTGCTGGGTGGGCGGCGATTCTCAAGGCCCGCGCGGCGCACAGTAGGGTGGCGTGGCCAACTCCGTTCCCGGTTGCCGCCTTTGTCTCCCCATGCCGAGTAGACCCAGGGGAGACCCAGGACCGGGACGAACAGAATCCCTCACTCGTGTTAGCCGTGGCCGGGAATGTAACTGGGGTAGCTGGGGTACATCGTGCAGTTGTCTCGCTACTGCAACCACCACTCCCCCCATAATAGATACACACAAGTATCCCTTGTACAGCATTAACAGACTTTAGGGGGAGGTGCCGTTATCGAGTGGCGCCGATGAAGGCCGGCACATCACACGAGGGGGTGGGCGGCCAGCACCACGGCCAGCCGCCTTTGTCTCCCGAGTGGTAATACATCCCTGCATACACACACACACGACAACAACCTCGTTGGACATGTGTGTTTTGTTGTAGTACTAATGGCCTTAATCTAAGTTTTTGTGGTCATTGTTGTTGTTGTTTGACTTGCATCCCACTGGGATTTTTTTGCACACAGCGTTGGTGGTGTACGGTGATTTTTTGTCAGGAATATTTTTGCTGGTTTTTTTTCTCCATGGATTTTCTGTTTTGCACAATCAACACAAAGTAGTCACTGTAAGATGTTTTTCTTGTTCGTGTTTTTGTTTTTTTGTTTGATGTGGTTGCACTCCGATTCACGAGCCGGATGGCTCACAGGGCTATACTCTTTGGTTATATTCGGTAAAGTCACGTAGGTAAAAAATAAAACAACAAAAATCACGACGTTTCGGCCACAACACAAGCGGCCTTCATCAGGTGTGGCCGAAACGTCGTGATTTTTGTTGTTTTATTTTTTACCTACGTGACTTTACCGAAAGAACCAAAGAAGATGAATCCTTGCAGTCACGAAAGCTTTAAATCGAAAAATCGAGCTCAGTTAATTGCATTGTCGCACCGCAAATCGACGGCGTGCTGTAGTGTCTCCATCGTTTAAATTTGCCGTGCGCCTGCGACTGTAATGATTTGCTATTATGGACCCGTATCCCATGGGTGGGTGAATTAATCGCATCCTTTGAAATACTCTCCCCTTAGTTGAATTCTGTTATGGAATGTTGGCTGATGGTTGGTTGAGGATAGTGATGGAATGACAGCCAAGGAATGGAATGCGGCCAATAGGATGCCCATCGAGACGACGGGATGTTATCAGCTGATGAGTATCACCTGCAGGTACTGGGTGGATTAATACTTTTCGGGATCTCGGGAGATGGTGAGAGCGTTTTGAGAACCTCATCCAGCAGTGGATTGACCGTGGATTCTGATGGTGATGGCACTGGACTACTCAGCAACTGTCGGTACAAAGGCACAATCAATGTTGAAGGCCTCTTTTTATCTGTGTTTCACAAAGACAAGATAATATAACACATCTGTTCCATTTTTCGATTTAAAGCTTTCGTGACTGCAGGGATTCATATTCTTGGTTCTTTCGGTAAAGTCACCACGTAGAAGGGAAACAATAAAATAATAAAAATATAAAACAATAAAATTCTCACGTTTCGACTGCAACACAAGAAGCAATCATCATCAGGTGTGAAAACCACAGCAATATTTTTTTTCAAATTTTCTGGTGTGAAAACCACAGCAATAATTTTTTTGAAATTTTCTTGCTGTGGTTTTCACACCTGATGATTGCTTCATGTGTTGCAGTCGAAACGTCGTGAG
Organism: Petromyzon marinus; assembly: GCF_048934315.1. Lineage (NCBI taxonomy): Eukaryota > Metazoa > Chordata > Hyperoartia > Petromyzontiformes > Petromyzontidae > Petromyzon > Petromyzon marinus. The sequence goes on along the minus strand of NW_027422950.1, from coordinate 207,942 downwards.
AATTTTATTGTTTTATATTTTTATTATATTATTGTTTCCCTTCTACGAGGTGACTTTACCGAAAAAACCAAGAATACTCTTCTGTTCCAGTTACTGACGTCACTGATGATTTGAGATTAGAATGTATATGCTCTGAACCCTCAGCCCTGTTCACAAAAATGTAATGCTGCTTTGGTTAGTTCATGAGAACCAGACAGGAGTAAATTAAGGGTAGACACTCGGATAGTAATACAAGAATGGTTATGACAAGAATGTTTATTAACTCAATTATAATTGCCCAAGCTTCGTAGCATTGAAATGGTTGTGGTGGCTTTTGAATAGTGAAAAACTCCTTTTAAAAACGGTTTTATTTTAAAGTGCACTAAAAAGTAAAGAACTCGATTGGACAACGGGAAGTGGACGACATCTTGAGTACAAGATTTGACCACGACATCAAACAGAGGAATGAAGTTTAATAACTTTTTTTGTCACAACTTCGTTCAACTCACCGTCGAGAAGTACGTCAATGATGCGGCGCCTGCTCACACATCAACGCTTACTTGAATTAATTGGTTATTTTATAAATCAATCTTCAATGTACAACTTTTGTTTGTGTGGAGTGAGGGTGCCCGTAACTCATTCACACGGAGCAGGCGAGGCGATTCCACAGTTTAGGGACCGTGGCGTTTTTGACCTACACACAAATATATATGAATAATAAGGCGTCCATACAAAATGTTAATCGCTTTAAGGGAGCCAATTAATTGATTAATTGATGCCGATTTTTATACAGACATGCATTGTCACCGGATCTGAGTACCGTGTGCAAAATGTGGAATTGATTGGACGACGGGAAGTGGACGAAATTTTTATCACGACATTTGACCACGACAGAGGAATCAAGTTAAGTAAAACCATTTTGAACGCGAATGAGAAATCCCCCCCCACCCTCCACCGATGACGCACGAGCGTTGCTAGGGGCAACCCCCGGGCAGCTTTAGCGGCACAAGGAAATACTTAAATAATGCGAAATAGCACTAAATTGTTAATTTAACAACTTTTAAAGTTTACGGATGGGAAAACGGAATGGTGCTGGCTCACCACGGGGCTTACTGCGTGGTACCCGGCTACTTTTTTTTAAAAGTAAACTCCACGGTTCGCGAGCAAGTGTGCGTCCACACAGAGACAGACGGATGGATACACAGAAAAAAATGCCTTTTATAGGTAAGAAAAGAAAAACGATGACAAGACTCAGTGTGTGAAGAACACAGGATTTATTCGGTTCACAAGTCAACGGATATAACTTCAAAACACTTTTATCGGTCATCTTTTTATCGAGACACCTTTTTTTTACTCATCCTGGCAGACACACACACAGACACACGCCTCTGTCTGTGTGTGTGTCTGTGTCTCTGTGTGTGTGACTGTGTCTGTATGTGTCTGTGTGTGTGTCTATGTGTGTGTGTGTTTCTATGTGTGTGTGTATCTGTGTGTGTCTATGTGTCTGTCTGTGTCTGTGTGTCTATGTGTCTCTGCGTGTGTGTGTCTATGTGTCTGTGTGTCTATGTGTCTGTGTGTGTGTCTATGTGTGTCTGTGTGTCGATGTGTCTCTACGTGTGTGTCCATGTGTCTGTCTATGTGTCTGTCTGTGTGTGTCTGTGTGTCTGTGTGTCTATGTGTCTGTGTGTCTATGTGTCTGTGTGTGTCTATGTGTGTGTCTATGTGTGTGTGTCTGCGTGTGTGTCTATGTCTCTGTGTGTGTCCATGTCTTTGTGTGTGTCTATGTGTCTTTGCGTGTGTGTTTGTGTCTTTTCGTGTCTATGTGTCTCTGCGTGTGTGTCTATTTGTCTGTGTGTCTATGTGTCTGTGTGTCTATGTGTCTGTGTGTGTCTATGTGTGTGTGTCTGCGTGTGTGTCTATGTCTCTGTGTGTGTCCATGTCTTTGTGTGTCTATGTGTCTTTGTGTGTCTATGCGTGTGTCTATGTGTGTCTGTGTGTGTCTATGTTTCTCTGTGTGTGTGTCTATGTGTGTGTGTCTGCGTGTGTGTCTATGTCTCTGTGTGTGTCCATGTCTTTGTGTGTGTCTATGCGTCTTTGTGTGTGTCTATGCGTGTGTCTATGTGTGTCTGTGTGTGTCTATGTGTCTCTGTGTGTGTGTCTATGTGTCTCTACGTGTGTGTTCATGTGTCTATGTGTCTGTATCTATGTGTCTGCGTGTGTGTCCATGTGTCTATGTGTCTGTGTGTGTATCTATGTGTCTGCGTGTGTGTGCCTATGTGTCTGCGTGTGTGTGTCTATGTGTCTGTGTGTGTATCTATGTGTCTGCGTGTGTGTCTATGTTTCTCTGTGTGTGTCTGTGTCTCTGCGTTTGTGTCTATGTGTGTGTCTATGTGTCTCTGTGTGTGTGTCTGTGTCTCTGTGTGTGCCTATGTGTCTGTGTGTGTCTCTGTGTGTGTGTCTATGTGTTTCTGTGTGTGTCTATGTGTCTCTGTGTGTGTCTATGTGTCTGTGTGTCTATGAGTGTCTGTGTGTGTATCTATGGGTCTGCGTGTGTGTGTCTATGTTTCTCTGTGTGTGTCTGTGTCTCTGCGTTTGTGTCTATGTGTCTCTGTGTGTGTCTATGTGTCTCTGTGTGTGTGTGTCTCTGTGTGTGTCTATGTGTCTGTGTGTGTCTCTGTGTGTGTGTCTATGTGTCTCTGTGTGTGTCTGTGTCTCTGTGTGTGTCTGTGTCTCTGCGTTTGTGTGTCACTGAGTCTGTGTGCTTGGAAAGTCGTCATCGGTTTCGTTGTCTTCGTAGACCGTTTTCCAGACGTACGATTCCAGAGACAATCTCTGCACACACACACACACGTACACACACACATACACACGTACACATACAAACGTACACACACACGTACACACGTACACACACGTACACACACCTACACACACACATGGTCACACAAAGACAAAGATTCCCTATTATAGCCTTAATAGAATGTAGGGGCAAGTGCTGTTAGCGAGCACCTATGAAGGCCGGAACGGTACACGAGGGGGTGGGTGGCCAGCACCACGCCCGACCGCCTTTGTATCCCGAGTGGCGATGTTTACTACACTGCACCAGGTACTCATTTGAGGCTGAGTATACCTAGGCGAGGCCCAGGACCGGTTCAGATAATCGAATCCAGTTCGCCGGGTTCATAGTGCAGTGTGGCACTAAACGCTACACTACTGCTCCCTACACACGTACACACACGTACACACACACGTATACACACACACGTACACACACACACGTACACACACACACGTACACACACACACAGACCTTAGAGCCGGACAGTAGCCCCCAAGTGCGTCTTTGTTTCTTCAACCACATTCCTCGGCCGAAGACGGGGCTGTGAGTAACCACATTGACAACATTCACCCACAGTGGCACTCACCACACAGAGACCCATAGACATCACCACACAGAGACATATGTATGTTTATGTGTGTGTATGTATATGTGTGTATGTGTGTGTAATGACAGGGTGACGCCTGGTCTCAGCGAGCTGATGAAAGTTGCAAGCGAGAATTTCATCATCACTTGCAGCTGGGGTTGGCATCGACCCCCACTCCTCCTGATGTTGAGGGTAAATGGGCGAGGTTTAGGACTGTGGGTCATGCAGCTGCAATGGCTGCTTTGGGTACGCGGTCCAGACCTCCCCAGAGACCCTGGCTGACAGAGGAAGTGTTCAGGCTGGCTGAGAAAAAGCGACAGGCCCACTCTCATCGGCTACAGCATCCCACGTCGGAGAATGAGGAGGCTTACCGCAGCTTTCACTCGGAGGTTCGGAGAGCCTTGAGGCAATGATGGCTGGTGGTCGCGCATTGCTGAGGAAATGGAGTCTGCGTAAGTGGCCCGCGATCACAAATTGCTCTTTAATTCCATCATTAGGGGAAAGAACGGTGATCCAATCTCTGACCCCCAGGAACAGATTTGCAGAGCATTTCTGTGAGGTCCTGGGGGAGGGGAAATCCCTCAGCCAGGAAAACAACGTGGCACAAAATGGGGATGACCCTGCTGAGTATGCGGTGCCTCAAATATTGGAGGAAGTCACCCCCTGGGAGTGGCTGGCTGAAGTGACATTTGTTGAGGAAGTACTGAGGGCGATCCAGAGTCTGAGACCAGGAAAGGCAGCAGGCAGAGATGATCTCCCAAGCGAAATTCTGAGGGAGGGTGGCGTTTGTGCACAGACTACCCTATGTGACATCATAACAACAGTCTGGACCACTGGACGGGTTCCGCAGTATTGGAAGGATGCCCTGGTGGTCCCCCTCTTTAAGAAGGGGGACTGCACAGACTGTAACAACTACAGGGGCTTCTAACTCCCCAGTGTGCCGGAAAAGGTCATGGCAAGGATTATTCAACATCAACTTGCTAGACACGCTGAGGAGAGGCTTGCGGAGCCCCAATGCAGTTTCAGCAGAAGGCGGTCCTGCACAGATGCCATATTTTGTCCGTCTGCTACAGCAGATGTATAGGGAAATCCTACAAGACTTACATCTCTGCTTTATTGACCTGGTCAAGGCCTATGATACCATCAGTAGGCCTGGGCTCTGGGTTGTTCTTCGTGTTTTTGGAGTCCCTGACCCTCTGCTCACGATCATTAAGGACCTTCATGATGGTGGGCAGGCCCGGGTAAAACTACGTGGCCGGGAGTCAGAGCCATTCCCTGTCCACCTTGGGGTGCGACAGGGATGTCCTCTGGCTCCCACATTATTTAACATCTATTTTGACCACGTAGTTCTTGAAGCCCTTCAATAGCTGTACCGGAGGAATTTCCACTTGGTACAGATACAATAGGAGGCAGATCGATGCCCGGGTGCGGTCAAGGGATTGCTCCCTATTACTCAACCACGTTATGTATGTCGATGATCTGGTAATTGCTCCTCACTCAGAGGAGGAGTTGGAGGCGCTGCTGCTGAACCTGGAGTGTGCCACTAAGAGGTGGGGCCTTACCATCAGCCCCACCAAAACTAAGCACCTGCCTGGGTATTTTGTACCATCGGACACTCCACCCCCATAGCTCCCAATGGGTGATAGGGCAGTTGTGGAGAGAGTGGAGAGTTTCCCATACTTTGGCAGTGTGCTCATGACCGGTTCTGGTTTAACAGCAGAGGTCTCACTCCGAATCAGTCGAACGGCAATATCTTTTCATCGGTTACGTAACGCTGTGTGGAAGCTACCTGGTCTGTCGCTCCGCACTAAGCTTCAGGTTTTCTCGGCCACGGTCATTCCCTCCCTTCTCTACGCTTGCGAAACGTGGACCCCCCTAATGGAACATCTTCGCCGGTTAGAAACATTTAGGCTGGCCTGCCTACGATCCATCCTGGGTTTAACCAGACTGGATTGTGTGAGGAGCTCACAAATCCTTGAAAGATCTGGGCAAGGTCCCATCGGTGAGCTCCTCCGGCGGGCAAGGCTGCGATGGCTGGGTCATGTAGCCCGCATGCCCAGCCAACGCATGCCGAAACAGCTTTTGTTCAGCCGGATTGAGGGGGCTAAGCGGGCGCGGCACGGGCTAGAGAAGAGATGGAGTGATGCAGTACAGGAGGACGTGGAGCTGAGTGGACTTGCCAATGACTGGTACCAGCGGTGTCAAGATCGGCCTCTGTGGAGGAGGCTCGTGAAGGACGCTACTGGGCAGTTGGAGGTAGTCGCCCTCCAACAACAACGGAGGGCGGAGGAACGACGCTCACAACAACGAGCGGAGCGCCGGGTGGCTAAAGCACAGCAAGTTGCCACAGTAGGGGGCACAGGTGGTGCATCAGCCAGTCATCTCAGTCGACCCGTGGCACCTGGGTCTGCCCCGTGACCTGCCAGAGGGCGTTCGACACTTCACGTGGCCTCAGGGTGCACATAGCCTGGCACAAGCGTCGTGGTGACGTCACCGCCAGTTAGTGGCGAATGGCGGTTGTTGTTGTGTATATATGTATGTGTGTATGTATGTGTGTATGTATGTGTATGTATGTGTGTATGTATGTGTGTATGTATGTACCTTTTTCTCTGCAGCTCCAAGTGTGGGAAGGAAACATGGCTGCCCCTCCCCGTGTAGCTCCGCTGACGCTTGATGACGGTGTGGGAGGAGGAGGCCACCACCTCCTCACTCTTCTCCTCCACCTCCTCGCTCTTCTCATCCACCTCCTCACCCTTCTCATCCACCTCCTCGCCCTTCTCCATCACCACCTCCTCACTCTTCTCTTCCACCTCCTAACCCTTCTCCTCCATCACCACCTCCTCACTGTTCTCTTCCACCTCCTCGCCCTTCTCCTCCATCACCACCACCAACCCCTCGCCCTTCCTGGTGCCGCCAGCGGCCACGGCACCGCCCTGCCGGTCACCGGACGGCAGCGGCCGTGGGGCTGCGACGACGCCGCCGCCAGCGCCACCGGTGCCACCGGTGCCGCCGGTGCCGACGACACCACCGACGCTGTCGCCGACGCCGCCCAACGTTGCCCGGTCGCCGCGGCACGGCCCGGCACTGCCTCGGCCTAAGAAAAGCTGTCTCGGGTGTGGACCAATCAAATTCAAGGACAGTGCATATTATTATCAGAGTTGTCTTTTTTGTTTGCATTTTGACTGCTTGTGTTGTGGTTATTGCAAACATGATGCCTTGAATAAAGGTGTCAGTTTTTGTGCCAGTTAAAAGGGTAAAACCTATTCTTATATCTTGTTTCTGGCAAAGGAGGTCTCATAATGTTAATGCTCACCCCGAGCCCTCAATGCTCTGAGAGTGCGCTGTTTTTGAGTTGTACGCCTTTTGGCGTCTTCTGGTCCAACACCAATGGAGACTAGGCTCTAAGAAAAGCTGTCTCGGGTGTGGACCAATCAAATTCAAGGACAGTGCATATTATTATCAGAGTTGTCTTTTTTGTTTGCATTTTGACTGCTTGTGTTGTGGTTATTGCAAACATGATGCCTTGAATAAAGGTGTCAGTTTTTGTGCCAGTTAAAAGGGTAAAACCTATTCTTATATCTTGTTTCTGGCAAAGGAGGTCTCATAATGTTAATGCTCACCCCGAGCCCTCAATGCTCTGAGAGTGCGCTGTTTTTGAGTTGTACGCCTTTTGGCGTCTTCTGGTCCAACACCAATGGAGACTAGGCTCTAAGAAAAGCTGTCTCGGGTGTGGACCAATCAAATTCAAGGACAGTGCATATTATTATCAGAGTTGTCTTTTTTGTTTGCATTTTGACTGCTTGTGTTGTGGTTATTGCAAACATGATGCCTTGAATAAAGGTGTCAGTTTTTGTGCCAGTTAAAAGGGTAAAACCTATTCTTATATCTTGTTTCTGGCAAAGGAGGTCTCATAATGTTAATGCTCACCCCGAGCCCTCAATGCTCTGAGAGTGCGCTGTTTTTGAGTTGTACGCCTTTTGGCGTCTTCTGGTCCAACACCAATGGAGACTAGGCTCTAAGAAAAGCTGTCTCGGGTGTGGACCAATCAAATTCAAGGACAGTGCATATTATTATCAGAGTTGTCTTTTTTGTTTGCATTTTGACTGCTTGTGTTGTGGTTATTGCAAACATGATGCCTTGAATAAAGGTGTCAGTTTTTGTGCCAGTTAAAAGGGTAAAACCTATTCTTATATCTTGTTTCTGGCAAAGGAGGTCTCATAATGTTAATGCTCACCCCGAGCCCTCAATGCTCTGAGAGTGCGCTGTTTTTGAGTTGTACGCCTTTTGGCGTCTTCTGGTCCAACACCAATGGAGACTAGGCTCTAAGAAAAGCTGTCTCGGGTGTGGACCAATCAAATTCAAGGACAGTGCATATTATTATCAGAGTTGTCTTTTTTGTTTGCATTTTGACTGCTTGTGTTGTGGTTATTGCAAACATGATGCCTTGAATAAAGGTGTCAGTTTTTGTGCCAGTTAAAAGGGTAAAACCTATTCTTATATCTTGTTTCTGGCAAAGGAGGTCTCATAATGTTAATGCTCACCCCGAGCCCTCAATGCTCTGAGAGTGCGCTGTTTTTGAGTTGTACGCCTTTTGGCGTCTTCTGGTCCAACACCAATGGAGACTAGGCTCTAAGAAAAGCTGTCTCGGGTGTGGACCAATCAAATTCAAGGACAGTGCATATTATTATCAGAGTTGTCTTTTTTGTTTGCATTTTGACTGCTTGTGTTGTGGTTATTGCAAACATGATGCCTTGAATAAAGGTGTCAGTTTTTGTGCCAGTTAAAAGGGTAAAACCTATTCTTATATCTTGTTTCTGGCAAAGGAGGTCTCATAATGTTAATGCTCACCCCGAGCCCTCAATGCTCTGAGAGTGCGCTGTTTTTGAGTTGTACGCCTTTTGGCGTCTTCTGGTCCAACACCAATGGAGACTAGGCTCTAAGAAAAGCTGTCTCGGGTGTGGACCAATCAAATTCAAGGACAGTGCATATTATTATCAGAGTTGTCTTTTTTGTTTGCATTTTGACTGCTTGTGTTGTGGTTATTGCAAACATGATGCCTTGAATAAAGGTGTCAGTTTTTGTGCCAGTTAAAAGGGTAAAACCTATTCTTATATCTTGTTTCTGGCAAAGGAGGTCTCATAATGTTAATGCTCACCCCGAGCCCTCAATGCTCTGAGAGTGCGCTGTTTTTGAGTTGTACGCCTTTTGGCGTCTTCTGGTCCAACACCAATGGAGACTAGGCTCTAAGAAAAGCTGTCTCGGGTGTGGACCAATCAAATTCAAGGACAGTGCATATTATTATCAGAGTTGTCTTTTTTGTTTGCATTTTGACTGCTTGTGTTGTGGTTATTGCAAACATGATGCCTTGAATAAAGGTGTCAGTTTTTGTGCCAGTTAAAAGGGTAAAACCTATTCTTATATCTTGTTTCTGGCAAAGGAGGTCTCATAATGTTAATGCTCACCCCGAGCCCTCAATGCTCTGAGAGTGCGCTGTTTTTGAGTTGTACGCCTTTTGGCGTCTTCTGGTCCAACACCAATGGAGACTAGGCTCTAAGAAAAGCTGTCTCGGGTGTGGACCAATCAAATTCAAGGACAGTGCATATTATTATCAGAGTTGTCTTTTTTGTTTGCATTTTGACTGCTTGTGTTGTGGTTATTGCAAACATGATGCCTTGAATAAAGGTGTCAGTTTTTGTGCCAGTTAAAAGGGTAAAACCTATTCTTATATCTTGTTTCTGGCAAAGGAGGTCTCATAATGTTAATGCTCACCCCGAGCCCTCAATGCTCTGAGAGTGCGCTGTTTTTGAGTTGTACGCCTTTTGGCGTCTTCTGGTCCAACACCAATGGAGACTAGGCTCTAAGAAAAGCTGTCTCGGGTGTGGACCAATCAAATTCAAGGACAGTGCATATTATTATCAGAGTTGTCTTTTTTGTTTGCATTTTGACTGCTTGTGTTGTGGTTATTGCAAACATGATGCCTTGAATAAAGGTGTCAGTTTTTGTGCCAGTTAAAAGGGTAAAACCTATTCTTATATCTTGTTTCTGGCAAAGGAGGTCTCATAATGTTAATGCTCACCCCGAGCCCTCAATGCTCTGAGAGTGCGCTGTTTTTGAGTTGTACGCCTTTTGGCGTCTTCTGGTCCAACACCAATGGAGACTAGGCTCTAAGAAAAGCTGTCTCGGGTGTGGACCAATCAAATTCAAGGACAGTGCATATTATTATCAGAGTTGTCTTTTTTGTTTGCATTTTGACTGCTTGTGTTGTGGTTATTGCAAACATGATGCCTTGAATAAAGGTGTCAGTTTTTGTGCCAGTTAAAAGGGTAAAACCTATTCTTATATCTTGTTTCTGGCAAAGGAGGTCTCATAATGTTAATGCTCACCCCGAGCCCTCAATGCTCTGAGAGTGCGCTGTTTTTGAGTTGTACGCCTTTTGGCGTCTTCTGGTCCAACACCAATGGAGACTAGGCTCTAAGAAAAGCTGTCTCGGGTGTGGACCAATCAAATTCAAGGACAGTGCATATTATTATCAGAGTTGTCTTTTTTGTTTGCATTTTGACTGCTTGTGTTGTGGTTATTGCAAACATGATGCCTTGAATAAAGGTGTCAGTTTTTGTGCCAGTTAAAAGGGTAAAACCTATTCTTATATCTTGTTTCTGGCAAAGGAGGTCTCATAATGTTAATGCTCACCCCGAGCCCTCAATGCTCTGAGAGTGCGCTGTTTTTGAGTTGTACGCCTTTTGGCGTCTTCTGGTCCAACACCAATGGAGACTAGGCTCTAAGAAAAGCTGTCTCGGGTGTGGACCAATCAAATTCAAGGACAGTGCATATTATTATCAGAGTTGTCTTTTTTGTTTGCATTTTGACTGCTTGTGTTGTGGTTATTGCAAACATGATGCCTTGAATAAAGGTGTCAGTTTTTGTGCCAGTTAAAAGGGTAAAACCTATTCTTATATCTTGTTTCTGGCAAAGGAGGTCTCATAATGTTAATGCTCACCCCGAGCCCTCAATGCTCTGAGAGTGCGCTGTTTTTGAGTTGTACGCCTTTTGGCGTCTTCTGGTCCAACACCAATGGAGACTAGGCTCTAAGAAAAGCTGTCTCGGGTGTGGACCAATCAAATTCAAGGACAGTGCATATTATTATCAGAGTTGTCTTTTTTGTTTGCATTTTGACTGCTTGTGTTGTGGTTATTGCAAACATGATGCCTTGAATAAAGGTGTCAGTTTTTGTGCCAGTTAAAAGGGTAAAACCTATTCTTATATCTTGTTTCTGGCAAAGGAGGTCTCATAATGTTAATGCTCACCCCGAGCCCTCAATGCTCTGAGAGTGCGCTGTTTTTGAGTTGTACGCCTTTTGGCGTCTTCTGGTCCAACACCAATGGAGACTAGGCTCTAAGAAAAGCTGTCTCGGGTGTGGACCAATCAAATTCAAGGACAGTGCATATTATTATCAGAGTTGTCTTTTTTGTTTGCATTTTGACTGCTTGTGTTGTGGTTATTGCAAACATGATGCCTTGAATAAAGGTGTCAGTTTTTGTGCCAGTTAAAAGGGTAAAACCTATTCTTATATCTTGTTTCTGGCAAAGGAGGTCTCATAATGTTAATGCTCACCCCGAGCCCTCAATGCTCTGAGAGTGCGCTGTTTTTGAGTTGTACGCCTTTTGGCGTCTTCTGGTCCAACACCAATGGAGACTAGGCTCTAAGAAAAGCTGTCTCGGGTGTGGACCAATCAAATTCAAGGACAGTGCATATTATTATCAGAGTTGTCTTTTTTGTTTGCATTTTGACTGCTTGTGTTGTGGTTATTGCAAACATGATGCCTTGAATAAAGGTGTCAGTTTTTGTGCCAGTTAAAAGGGTAAAACCTATTCTTATATCTTGTTTCTGGCAAAGGAGGTCTCATAATGTTAATGCTCACCCCGAGCCCTCAATGCTCTGAGAGTGCGCTGTTTTTGAGTTGTACGCCTTTTGGCGTCTTCTGGTCCAACACCAATGGAGACTAGGCTCTAAGAAAAGCTGTCTCGGGTGTGGACCAATCAAATTCAAGGACAGTGCATATTATTATCAGAGTTGTCTTTTTTGTTTGCATTTTGACTGCTTGTGTTGTGGTTATTGCAAACATGATGCCTTGAATAAAGGTGTCAGTTTTTGTGCCAGTTAAAAGGGTAAAACCTATTCTTATATCTTGTTTCTGGCAAAGGAGGCCTCATAATGTTAATGCTCACCCCGAGCCCTCAATGCTCTGAGAGTGCGCTGTTTTTGAGTTGTACGCCTTTTGGCGTCTTCTGGTCCAACACCAATGGAGACTAGGCTCTAAGAAAAGCTGTCTCGGGTGTGGACCAATCAAATTCAAGGACAGTGCATATTATTATCAGAGTTGTCTTTTTTGTTTGCATTTTGACTGCTTGTGTTGTGGTTATTGCAAACATGATGCCTTGAATAAAGGTGTCAGTTTTTGTGCCAGTTAAAAGGGTAAAACCTATTCTTATATCTTGTTTCTGGCAAAGGAGGTCTCATAATGTTAATGCTCACCCCGAGCCCTCAATGCTCTGAGAGTGCGCTGTTTTTGAGTTGTACGCCTTTTGGCGTCTTCTGGTCCAACACCAATGGAGACTAGGCTCTAAGAAAAGCTGTCTCGGGTGTGGACCAATCAAATTCAAGGACAGTGCATATTATTATCAGAGTTGTCTTTTTTGTTTGCATTTTGACTGCTTGTGTTGTGGTTATTGCAAACATGATGCCTTGAATAAAGGTGTCAGTTTTTGTGCCAGTTAAAAGGGTAAAACCTATTCTTATATCTTGTTTCTGGCAAAGGAGGTCTCATAATGTTAATGCTCACCCCGAGCCCTCAATGCTCTGAGAGTGCGCTGTTTTTGAGTTGTACGCCTTTTGGCGTCTTCTGGTCCAACACCAATGGAGACTAGGCTCTAAGAAAAGCTGTCTCGGGTGTGGACCAATCAAATTCAAGGACAGTGCATATTATTATCAGAGTTGTCTTTTTTGTTTGCATTTTGACTGCTTGTGTTGTGGTTATTGCAAACATGATGCCTTGAATAAAGGTGTCAGTTTTTGTGCCAGTTAAAAGGGTAAAACCTATTCTTATATCTTGTTTCTGGCAAAGGAGGTCTCATAATGTTAATGCTCACCCCGAGCCCTCAATGCTCTGAGAGTGCGCTGTTTTTGAGTTGTACGCCTTTTGGCGTCTTCTGGTCCAACACCAATGGAGACTAGGCTCTAAGAAAAGCTGTCTCGGGTGTGGACCAATCAAATTCAAGGACAGTGCATATTATTATCAGAGTTGTCTTTTTTGTTTGCATTTTGACTGCTTGTGTTGTGGTTATTGCAAACATGATGCCTTGAATAAAGGTGTCAGTTTTTGTGCCAGTTAAAAGGGTAAAACCTATTCTTATATCTTGTTTCTGGCAAAGGAGGTCTCATAATGTTAATGCTCACCCCGAGCCCTCAATGCTCTGAGAGTGCGCTGTTTTTGAGTTGTACGCCTTTTGGCGTCTTCTGGTCCAACACCAATGGAGACTAGGCTCTAAGAAAAGCTGTCTCGGGTGTGGACCAATCAAATTCAAGGACAGTGCATATTATTATCAGAGTTGTCTTTTTTGTTTGCATTTTGACTGCTTGTGTTGTGGTTATTGCAAACATGATGCCTTGAATAAAGGTGTCAGTTTTTGTGCCAGTTAAAAGGGTAAAACCTATTCTTATATCTTGTTTCTGGCAAAGGAGGTCTCATAATGTTAATGCTCACCCCGAGCCCTCAATGCTCTGAGAGTGCGCTGTTTTTGAGTTGTACGCCTTTTGGCGTCTTCTGGTCCAACACCAATGGAGACTAGGCTCTAAGAAAAGCTGTCTCGGGTGTGGACCAATCAAATTCAAGGACAGTGCATATTATTATCAGAGTTGTCTTTTTTGTTTGCATTTTGACTGCTTGTGTTGTGGTTATTGCAAACATGATGCCTTGAATAAAGGTGTCAGTTTTTGTGCCAGTTAAAAGGGTAAAACCTATTCTTATATCTTGTTTCTGGCAAAGGAGGCCTCATAATGTTAATGCTCACCCCGAGCCCTCAATGCTCTGAGAGTGCGCTGTTTTTGAGTTGTACGCCTTTTGGCGTCTTCTGGTCCAACACCAATGGAGACTAGGCTCTAAGAAAAGCTGTCTCGGGTGTGGACCAATCAAATTCAAGGACAGTGCATATTATTATCAGAGTTGTCTTTTTTGTTTGCATTTTGACTGCTTGTGTTGTGGTTATTGCAAACATGATGCCTTGAATAAAGGTGTCAGTTTTTGTGCCAGTTAAAAGGGTAAAACCTATTCTTATATCTTGTTTCTGGCAAAGGAGGTCTCATAATGTTAATGCTCACCCCGAGCCCTCAATGCTCTGAGAGTGCGCTGTTTTTGAGTTGTACGCCTTTTGGCGTCTTCTGGTCCAACACCAATGGAGACTAGGCTCTAAGAAAAGCTGTCTCGGGTGTGGACCAATCAAATTCAAGGACAGTGCATATTATTATCAGAGTTGTCTTTTTTGTTTGCATTTTGACTGCTTGTGTTGTGGTTATTGCAAACATGATGCCTTGAATAAAGGTGTCAGTTTTTGTGCCAGTTAAAAGGGTAAAACCTATTCTTATATCTTGTTTCTGGCAAAGGAGGTCTCATAATGTTAATGCTCACCCCGAGCCCTCAATGCTCTGAGAGTGCGCTGTTTTTGAGTTGTACGCCTTTTGGCGTCTTCTGGTCCAACACCAATGGAGACTAGGCTCTAAGAAAAGCTGTCTCGGGTGTGGACCAATCAAATTCAAGGACAGTGCATATTATTATCAGAGTTGTCTTTTTTGTTTGCATTTTGACTGCTTGTGTTGTGGTTATTGCAAACATGATGCCTTGAATAAAGGTGTCAGTTTTTGTGCCAGTTAAAAGGGTAAAACCTATTCTTATATCTTGTTTCTGGCAAAGGAGGTCTCATAATGTTAATGCTCACCCCGAGCCCTCAATGCTCTGAGAGTGCGCTGTTTTTGAGTTGTACGCCTTTTGGCGTCTTCTGGTCCAACACCAATGGAGACTAGGCTCTAAGAAAAGCTGTCTCGGGTGTGGACCAATCAAATTCAAGGACAGTGCATATTATTATCAGAGTTGTCTTTTTTGTTTGCATTTTGACTGCTTGTGTTGTGGTTATTGCAAACATGATGCCTTGAATAAAGGTGTCAGTTTTTGTGCCAGTTAAAAGGGTAAAACCTATTCTTATATCTTGTTTCTGGCAAAGGAGGTCTCATAATGTTAATGCTCACCCCGAGCCCTCAATGCTCTGAGAGTGCGCTGTTTTTGAGTTGTACGCCTTTTGGCGTCTTCTGGTCCAACACCAATGGAGACTAGGCTCTAAGAAAAGCTGTCTCGGGTGTGGACCAATCAAATTCAAGGACAGTGCATATTATTATCAGAGTTGTCTTTTTTGTTTGCATTTTGACTGCTTGTGTTGTGGTTATTGCAAACATGATGCCTTGAATAAAGGTGTCAGTTTTTGTGCCAGTTAAAAGGGTAAAACCTATTCTTATATCTTGTTTCTGGCAAAGGAGGTCTCATAATGTTAATGCTCACCCCGAGCCCTCAATGCTCTGAGAGTGCGCTGTTTTTGAGTTGTACGCCTTTTGGCGTCTTCTGGTCCAACACCAATGGAGACTAGGCTCTAAGAAAAGCTGTCTCGGGTGTGGACCAATCAAATTCAAGGACAGTGCATATTATTATCAGAGTTGTCTTTTTTGTTTGCATTTTGACTGCTTGTGTTGTGGTTATTGCAAACATGATGCCTTGAATAAAGGTGTCAGTTTTTGTGCCAGTTAAAAGGGTAAAACCTATTCTTATATCTTGTTTCTGGCAAAGGAGGTCTCATAATGTTAATGCTCACCCCGAGCCCTCAATGCTCTGAGAGTGCGCTGTTTTTGAGTTGTACGCCTTTTGGCGTCTTCTGGTCCAACACCAATGGAGACTAGGCTCTAAGAAAAGCTGTCTCGGGTGTGGACCAATCAAATTCAAGGACAGTGCATATTATTATCAGAGTTGTCTTTTTTGTTTGCATTTTGACTGCTTGTGTTGTGGTTATTGCAAACATGATGCCTTGAATAAAGGTGTCAGTTTTTGTGCCAGTTAAAAGGGTAAAACCTATTCTTATATCTTGTTTCTGGCAAAGGAGGTCTCATAATGTTAATGCTCACCCCGAGCCCTCAATGCTCTGAGAGTGCGCTGTTTTTGAGTTGTACGCCTTTTGGCGTCTTCTGGTCCAACACCAATGGAGACTAGGCTCTAAGAAAAGCTGTCTCGGGTGTGGACCAATCAAATTCAAGGACAGTGCATATTATTATCAGAGTTGTCTTTTTTGTTTGCATTTTGACTGCTTGTGTTGTGGTTATTGCAAACATGATGCCTTGAATAAAGGTGTCAGTTTTTGTGCCAGTTAAAAGGGTAAAACCTATTCTTATATCTTGTTTCTGGCAAAGGAGGTCTCATAATGTTAATGCTCACCCCGAGCCCTCAATGCTCTGAGAGTGCGCTGTTTTTGAGTTGTACGCCTTTTGGCGTCTTCTGGTCCAACACCAATGGAGACTAGGCTCTAAGAAAAGCTGTCTCGGGTGTGGACCAATCAAATTCAAGGACAGTGCATATTATTATCAGAGTTGTCTTTTTTGTTTGCATTTTGACTGCTTGTGTTGTGGTTATTGCAAACATGATGCCTTGAATAAAGGTGTCAGTTTTTGTGCCAGTTAAAAGGGTAAAACCTATTCTTATATCTTGTTTCTGGCAAAGGAGGTCTCATAATGTTAATGCTCACCCCGAGCCCTCAATGCTCTGAGAGTGCGCTGTTTTTGAGTTGTACGCCTTTTGGCGTCTTCTGGTCCAACACCAATGGAGACTAGGCTCTAAGAAAAGCTGTCTCGGGTGTGGACCAATCAAATTCAAGGACAGTGCATATTATTATCAGAGTTGTCTTTTTTGTTTGCATTTTGACTGCTTGTGTTGTGGTTATTGCAAACATGATGCCTTGAATAAAGGTGTCAGTTTTTGTGCCAGTTAAAAGGGTAAAACCTATTCTTATATCTTGTTTCTGGCAAAGGAGGTCTCATAATGTTAATGCTCACCCCGAGCCCTCAATGCTCTGAGAGTGCGCTGTTTTTGAGTTGTACGCCTTTTGGCGTCTTCTGGTCCAACACCAATGGAGACTAGGCTCTAAGAAAAGCTGTCTCGGGTGTGGACCAATCAAATTCAAGGACAGTGCATATTATTATCAGAGTTGTCTTTTTTGTTTGCATTTTGACTGCTTGTGTTGTGGTTATTGCAAACATGATGCCTTGAATAAAGGTGTCAGTTTTTGTGCCAGTTAAAAGGGTAAAACCTATTCTTATATCTTGTTTCTGGCAAAGGAGGTCTCATAATGTTAATGCTCACCCCGAGCCCTCAATGCTCTGAGAGTGCGCTGTTTTTGAGTTGTACGCCTTTTGGCGTCTTCTGGTCCAACACCAATGGAGACTAGGCTCTAAGAAAAGCTGTCTCGGGTGTGGACCAATCAAATTCAAGGACAGTGCATATTATTATCAGAGTTGTCTTTTTTGTTTGCATTTTGACTGCTTGTGTTGTGGTTATTGCAAACATGATGCCTTGAATAAAGGTGTCAGTTTTTGTGCCAGTTAAAAGGGTAAAACCTATTCTTATATCTTGTTTCTGGCAAAGGAGGTCTCATAATGTTAATGCTCACCCCGAGCCCTCAATGCTCTGAGAGTGCGCTGTTTTTGAGTTGTACGCCTTTTGGCGTCTTCTGGTCCAACACCAATGGAGACTAGGCTCTAAGAAAAGCTGTCTCGGGTGTGGACCAATCAAATTCAAGGACAGTGCATATTATTATCAGAGTTGTCTTTTTTGTTTGCATTTTGACTGCTTGTGTTGTGGTTATTGCAAACATGATGCCTTGAATAAAGGTGTCAGTTTTTGTGCCAGTTAAAAGGGTAAAACCTATTCTTATATCTTGTTTCTGGCAAAGGAGGTCTCATAATGTTAATGCTCACCCCGAGCCCTCAATGCTCTGAGAGTGCGCTGTTTTTGAGTTGTACGCCTTTTGGCGTCTTCTGGTCCAACACCAATGGAGACTAGGCTCTAAGAAAAGCTGTCTCGGGTGTGGACCAATCAAATTCAAGGACAGTGCATATTATTATCAGAGTTGTCTTTTTTGTTTGCATTTTGACTGCTTGTGTTGTGGTTATTGCAAACATGATGCCTTGAATAAAGGTGTCAGTTTTTGTGCCAGTTAAAAGGGTAAAACCTATTCTTATATCTTGTTTCTGGCAAAGGAGGTCTCATAATGTTAATGCTCACCCCGAGCCCTCAATGCTCTGAGAGTGCGCTGTTTTTGAGTTGTACGCCTTTTGGCGTCTTCTGGTCCAACACCAATGGAGACTAGGCTCTAAGAAAAGCTGTCTCGGGTGTGGACCAATCAAATTCAAGGACAGTGCATATTATTATCAGAGTTGTCTTTTTTGTTTGCATTTTGACTGCTTGTGTTGTGGTTATTGCAAACATGATGCCTTGAATAAAGGTGTCAGTTTTTGTGCCAGTTAAAAGGGTAAAACCTATTCTTATATCTTGTTTCTGGCAAAGGAGGTCTCATAATGTTAATGCTCACCCCGAGCCCTCAATGCTCTGAGAGTGCGCTGTTTTTGAGTTGTACGCCTTTTGGCGTCTTCTGGTCCAACACCAATGGAGACTAGGCTCTAAGAAAAGCTGTCTCGGGTGTGGACCAATCAAATTCAAGGACAGTGCATATTATTATCAGAGTTGTCTTTTTTGTTTGCATTTTGACTGCTTGTGTTGTGGTTATTGCAAACATGATGCCTTGAATAAAGGTGTCAGTTTTTGTGCCAGTTAAAAGGGTAAAACCTATTCTTATATCTTGTTTCTGGCAAAGGAGGTCTCATAATGTTAATGCTCACCCCGAGCCCTCAATGCTCTGAGAGTGCGCTGTTTTTGAGTTGTACGCCTTTTGGCGTCTTCTGGTCCAACACCAATGGAGACTAGGCTCTAAGAAAAGCTGTCTCGGGTGTGGACCAATCAAATTCAAGGACAGTGCATATTATTATCAGAGTTGTCTTTTTTGTTTGCATTTTGACTGCTTGTGTTGTGGTTATTGCAAACATGATGCCTTGAATAAAGGTGTCAGTTTTTGTGCCAGTTAAAAGGGTAAAACCTATTCTTATATCTTGTTTCTGGCAAAGGAGGTCTCATAATGTTAATGCTCACCCCGAGCCCTCAATGCTCTGAGAGTGCGCTGTTTTTGAGTTGTACGCCTTTTGGCGTCTTCTGGTCCAACACCAATGGAGACTAGGCTCTAAGAAAAGCTGTCTCGGGTGTGGACCAATCAAATTCAAGGACAGTGCATATTATTATCAGAGTTGTCTTTTTTGTTTGCATTTTGACTGCTTGTGTTGTGGTTATTGCAAACATGATGCCTTGAATAAAGGTGTCAGTTTTTGTGCCAGTTAAAAGGGTAAAACCTATTCTTATATCTTGTTTCTGGCAAAGGAGGTCTCATAATGTTAATGCTCACCCCGAGCCCTCAATGCTCTGAGAGTGCGCTGTTGTTGAGTTGTACGCCTTTTGGCGTCTTCTGGTCCAACACCAATGGAGACTAGGCTCTAAGAAAAGCTGTCTCGGGTGTGGACCAATCAAATTCAAGGACAGTGCATATTATTATCAGAGTTGTCTTTTTTGTTTGCATTTTGACTGCTTGTGTTGTGGTTATTGCAAACATGATGCCTTGAATAAAGGTGTCAGTTTTTGTGCCAGTTAAAAGGGTAAAACCTATTCTTATATCTTGTTTCTGGCAAAGGAGGTCTCATAATGTTAATGCTCACCCCGAGCCCTCAATGCTCTGAGAGTGCGCTGTTTTTGAGTTGTACGCCTTTTGGCGTCTTCTGGTCCAACACCAATGGAGACTAGGCTCTAAGAAAAGCTGTCTCGGGTGTGGACCAATCAAATTCAAGGACAGTGCATATTATTATCAGAGTTGTCTTTTTTGTTTGCATTTTGACTGCTTGTGTTGTGGTTATTGCAAACATGATGCCTTGAATAAAGGTGTCAGTTTTTGTGCCAGTTAAAAGGGTAAAACCTATTCTTATATCTTGTTTCTGGCAAAGGAGGTCTCATAATGTTAATGCTCACCCCGAGCCCTCAATGCTCTGAGAGTGCGCTGTTTTTGAGTTGTACGCCTTTTGGCGTCTTCTGGTCCAACACCAATGGAGACTAGGCTCTAAGAAAAGCTGTCTCGGGTGTGGACCAATCAAATTCAAGGACAGTGCATATTATTATCAGAGTTGTCTTTTTTGTTTGCATTTTGACTGCTTGTGTTGTGGTTATTGCAAACATGATGCCTTGAATAAAGGTGTCAGTTTTTGTGCCAGTTAAAAGGGTAAAACCTATTCTTATATCTTGTTTCTGGAAAAGGAGGTCTCATAATGTTAATGCTCACCCCGAGCCCTCAATGGTCTGAGAGTGCGCTGTTTTTGAGTTGTACGCCTTTTGGCGTCTTCTGGTCCAACACCAATGGAAACTAGGCTCTAAGAAAAGCTGTCTCGGGTGTGGACCAATCAAATTCAAGGACAGTGCATATTATTATCAGAGTTGTCTTTTTTGTTTGCATTTTGACTGCTTGTGTTGTGGTTATTGCAAACATGATGCCTTGAATAAAGGTGTCAGTTTTTGTGCCAGTTAAAAGGGTAAAACCTATTCTTATATCTTGTTTCTGGCAAAGGAGGTCTCATAATGTTAATGCTCACCCCGAGCCCTCAATGCTGTGAGAGTGCGCTGTTTTTGAGTTGTACGCCTTTTGGCGTCTTCTGGTCCAACACCAATGGAGACTAGGCTCTAAGAAAAGCTGTCTCGGGTGTGGACCAATCAAATTCAAGGACAGTGCATATTATTATCAGAGTTGTCTTTTTTGTTTGCATTTTGACTGCTTGTGTTGTGGTTATTGCAAACATGATGCCTTGAATAAAGGTGTCAGTTTTTGTGCCAGTTAAAAGGGTAAAACCTATTCTTATATCTTGTTTCTGGCAAAGGAGGCCTCATAATGTTAATGCTCACCCCGAGCCCTCAATGCTCTGAGAGTGCGCTGTTTTTGAGTTGTACGCCTTTTGGCGTCTTCTGGTCCAACACCAATGGAGACTAGGCTCTAAGAAAAGCTGTCTCGGGTGTGGACCAATCAAATTCAAGGACAGTGCATATTATTATCAGAGTTGTCTTTTTTGTTTGCATTTTGACTGCTTGTGTTGTGGTTATTGCAAACATGATGCCTTGAATAAAGGTGTCAGTTTTTGTGCCAGTTAAAAGGGTAAAACCTATTCTTATATCTTGTTTCTGGCAAAGGAGGTCTCATAATGTTAATGCTCACCCCGAGCCCTCAATGCTGTGAGAGTGCGCTGTTTTTGAGTTGTACGCCTTTTGGCGTCTTCTGGTCCAACACCAATGGAGACTAGGCTCTAAGAAAAGCTGTCTCGGGTGTGGACCAATCAAATTCAAGGACAGTGCATATTATTATCAGAGTTGTCTTTTTTGTTTGCATTTTGACTGCTTGTGTTGTGGTTATTGCAAACATGATGCCTTGAATAAAGGTGTCAGTTTTTGTGCCAGTTAAAAGGGTAAAACCTATTCTTATATCTTGTTTCTGGCAAAGGAGGTCTCATAATGTTAATGCTCACCCCGAGCCCTCAATGCTCTGAGAGTGCGCTGTTTTTGAGTTGTATGCCTTTTGGCGTCTTCTGGTCCAACACCAATGGAGACTAGGCTCTAAGAAAAGCTGTCTCGGGTGTGGACCAATCAAATTCAAGGACAGTGCATATTATTATCAGAGTTGTCTTTTTTGTTTGCATTTTGACTGCTTGTGTTGTGGTTATTGCAAACATGATGCCTTGAATAAAGGTGTCAGTTTTTGTGCCAGTTAAAAGGGTAAAACCTATTCTTATATCTTGTTTCTGGCAAAGGAGGTCTCATAATGTTAATGCTCACCCCAAGCCCTCAATGCTCTGAGAGTGCGCTGTTTTTGAGTTGTACGCCTTTTGGCGTCTTCTGGTCCAACACCAATGGAGACTAGGCTCTAAGAAAAGCTGTCTCGGGTGTGGACCAATCAAATTCAAGGACAGTGCATATTATTATCAGAGTTGTCTTTTTTGTTTGCATTTTGACTGCTTGTGTTGTGATTATTGCAAACATGATGCCTTGAATAAAGGTGTCAGTTTTTGTGCCAGTTAAAAGGGTAAAACCTATTCTTATATCTTGTTTCTGGCAAAGGAGGTCTCATAATGTTAATGCTCACCCCGAGCCCTCAATGGTCTGAGAGTGCGCTGTTTTTGAGTTGTACGCCTTTTGGCGTCTTCTGGTCCAACACCAATGGAGACTAGGCTCTAAGAAAAGCTGTCTCGGGTGTGGACCAATCAAATTCAAGGACAGTGCATATTATTATCAGAGTTGTCTTTTTTGTTTGCATTTTGACTGCTTGTGTTGTGGTTATTGCAAACATGATGCCTTGAATAAAGGTGTCAGTTTTTGTGCCAGTTAAAAGGGTAAAACCTATTCTTATATCTTGTTTCTGGCAAAGGAGGTCTCATAATGTTAATGCTCACCCCGAGCCCTCAATGCTGTGAGAGTGCGCTGTTTTTGAGTTGTACGCCTTTTGGCGTCTTCTGGTCCAACACCAATGGAGACTAGGCTCTAAGAAAAGCTGTCTCGGGTGTGGACCAATCAAATTCAAGGACAGTGCATATTATTATCAGAGTTGTCTTTTTTGTTTGCATTTTGACTGCTTGTGTTGTGGTTATTGCAAACATGATGCCTTGAATAAAGGTGTCAGTTTTTGTGCCAGTTAAAAGGGTAAAACCTATTCTTATATCTTGTTTCTGGCAAAGGAGGTCTCATAATGTTAATGCTCACCCCAAGCCCTCAATGCTCTGAGAGTGCGCTGTTTTTGAGTTGTACGCCTTTTGGCGTCTTCTGGTCCAACACCAATGGAGACTAGGCTCTAAGAAAAGCTGTCTCGGGTGTGGACCAATCAAATTCAAGGACAGTGCATATTATTATCAGAGTTGTCTTTTTTGTTTGCATTTTGACTGCTTGTGTTGTGATTATTGCAAACATGATGCCTTGAATAAAGGTGTCAGTTTTTTTGCCAGTTAAAAGGGTAAAACCTATTCTTATATCTTGTTTCTGGCAAAGGAGGTCTCATAATGTTAATGCTCACCCCGAGCCCTCAATGGTCTGAGAGTGCGCTGTTTTTGAGTTGTACGCCTTTTGGCGTCTTCTGGTCCAACACCAATGGAGACTAGGCTCTAAGAAAAGCTGTCTCGGGTGTGGACCAATCAAATTCAAGGACAGTGCATATTATTATCAGAGTTGTCTTTTTTGTTTGCATTTTGACTGCTTGTGTTGTGGTTATTGCAAACATGATGCCTTGAATAAAGGTGTCAGTTTTTGTGCCAGTTAAAAGGGTAAAACCTATTCTTATATTTTGTTTCTGGCAAAGGAGGTCTCATAATGTTAATGCTCACCCCGAGCCCTCAATGCTGTGAGAGTGCGCTGTTTTTGAGTTGTACGCCTTTTGGCGTCTTCTGGTCCAACACCAATGGAGACTAGGCTCTAAGAAAAGCTGTCTCGGGTGTGGACCAATCAAATTCAAGGACAGTGCATATTATTATCAGAGTTGTCTTTTTTGTTTGCATTTTGACTGCTTGTGTTGTGGTTATTGCAAACATGATGCCTTGAATAAAGGTGTCAGTTTTTGTGCCAGTTAAAAGGGTAAAACCTATTCTTATATCTTGTTTCTGGCAAAGGAGGTCTCATAATATATATTTTTAATGAATCAAACCCGTAAGCCAGAAACACGAAAAACCAGATGTCGGTCATAAACAGGCCATATATATAAAGAAATAATAAAACTCTCAAGGCGAGGATGTAACAGCTATCGGCGAAAATCCCCAGATGAACAAGAGTTTGATGGGCCCCTTAGGAAAGGTCCCTCCGAGGTCAGAACACCAAGAGAGCAGACACGGAGACGCCAACAGGGTAAATCGTATACATATTCTTTTCCTTATTTGCCAGTAAAACAAAAAAAATTAAAGGCAACAACAAGAATAAGATAAAATTAGCGATCCTAACGCTCACTCCAGTTAACAACAGGCCACCAGACACATCAGTGAATTATTATCTAATGATTAATTCGCTATCAAATGATTTTCACCTTTAATACTTTTACTGTTAAAACAAAGCTTGGAGCAGGAATACCGAGTCACATCAAAGGTTTTTGAGAAGGAATGAGGCGAACGGGCAAACTTGCGAAAGAGTTTAAACAATATCCCAAGCGCGGAGAAGCAAGAATTACACCTTATCACAATGGGCCATCTGGAAAAGCCAGCCGGGTTTGATGAGGAGACACACCCCACCCCACACACGGCAACCAGGCAAACAAAGTTTTAAAGAAAATTGCAATATAATATTAATAATAAATACGTGTTAACCTTACACGACATTCCATTATAGAACCTTACAGAACCAAGGGATATGGATTCCAACAATCAAGAATCGGACCTCTTAAACTCAGGATGATAATTATTTTTCTTTTTAATAATTCCATCATAACAATTCGAACCTCGGTAAAACTGAGAGGTGTCGGGAGGACGTAGTTACAAACACGAGTCTTGGCGAACATGGGACCAAATGGTATTTGAGAAAAATAAGTCGAAAGTATAAAGAGGTGCTCCCGACCACCTTTGTCTCTCCCGAAGAGCGCGAGAGAGGAATTTCACGCCAGGGCAAACAGATCGTTATCGCGGGCACCATCTGCCACACACGGGACTTAGTAGTGGCCCCCACCCCACCCTGCACACGGGCAGCAAAAGAGCGAGCGAGCTTTAAGTTAAACTGTCACACATTTATAAACACACAAAGTGACGAAAATTAATAAACTAAGTAAGAGCCAAGGTAACGGGGTGGATTAGGCTGGTAGAATGTGGAGTCGAAATGATATTTGCAAAGTATAGAGAGATGGGAAGATCCCGGCCACCTTTGTCTTTCCCTGCAGCACGTGATAAAATGCATACGCTCGAAAGAGCATCTTCACTTGGAAATAAATCAAATACTATGAATCACAAGCAGGATCATAACTGTGTATGATAAGATACCAACTGTGATGTGAAATGTTAAACTTAAAACAAAATCTTAACCATTTCTTTGTGCGTCGAAAACGTGTACGAAAAGGGGGGGGAACCCGCCCCTCTCTCTGTGTGGATGGAGTAGACAACCAGACGCCTTCAAGATGAATCGAAGTGTCTGTTGTCTTGATGTTTATGGCTTGAGGAAAGACCCGAACAGAACCGTGTCATAAATGACACACACACAAACATACACACTGACACACGAACCCCCCCCACCACCGACACACGAACTCCCCCACCGACATACGATCAGATCAAAGATAGCTCCGCCTCGTGAGGGGGAGCCGAGAAGGAGAGAGATTTTTGGCATAAAAAGGAGCCGTTTCAGCATTGAAATCAGCTCATCAGCCCTCGGGGCCAGCTCAACAGAAGAAGACTCATCTCAACTCAGCTCAACAGAAGAAGACTCATCTCAACTCATCTCAGCAGAAGACCCGCTCAACTCATCTCAGCAGAAGACCAGCCATCACCGACGCCGGAGACGCCTCTACAACTTGCCGAATTGGCGAGTGTCGCCGATTGGCGTCCCGCTGCCGCTGTTAGCGGCCAGCGCCACCACGAGCGAATCGTGAGCCTGCAATCTACAACCGCCGACGACGGAGCACCAGCGTGCCAGCTGCTCGCAGACGCACTGCGCGCATTACCTACCATCCGCGTACAACCGCGCCGCTGCGGGCGTGCTTCTAACGCCGTCTACCAGACGGTCATCGCAGCTACAACAGCGTATCTACTCATTCACCAACGTCCGTCGAGTCCGAACCAACTACTGAAAGAAGAATCAACTGATACGTGTGATACACTGCCCCCCACTATACGACAAACCAGACGTCTGCTTGACGCAAAGAATCGATTCCGAACATTGGCCTATTCTTTCACCACTCATACCATTCAACACACACACACACACACGGGTCATTAACAAAGCCTAAAACCTCAAGCCATTGAACCATCCGTGATTGTGGAAACATCGCAACGACCGAGTGAATAATCCATCGTTTTTAAGAGTGTTCATAATTTTCCTCTGTAATATTGTGCTGGGGCTGTACTTATAACCGCATAAATTACCAACTGACCCATTAACAAGGATTAATTCTTGGCACCTCACCACGGAGCGCCGCTCGCGGGGGTGAAGAGCGTGCTCAACCGGTTCCCTGTCAGGGATCTGGCCACAATTAATTAAAAGATTGGCCCGAGATAAGGATCTAAAAAGGAAACATCGCCACCCATTGAGTCGCGTTGAGAAGTCGATTAGAAATACTTGAGTCGTTCGTTAATATTTTTCTTTCTACATAATCTTGCTGGTATCCACGAATGAAATAACGAATTCAAAAGCATATTTGTGCCTCCAAGAATAATACTGGTTGGAGTGCCCTTTCAACGAGTAGCGTTGCATAATAATCAGTCATCCTATTGTTAACAGCGTGACAATAATTGCATTAAGGGCCGCGCATGATCAATGACCGAATGCTGTGTTGTGTGACAATTCAAGTAACGAAGCATTGCGGCCATCGAGTGGTGTTGATAAGGTAATTAGAAGTATTTCAGTCAAACGCTTTAAATTCATAATCGTTATGAATCAATGAACGAACATCAACGTGGTACTGTGCTGACGATTTAAAGCATAATAACTTCGCATATCAGAATGTATTAAGGATTGGATACGAATCAAAGACCAAGTGCCGTGTTGTGTAACAATTCAAGTATACGAGTTTGCATATTATAAAGTTAAGGTTTGATAAAATAGTTCGCATGTTTTTAATCTCTCTCTCAACAACCGATCGATTGCGTTACGCGTCGGGAATTAACCACAGGTGCCGCTATCGAGGTGAAACAACGCAATCGTGATGTTATCATGTTAACGCTGTGTTGAAATTCCAAATCCCGAGATTGAGTTTTCATATTATCCAAAAATTAAAGTTAGCTAGAAATAAAATGCATTAAAGCAGAAGGTTTGTGTGTGATTCTTCCTGAAATCCTGCATAATATTGTTCTGCGTATGAGATCTGAATCCTGGGGACCTATCATAAGCACACTATCACCACACATAATCCATAACACACATAATTCATAATGTTCAATCGAGAGTAATCGTATCCTTATCGATAATACGGAATTAAAGAGCAGAGTCGAATCGACTCTCTCTCATTCACGCTCACAACGCCTGCGTCACTGCATACGATTAATTGCGTTATTCCAATTCATAACACAATCCTTGTCACCGAGGCTCGACCTTATAATCCATAACGACCTGCATTATCATAACCACGCCCACTCGCATAAATTAATACGATTATCTCTCGAATCAGTAGAATTTATTCGCATAATTACACCAATTAACATAATTTCGGATAAATTATGCAAATTTCAAATTTCATTTAATTTTCATTATTTTCATCAATTTTCATAACACCTATATATACAACAATGCCCGGCCAGAAAAATTGCAACCGCAACAACCCAATGGTCTTATGAACACCCAGGTGCAATAAACGCTCATGCGCCGCCCATACGGCCTTGCATCGCAAGGCGGATGGCACGACGATTTTATGTTGACACGAGTCAGCATCCCAATGCATCAACAAGCCGTGCTTCATGACGAATGAATTAAATTTGCCCTGTCTTGGAGTTGCATTATTCGCGTGGCGACGCAACCTCAATAACGACATGTCCTCGCTCTGGTGCCGACCCCATTCGGCCAAAGTTAGCCCCAGCAAATCGTCACTGGCCATTGGATCTGCATGATCCAACATCGGCGCTGAGGCGGCGGGAAGTGCGGCTGACACCGTTGTGAGAGGCGCGACCTGCGCAGGCAGTGGCGGCTTACAACGGCCCGAGCCCAAAAAACACGCACATTTTTGAGCCAGCGGGAGGCAAGACAACGCATCGGCATTCGTGTGTTGTGCACCCCTACGGTAAGTGATATTGAAATCGTAGTCCTGAAGGACTTTCGAGCCACCGAGAAAGCTGCCCGGATGGTTGTTCAACTCGCAGAGCGTACTGTAAAGCCGAATGATCAGATCGCACGGTAAAATGCTGACCATACAGGTACGGCCTGTATTGCTGAATAAAAAAAACAATGGCCAGCAGCTCACGTCTGGTCACACAGTATCTTTGTTCAGCAAGAGACAAGACTCTGCTACCATAGGCAACAACCCTTTCAATGCCATCAACTTTTTGGGACAGAACACCCCACTTCTGACACCAGTTGTAGTGTTGTAAGGACGAGCAGACTTCTTTAGGAGGCACACTCTGTTTATTGTATTATTTCCTTATACAACGCTTAACACACACAGAGGGATATTCGGTCCCCTCACCCGATACCCTAGGGAGGTACAGCCTCCGGACCTGGCGGGACTCACACGTCTACCGCTAACCTCCTTGATACCTAAGGAGGTACAACCTCCTGACTTGGCGGGACTCACACGTCTACCGCTATCCTAGTCCTCCGGCTAGGACCTAGGGGAGGCTATCTGACCCACCGCTGGCCCGGTGGGTCCTGACCACTGGGTATGCCGAGCCTTAGCCCTTAGAAGGGCTGAAAGGCTGGTCCAGGGTCCTAGCTATGCTTCAGCCCAGTCTTCTATCTTCGTGCAGGGAGAGAACTCCCCGAGGTCCGTTGGGTCACCTGTCTTATACTCCTTCGTGGCCAGGTAGAACTAATCATACATTCACACGTGGAACCGTCTGATTGGCTCGTACCAAACCCTGGCCACGATCCGTTTCACCTTGACTGACCCCAACCGTTGTACCCAGGGGTAATGCTGCACTGCCCTGGTGGCAATGCAGGTTACGCAACAGAGCGTAGTTAACACCTCTAAACATACATGGAAGCCATCTAGCACTGCTAAAGTGAGAACAATTAAATGTAATCTTTGGGGCCATCCCTTGACATGATGAGGCTGTCTCTTACAACTGCTGTTAACTTGTGTCCTAACAGACGAGGATGATGATGACAATGATGACGATGATTTTGATGAGTACGAGTGGGAAGATTGAGCTGGCGAGGCTGCTACCTATCCATGTCTCTCCGGACCCCTCCGCCTCTCCACGTTCCAGGATAACGTTAAATGTTATCCGTGCCCCTCTCACCTTCAAACCAAGATTCATCTCTCACCGGCTTAGCCTGTCTTTACCCTCATGCCTCCACCTGAGTGACACCAGCATGGGCATCGTGTGTCCACCATTGA
Source organism: Petromyzon marinus (assembly GCF_048934315.1). Classification (NCBI taxonomy): domain Eukaryota; kingdom Metazoa; phylum Chordata; class Hyperoartia; order Petromyzontiformes; family Petromyzontidae; genus Petromyzon; species Petromyzon marinus. The sequence continues at coordinate 179,105 of NW_027422950.1, read as the reverse complement.
TGTGAGCACCACCAGGGCCTCTAGACCTGCATCAGAAACTTGCCCACGACAGGCCCCCTTAATCCTAGAGAAAGAAAAATAGAGATCAACGTTTTTCAAAAGTAAAGCGTTTTAGCGCAACGTGTGGTTGAGCCTTTCAGCTGCACACACTACATGAGCATTTAACACTTTTTTTCGTTGGGGGTTCTTATCAGTATCGATTTCTCATGTAATTAAGCATTCATTGAATCTAATATGAAATAATATATTTATTTGAATGTGTATGAAATGGGCTCAAGACCACTGCAACATTCACTGCAATGTTATAATTGTTGTTTTAAATTGCGGCAATTCATCTAATCACGAGGTGTAACTAGTGACATCATTGTTACACCTATATCAGAGAGCCACCTTGCATTTTTCGTTTCACTTAATTTGGATTCGACCAACTCTGAGAGTGAAATATAAGTAGCACATGTCAGATGACTGACACGCATTGAACTGCTCTAATGGAGCACAGGAATGTGCTGGTTAAGTGTGACCTCTTGAAGAGATGCCAGAAGATATTCTCGTGGTGTTTCTCGTGGCATCTTTCCTAATTAAGACATCGATCTGCTGCCAGTAGGAATTTCCCTGCCTTGTGTATTGGCTTCGATATTCCAATTCGGAGCATTAGTTATGCATGCAGAAAAATAGTAAAATAAAAAATACAACTGCACATTAAACATGTGCTCAGACACATTTGGCTAATCAGGGTGGAGTCTAAGGTGAAACTGGCTGTTTCCTACTGGAAAATTGATTAAGCAACTGCACTCTTTGTTTGACTGTAACCATTTCTGCGTAAAAAAATTGCATTGTCTAAGCGTATCAGCTTTCCCTGTTCCTTGGCTGTTTCCTCTGAGTCTGGCTTTTTTGTGCCTTTGCCCAAGGCCTTGCCATCTGCATGTCTCCATCACACCCGCGTTTTGAATGAGAGCTACACTTTCCTTGCTATTGAAAAGGTCACCTGCATTATAACTTAATTTTGGTCTTGCTCTGGATCTAAATAATATAATTCCTAAGTTCTGTAACCAAGTAGGTTTGGTAAACATGACTTATTGGCTACACAACTTCTGATGTGTTCTCTTTACATTTTGTATCTTGCTGATTGAGTATTCTGAGCCAAATTTGACGGGTCACCAAATGCTCAAATGTGGGTTTGGTGGTCCTTATCTCTGTTAGCACCTCCGAGCTAGTTGTGGAAACTCCATATTCCATTGGTGGGGCCATTCCTGTCTATAGAACCATCACAATTGAGCTTCTAGTAAGTGGAACTTGGTCAACTATGTATTTGGAGTCAAGCACTCTTATCCCCTGGCCAGTTAATGTTAAACATGATGGCATTCTGTGACACAAGATGTGTTCTTTTGATGATCAAAGCAGCCCCTTAATGCTTAGAGTTATTTGGTTTTAAAACTTTTGACTGTGACATTTTAAGCAAAGGTGTCCGACAAATAGCTAAAGTATGCCACACGATGAGTGTGGAAATTAACTGAAACATTCACAAATAAGATTGTTGTTTTGATTTAAAGCTGTCGTGACTGCAGGGATTCATATTCTTGTTTCCCTTCTGCGAGACTTTACCGGAAGAACCAAGAATATGAATCCCTGCGTTCACGAAAGCTTTAAATCAAAATGTATAAATAGTGTTATTCTTCTTGATTTGAAGCTTTCGTGACTGCAGGAATCCATACTCTTTGGTTCTTTTGGTAAAGTCATCAAGTAGTAGTTACAAAATAAAATAAATCACGACGTTTCGGGTGCAACACAACAAGCGACCGTCATTTTATTTTATACCTACGTGACTTTACCGAAATAACCAAAGAGTACGGTGTTATGTTGATTGCGTGCACAGTATAATAATAATAATACGCGAGTCTAGTGTCCTGTTTGTCAGTTAAGTTTATTTACATTTGAGCCGTGACATTGCCCCAGCCATACAATCTACTGTCTTGTTTAAACAGAGTTGGCGTCGTCCCTAGTTCCCATTGCATCACGTGGCTGTTATGGTTAAATTAAGGACATTTGTTTGATCCCATGTATACGGAATTTAAGTTGTTGCATCTTCACTGGTGAGATGGAGTTGTCTTCTAATCTGAAAGTTAAAGATGTATGCTGGACTTGTTATTCTTGAAATGTTGGTATTTTTTTTTCATTTGAATGCTCAATTTTTATGAGAGGTTTATTTTTTTTCTCAATTAAGCCAACTTGCAGATGATATCCAGAATGTGAAAACTGCATGGCAATAAATTACACTTCTAATGCTGCTGTGTGTAAATAGTTATTTGTGAAGCTAGTTCATTTTAACCACAGCTTGCAATATTCACAAGCAACAAGTGATTGTGCACCACTGCCAATGCAGTATCACCAAATATTTGCTTTAGGATTTTTTATCGACCACTTCAGCCCAATTTTAAAAGTGTAGTGACGCAGTTCGGAGACAGCAGTAATTGGAGGCAACTTTATTCCACACACAATGGGGACCACACGCACCCTACGTGGGTGTACACTGTGTATATATCTCAAACAGAACCGTCTATCGTCAGCGCCACTGTCTAGCTAGAACAGTTGGCAGGCTGTCTTAGCTAGTGGCGTCCGGCGACGGCGAAGACGGCTGCGACGATGGTGGCAAGACAACAGCACGGCGAGGGAAGCCGCTTCCGGCGCCAGCCCCGAGCTCTCGCCCGGGGCTCCCTCTTATCCCCCCGCCGTGGCCTGGCTCCGTCCTGGCCACGCCCCCCCTTCTGGAAGCTAAGAGCAGTTCCCAGGGCTTCCAGATGGACCCCTCCATGAACTCTGTCCTAGTGGTCTTCCCCCCATGTGTACTGTCGCCTGCTGACGTGTGTACTGCCGTACACTGTATTTATCACTTTCAGTCAGCAGACTGCGCTATTACGCTACATTTGGAATGTGCTAACCCAGCGGCCCCCAACCTTTTTGGCACCAGGGACCGGTTTCGTGGAAGACAATTTTTTTCACGGACCGGGGGAGGGGGGGGGTCATCATTGGGTCTTTTCAAAGAAGCTCTCCAGCGACGTTTGTTTATTACACATTGTGGCTACTCGGGGTTAGAGCTTGTGGGCTTACTCCTTGTGGCTACTAGGGGTTAGAGCTTGTGGGCTTACTCATTGTGGCTACTAGGGGGTTAGAGCTTGTGGGCTTACTCATTGTGGCTACTAGGGGTTAGAGCTTGTGGGCTTACTCATTGTGACTACTAGGGGTTAGAGCTTGTGGGCTTACTCATTGTGACTACTAGGGGGTTAGAGCTTGTGGGCTTACTCCTTGTGGCTACTAGGGGGTTAGAGCTTGTGGGCTTACTCATTGTGGCTACGATGGGTTAGAGCTTGTGGGCTTACTCCTTGTGGTTACTAGGGGTTAGAGCTTGTGGGCTTACTCATTGTGGCTACTAGGGGTTAGAGCTTGTGGGCTTTATACCAACACTGTGACTGAGACAAGTGCGCAGTGCGGGAAAGAGGCGCGGACGGAAGTGGTAAATAAAATAATGGGGGCGGGCCACACGCGGACTCACCGCTCACCTCCTGCTGCTGTGCGGCCCGGTTCCTAACAGGGGGTTGGGGACCCCTGTGCTAACCTACCAAGCAGGGTAGGTAAGCATTCTCATTCGTGAGATTCGATATTTCAAAGTCCATATTTGTGGCGTCCATTGCATTAAGACGGGCAAAGTGCGTGTAATTTGGAGACGGACAAAGGCATCTCGGGGATCACAGATAGCTTGGTGGTGATGGCTATGCTGTACGTAGCCTCTAATCCAGCACCGCAGAGGCAGTGAGGGTGGCTGGACCGCACACGTTTTGCGAAAATCCCTTCCCATGGACGTCAAGGAGGTGCCACTCCCCGGCACGCCGGAAGAAGGCGGTACAGCAAAGTGCAGACTAAATATTGTAGGTCCCTTCTGTATGCGTGTATGTTGAACTTCTTTTGCACGGTACGGAGCCAATTGTGCGAATTTTAGGTATCAACACTCATTAACTTAATTTGCAGAGGACTGCAGAGCTTGGCTAATTGTTGGTGTTGGCTCACAGCCTGTATGCCTGAGGTTCCTCAGCGATGGTGAGATGCAATTTGCATTGAATGATGATGCGATATGAAACTAAACATGAGTATTATCAATAGGTGATGTTTTAGTGCGTTAAACGGTGGCTGGATCACACGCACTCAGAGGTTCTGATTTGTAATCATGTTGAAAAGCGTGTTACTAAATTTCTGCCAGTAGATGAAGGCGCTATTTTAGTCAGTATTGGCGATGTAATGTGGGTTAAAGCTTGCACACCAATTGGAGGCTTTGGAAGATAAGCCTATAGAGGTGTTTCACGATAACATGCCACGTCACTTTCATGCAGTACAGAAGCAGCAGCTCGCCTGCGTTTAAGTGACTCGGTACAATGGTGAGCACAATGCTTGATAAGTAGGGACGTGCTCACCCAGCCATGGATAGAACTAAATAATGAAGCAATTCTGCTGGAGCTTTTCTTTTGTTGGCGGCAGGCTACCTATCTGTAATACCCAATTCTGACGTGGCATTGTGCTTGCCACTCACCCCTTCATGTGCCATGCCGGCCTGTTAAGGCTATATGGGGGATCTTTGTATTTGTGGAGAGAGTGAAGAGTTTTCCATACCTGGGCAGTGGGCTCATGACCAGCTCCGGTTTGACAACAGAGGTCTCATTCCGAGTCAGTCAAGCGGCATTAACTTTCCATCAGTTGCGTAAAGCTACCTGGTCTGTCACTCCCTATGAAGCTTCGATCTTCTCGGCCAGTCATGCCCTCCCTTCTCTACGCTTGCAAAATGTAAACCCCCTAAAGGAAAATCTTCCCTGGTTAGAAACATTTAGGCTGGCCTGCCTACGATCCATCCTAGGTTTAATCAGGCTGGATTGTGTGAGGAGCTCACAGATCTTTGAAAGATCTGGACAAAATCCCATCGGTGAGCTCCTCTGGCAGGCAAGGTTGCATTAGTTGGGTCATGTAGCCCACATGCCTAAACAGCTTTTGTTCGGCCAGATAGAGGGGGCTAAACGAGCACGGCACGAGCTAGAGAAGAGATGGAGTGATGTGGTACAAGAGGATGTGGAGCTGAGTGGACTGGTACCAGTGGTGTCTGGATCGGCCTAATTGGAGGAGGCTCGTGAATGCTGCTGATGGGCAGTTGGAGGCAGCTGCCCTCCAGCAACAACGTGCAGAGCGCCGGGTGGCTGAAGCACAGCAGGTTGGCACAGTACAGGGCACAGGTGGTGCATCGGCCATTCATTTCAGTCAGTGGACCCCTGGCACCTGGGTCTGCCCCATAACCTCCTACCAGCGGGCCTTCGACACTTCACGTGGCCTCAACATGCACATAGCCTGGCACAAGCGACGTGGTGAGGTCACCGCCACTTAGTGGCGAATGGCGGTTGTTGTGTCGACCTGCATGGGTGGTCTGTGTAATGTAAAGGAAGGGTTGTTGGCGGCCGCAAAGTCCTAAACTTTTTAATGAAAAACAAATGGAACAGGTTCCCTCCTGTGAACAGCACTTACTCCAACACAGCATCGAGAAACAACGCGCACCACAGTAACTCCCGGGTCGGCCGCAGCGAGATTCTAAACGGCACCACCCCTCTGTGCCGTCACGAGCGCCGCCACCACCGGCCTGTCCCCCATCCCCCGAACGCCAACGACGACACCCGGCAACCTACCCGCCGGAAAAAAATTCACGGTGCTCAAGCGGTAAATGTCGTGGGTTTACTCTCCAGCACGCAAAGCGGCGGGATCGAAAGCGGTCGCTCATCGGCCACGGTTTATAGCAGCAGCTGTCAGAGTCGGGATCGAACCCACGACCTCCTGTAGACCGGGCGAGGTAACATCTCATAGCCACTGTGGTGATGATGATGATGATAGAGTGAGAGAGACGCAAGCTCCAAATATACGGCAGCAGCTGTCAGAATTGGGATCGCACCTACAACCTCCTGTAGGGCTGCACGGATTCCTCCAGTATAAACAAAAGTTTCTGATGGATGTGAAAGTGACGTAACCCTGTGAGCCCCACCCGGCACGGCCAATGGGAGACGTTTGTCACTTGAACGGAGTGCGGTCGTTTAGTTAGTGCCGCTGGTGGTGATCACCAAGTGGGACGTCAAACTCCACTGTCAACGTTGTGGGTTTGCTCTCCCAGAACACAATTGGTGTGCGCTAAAGTAATAACGAATTGAAACTAAACTCAACAAATTTTTTTTCATTTTACCAGGCGAGGACCCACCGACCTACGCAGCTATTTTCATAAGCGACCCGGCCATCACAAACGATAGCTCAATGACGCGGCGTTATCGTCGTCGTGCGTGAAAATCTCCAGCGAGCGGCTCTCCGAACACAACTGACGGGGGCGACGAGCCACGCGCTCGCACACGTGGACCCCGTGACGCTTGTGCATGACGTGGGGTTTTTTGTATTTGTTTGTCGCTGTAACGTTTTTACCCCGGTGCCCCCGACCACAAGTCTGTGGGAAAAGAGCTTCACAGCTTGTCAGATTCCTACCTCCAGCGTAAATAAATATTTCCGATTCGAATTCCGTTTGCACTCAGGAGGCAATCGACTGGCGGTAACGACGAGAGGCTCCTGCCAAGCGCCGCAGGGAGTAGGCAGATGACCTGCGGGCAGCGTTAAGACCACAGGAATCTGATGCGCGGTGAGGCCAGTGGGCGAGGTCCTTTCTGCGTCGTTTTTTTTCCCCACGAGTTTTTTTTTTGGGGAACCCCTTGCGACCGCATTGGAGGGCGGGGAGGCGGGCGCGAAGGGAAGGACTCTCGCGTTGTTACCGGGGCGAGGTCACTTCCTGGCTCCGGTCACCGCGGCTTTGGCGGGGAAGGGGAAGCGGAGGAAGCCGTCGGATTGCGGCGACCTGCCCGGGGGGCTGCCGTTGAAAAACAACGGCCTCGGCGCAAACTCCGTCTCCCCGGGGCGGCAGCGCGGAGGCGTCGTCATCATCCAGCTCCACGCGTTTCCCTCAGCGCCTTGCGACGTTCGCGGGGTCGACGTCGCTGCTACCAGGGGGGTGGGGGGGGGGGTGGGGGAAAAAATGACATTACGTACAAAACGTCACCGTATGAACCTATCCCCATTTTCCCTGCTTGGTCGGTTCCTAACAAAGTTCAAACATATCATTATCAGAGTTGTTTCTTTTCGTTTGCATTTTTGACTGCTTGTGTTGTGGTTATTGCAAACATGATCCCTTGTATAAAGGTGTCAGTTTTTGTTGTGCCAGCCAAAAGGGTAAAAACCTATTCCTATATCTTGTTACTGGCAGAGGAGGTCTCATAATGTGAAGGCTTACCCCGAGCCCTCAATACTCCCTGATGGTGCGCTGTTTTTGAGTTGTACGCCTTTTGGCGTCTTCTGGTCCAACACCAGTGGAGACTAGGCTCTAAGAAAATCCGTCTCGGGTGTGGACCAATCAAATTCAAGGACACTGCCAATATTATTATCAGAGTTGTCTCTTTTTTGTTTGCATTTTGACTGCTTGTGTTGTGGTTATTGCAAACATGATGCCTTGAATAAAGGTATCAGTTTTTGTGCCAGCTAAAAGGGTAAAAACCTATTACTAAAGTTCAAACGGCCCTACCGAATCTCACTATGAACGGCGAGGACGCCGCGCCGTTCGGAGCCTCCTCCTCCTCCGCGCGTCTCCCCTCGTCGATAGCGTAGGATCGCAGGCGGAGGCGATCGTACGAGACCTGCAGTTTCTTCTGCTCCCGGTCCCTCTCCAGCAGTTTCTCGGCAGCCTCGTTGTACCTCTTCTTGAACTTGGCTAGCTCGCTCTTGGCAAGCGAGAACTGCCGCTTCAGAGTGGCGACCTCCGTGACCTTGTTCTGGATCTCCTGCTTGAAGCGGTCCTCAGACTGCACCCTGAGCCTCTTTGATTTCGCGGCCAAGTGTTCCTGATACAGTCTCTCCTGGTGCATCTGCGAGATGGAAAATTTGATGGAATGTATTTTTAATCGGTTAAAGAGCCGTACGCGCAAGGGGACTTACGTGTAGAAGAATAACTCGGTTAATCATGCCTCTGGGAACGACGAAGCTCCAAAAAAATATCGAAAGAATGAAAACAAATATTCATAATTTTCGATTTAAAGCTTTCGTGACTGCAGGGATTCATCTTCTGGGTTCTTTCGGTAAGGTCACGTAGAATGGAGATAAAATAATAACAGAATTTATTCTGTAATAATAAAAAAATAAAAATAATAACAGAATAAATTCTGTTATTATTTTTATTATTTTATCTCCATTCTACGTGACTTTGCTGAAAGAACCCAGAAGAAAAATATTCATAAATCACGCAAATTAATTCAAGAGTGACATCTTAAACGCTGTACATGTTCTAAGTAGTGCCACCGATAATAGACGGACTAAATATTAACTGCGTCATTCCAATGGTGCTCGCTAAATAAAGAAGTGCCTCCAAGTCTTTTTTGTCTCCGAGTTAGTCACTACTTATGTTTGGAGTTTGCACGTTCTCCCAGTGGCCGTGTGGATTTTCTCCAGGTCCTCTGGTTTTTCCCTCCCAATGTTTAGAAACAACATCTAACGCGTTTTAGAGTATTTGACTGCTGTAAATTTCCACGTGATGATAACAGCCGCTTGGGTTGGGCTATCATTCGTGATGGCCAGGTCGCTTCTGCAAAAAAAAGAGGTTACGTAGCTCAGTGGGACTTTATCCGCTAAAATATAAAACATTTCAGTTTGTTACTTTTTAAAAATAATTTTAATTTTTAAAAAGTCACCGATCCGTCGCCGATACCTGAAAGATCCAGAATGAAAGCGCCCGCGAACATATCTCCTGGATGACGTCCGGCCCTAGGCCCGCCAGCACCATGGACTTGTGCTCCTCGGGGGGGGTTCAAGCAGACCCGCACCACGTCCAGGCTGCCGCGCGGCAAGGCGCCGCACGCCAGGCAGGCGACCGCCCCCATCTTGAACTCGCGTTCGCCGTCCTCGTCGCAAAAGAGGTGCGAGCAGGAGGTGACCCAGGCGAAGTCGCCAACAATGCGCCGGCACTTCCTCAAGTTGCACACCAGAATTTCTTCGTGCGCCGACATTTCCTCCCCGCCTGACCACTGGCCCCGGGGGGCCGCCAGTTCTTCTGTTCCAGTCGCCGCCGTTCTGGTTGAGGGAAACGAATCGCGGGTGAAACACGTTTAGCATGGAGTGCGCGAAATGCGTTCGCGTTTTTTTTTTGCGAGCTCCTGCCGTTTATTGACCGGCTGAGAGCTCCAGAGAGAGCACCGGGGTGCGGTCTCGTTCGTTAAGGGCGGCGAGAGATCTTGGTCAGCGTAATGACGGAAGCAAGTGAGGTAAAGTACGATGGCGAAGCAAACAGAATTCAGTTTGGGAGAGCGACGGTTTTAGAGGATAAATTGCTGAGCAGGGGGAGTGTTCTGACCTGCGGTTTGGTGAGTGGGTGGATGAGTTTGTGGGTGAGTGAGCGAACTTGTAAGTGGCTGATGGGCTGGGTGTATGCACGTTGAACTTATTTCACACCGTACAGAGCGAACCGTGCTAATCGGAGGTACGGGTAGAGGACAAGAAACTAAACACAAAGACCAGTGCAAAAGAAATTAGTTTTCAATCAAGATGATTTTAAAATGCACAGTTTCAGTGGATTCCTAATAGCAGAAGGAAAATGGTTCCAGACGGACGCAGAAGCGCATCTGAACGTGCGCAACGCTTGCCCAAAAACCTCTGCGAGGGTGAGTGTGTTGTGACCTGCAGGGTGGTGGGGTGAGTGGATGGGTTTCTGGGTGAGTGAACTTGTCAGTGGCTGACTGGTTCAGTGAGTGTCTTGTTGTGCCTGCAGTTTGGTGAGTGGGTGGGTGAGTTAGTGGGTGAGTGAGCCTGTGAGTGGCCGACTGGCTTTAGTGTGCTGTCGTGACCTGCAATGTGGTGAGTGGGTAGGTGGATGCGTTCGTGGGTGAGTGAACTAGTCAGTGGCTGGTTGGCTCAGTGAGTGTCTTGTTGTGCTTGCAGTTTGGTGAGTGGGTGCAAGTGAATTAGTGGGTGAGTGAGCCTGTCAGTGGCTGGCTGGCTTAGCGTGCTGTCGTAACCTTCAATGTGATGAGTGGGTGGTTGGATGAGTGAGTTAGTGGGTGAGGGAGCTTGTCAGTGGCTGACTAGCTGCGCGAATGTGCTGCTGTGACCTGCAGTGTGGTGGGTGAGTGAGTTAATGGGTGAGTGAGCTTGTCAGTGGCTGACTGGCTGTGTTGAGTCCTCACCACTTGAGATTGGGACTAATTGGGGAGGCTTTCGTTCCAGAAGTCGATTGACAATGGCAGAGGATAATGACTGCATGCCACACTCAATGTGCCGTCTGTATTCATCCGTATTGTTAATGTATGAATACGCCTGTTGCTCAGGAAAGCACCACTGAGTCTCAACTCTTCTTCAGGAGGGGTCCTGCCAAGTTTGCACAAGAGGGGGCGATGTTGCTGTGATCCCCCCACTGAGCCATTTCCAGGTAATCTGTTAGCTTTGGGATGTGGTTCTGGCAAGTACCAGTTCCACTGTGTTTGTGGGTTTAGCTATGGGAGGGAAACTCGGAGGAAACCAATGGAGATCACACACATGCCACTCTGTAGTACAGAGAGTGATCACACAAACCATTGCCGGACAGCTGGGATCACTCCGTGTACAGTGCTGTACAGTATCTATATGTGTAGGGGCCATCCCTTTCGTGCGTACGCAAAAATCCGTCAAAACCTGACCCCGTACGCACGCGGGCTTTTTACACACCCCCCCCCACCTGCCTACGTACGTTCGCCTGACGCATCACCCCCCCACCCCCTAGAATCCTGTAGAACGGCCGATATGTAATCCACGCAGAAACGATCAATTATTAATATTAACGTGTTTAAGCAAACAGATAGTCCACCGCCGGCTGCATTATCGAGGCTTCAACCCCCCCCCCCCCCTGTTTCCTATGCGTACATTGTGAGTAGACCCCCCCATACGCAAGCGTACGCATTTTAGGTAACCCCCTCCATGACAACGAACTAAATGGATGGCCCCGTATCGGGAAAAATCGGAGGACCCTGAGACAAATCCACGCAATCAACATGGGGAGAGAGACGCAGACTCCAAATATACAGCAGCAGGAGCAAGCGTGCTCAGGGCCTGGGCGCAAACCGACGATCTCCTGTAAGCCAGGCGAGGTAATTAACATCTCCTAGTCACCTTGATGACAACAGGCGAGGTAGTTAACATCTCCTAGTCACCTTGATGACAACAGGCGAGGTAGTTAACATCTCCTAGTCACCTTGATGACAACAGGCGAGGTAGTTAACATCTCCTAGTCACCTTGATGACAACAGGCGAGGTAGTTAACATCTCCTAGTCACCTTGATGACAACAGGCGAGGTAGTTAACATCTCCTAGTCACCTTGATGACAACAGGCGAGGTAGTTAACATCTCCTAGTCACCTTGATGACAACAGGCGAGGTAGTTAACATCTCCTAGTCACCGTGATGATGACAGGCGAGGTAGTTAACATCTCCTAGTCACCATGATGATAACAGGCGAGGTAGTTAACATCTTCTAGTCACCGTGATGACAGGCGAGGTAGTTAACATCTCCTAGTCACCGTGATGATAACAGGTGAGGTAGTTAACATCTCCTAGTCACCGTGATTATGACAGGCGAGGTAGTTAACATCTCCTAGTCACCGTGATGATAACAGGCGAGGTAGCTAACATCTCCTAGTCACCATGATGATAACAGGCGAGGTAGTAAACATCTCCTAGTCACCGTGATGACAACAGGTGAGGTAGTTAACATCTTCTAGTCACCATCATAACAGGCGAGGTAGTTAACATATCCTAGTCACCGTGATGACAACAGGCGAGGCAGTCACTGTGATGATGACAGGCGAGGTAGTTAACATCTCCTAATCACCGTGATGATGACAGGGAAGGTAGTTAACATCTCCTAGTCAGAAACAAGATATAAGAATAGGTTTTACCCTTTTAACTGGCACAAAAACTGACACCTTTATTCAAGGCATCATGTTTGCAATAACCACAACACAAGCAGTCAAAATGCAAACAAAAAAGACAACTCTGATAATAATATGCACTGTCCTTGAATTTGATTGGTCCACACCCAAGACAGCTTTTCTTAGAGCCTAGTCTCCATTGGTGTTGGACCAGAAGACGCCAAAAGGCGTACAACTCAAAAACAGCGCACTCTCAGAGCATTGAGGGCTCGGGGTGAGCATTAACATTATGAGACCTCCTTTGCCAGAAACAAGATATAAGAATAGGTTTTACCCTTTTAACTGGCACAAAAACTGACACCTTTATTCAAGGCATCATGTTTGCAATAACCACAACACAAGCAGTCAAAATGCAAACAAAAAAGATAACTCTGATAATAATATGCACTGTCCTTGAATTTGATTGGTCCACACCCGAGACAGCTTTTCTTAGAGCCTAGTCTCCATTGGTGTTGGACCAGAAGACGCCAAAAGGCGTACAACTCAAAAACAGCGCACTCTCAGAGCATTGAGGGCTCGGAGTGAGCATTAACATTATGAGACCTCCTTTGCCAGAAACAAGATATAAGAATAGGTTTTACCCTTTTAACTGGCACAAAAACTGACACCTTTATTCAAGGCATCATGTTTGCAATAACCACAACACAAGCAGTCAAAATGCAAACAAAAAAGACAACTCTGATAATAATATGCACTGTCCTTGAATTTGATTGGTCCACACCCGAGACAGCTTTTCTTAGAGCCTAGTCTCCATTGGTGTTGGACCAGAAGACGCCAAAAGGCGTACAACTCAAAAACAGCGCGCTCTCAGAGCATTGAGGGCTCGGGGTGAGCATTAACATTATGAGACCTCCTTTGCCAGAAACAAGATATAAGAATAGGTTTTACCCTTTTAACTGGCACAAAAACTGACACCTTTATTCAAGGCATCATGTTTGCAATAACCACAACACAAGCAGTCAAAATGCAAACAAAAAAGACAACTCTGATAATAATATGCACTGTCCTTGAATTTGATTGGTCCACACCCGAGACAGCTTTTCTTAGAGCCTAGTCTCCATTGGTGTTGGACCAGAAGACGCCAAAAGGCGTACAACTCAAAAACAGCGCACTCTCAGAGCATTGAGGGCTCGGGGTGAGCATTAACATTATGAGACCTCCTTTGCCAGAAACAAGATATAAGAATAGGTTTTACCCTTTTAACTGGCACAAAAACTGACACCTTTATTCAAGGCATCATGTTTGCAATAACCACAACACAAGCAGTCAAAATGCAAACAAAAAAGACAACTCTGATAATAATATGCACTGTCCTTGAATTTGATTGGTCCACACCCGAGACAGCTTTTCTTAGAGCCTAGTCTCCATTGGTGTTGGACCAGAAGACGCCAAAAGGCGTACAACTCAAAAACAGCGCACTCTCAGAGCATTGAGGGCTCGGGGTGAGCATTAACATTATGAGACCTCCTTTGCCAGAAACAAGATATAAGAATAGGTTTTACCCTTTTAACTGGCACAAAAACTGACACCTTTATTCAAGGCATCATGTTTGCAATAACCACAACACAAGCAGTCAAAATGCAAACAAAAAAGACAACTCTGATAATAATATGCACTGTCCTTGAATTTGATTGGTCCACACCCGAGACAGCTTTTCTTAGAGCCTAGTCTCCATTGGTGTTGGACCAGAAGACGCCAAAAGGCGTACAACTCAAAAACAGCGCACTCTCAGAGCATTGAGGGCTCGGAGTGAGCATTAACATTATGAGACCTCCTTTGCCAGAAACAAGATATAAGAATAGGTTTTACCCTTTTAACTGGCACAAAAACTGACACCTTTATTCAAGGCATCATGTTTGCAATAACCACAACACAAGCAGTCAAAATGCAAATAAAAAAGACAACTCTGATAATAATATGCACTGTCCTTGAATTTGATTGGTCCACACCCGAGACAGCTTTTCTTAGAGCCTAGTCTCCATTGGTGTTGGACCAGAAGACGCCAAAAGGCGTACAACTCAAAAACAGCGCGCTCTCAGAGCATTGAGGGCTCGGGGAGAGCATTAACATTATGAGACCTCCTTTGCCAGAAACAAGATATAAGAATAGGTTTTACCCTTTTAACTGGCACAAAAACTGACACCTTTATTCAAGGCATCATGTTTGCAATAACCACAACACAAGCAGTCAAAATGCAAACAAAAAAGACAACTCTGATAATAATATGCACTGTCCTTGAATTTGATTGGTCCACACCCGAGACAGCTTTTCTTAGAGCCTAGTCTCCATTGGTGTTGGACCAGAAGACGCCAAAAGGCGTACAACTCAAAAACAGCGCACTCTCAGAGCATTGAGGGCTCGGGGTGAGCATTAACATTATGAGACCTCCTTTGCCAGAAACAAGATATAAGAATAGGTTTTACCCTTTTAACTGGCACAAAAACTGACACCTTTATTCAAGGCATCATGTTTGCAATAACCACAACACAAGCAGTCAAAATGCAAACAAAAAAGACAACTCTGATAATAATATGCACTGTCCTTGAATTTGATTGGTCCACACCCGAGACAGCTTTTCTTAGAGCCTAGTCTCCATTGGTGTTGGACCAGAAGACGCCAAAAGGCGTACAACTCAAAAACAGCGCACTCTCAGAGCATTGAGGGCTCGGAGTGAGCATTAACATTATGAGACCTCCTTTGCCAGAAACAAGATATAAGAATAGGTTTTACCCTTTTAACTGGCACAAAAACTGACACCTTTATTCAAGGCATCATGTTTGCAATAACCACAACACAAGCAGTCAAAATGCAAATAAAAAAGACAACTCTGATAATAATATGCACTGTCCTTGAATTTGATTGGTCCACACCCGAGACAGCTTTTCTTAGAGCCTAGTCTCCATTGGTGTTGGACCAGAAGACGCCAAAAGGCGTACAACTCAAAAACAGCGCGCTCTCAGAGCATTGAGGGCTCGGGGAGAGCATTAACATTATGAGACCTCCTTTGCCAGAAACAAGATATAAGAATAGGTTTTACCCTTTTAACTGGCACAAAAACTGACACCTTTATTCAAGGCATCATGTTTGCAATAACCACAACACAAGCAGTCAAAATGCAAACAAAAAAGACAACTCTGATAATAATATGCACTGTCCTTGAATTTGATTGGTCCACACCCGAGACAGCTTTTCTTAGAGCCTAGTCTCCATTGGTGTTGGACCAGAAGACGCCAAAAGGCGTACAACTCAAAAACAGCGCACTCTCAGAGCATTGAGGGCTCGGGGTGAGCATTAACATTATGAGACCTCCTTTGCCAGAAACAAGATATAAGAATAGGTTTTACCCTTTTAACTGGCACAAAAACTGACACCTTTATTCAAGGCATCATGTTTGCAATAACCACAACACAAGCAGTCAAAATGCAAACAAAAAAGACAACTCTGATAATAATATGCACTGTCCTTGAATTTGATTGGTCCACACCCGAGACAGCTTTTCTTAGAGCCTAGTCTCCATTGGTGTTGGACCAGAAGACGCCAAAAGGCGTACAACTCAAAAACAGCGCACTCTCAGAGCATTGAGGGCTCGGGGTGAGCATTAACATTATGAGACCTCCTTTGCCAGAAACAAGATATAAGAATAGGTTTTACCCTTTTAACTGGCACAAAAACTGACACCTTTATTCAAGGCATCATGTTTGCAATAACCACAACACAAGCAGTCAAAATGCAAACAAAAAAGACAACTCTGATAATAATATGCACTGTCCTTGAATTTGATTGGTCCACACCCGAGACAGCTTTTCTTAGAGCCTAGTCTCCATTGGTGTTGGACCAGAAGACGCCAAAAGGCGTACAACTCAAAAACAGCGCACTCTCAGAGCATTGAGGGCTCGGGGTGAGCATTAACATTATGAGACCTCCTTTGCCAGAAACAAGATATAAGAATAGGTTTTACCCTTTTAACTGGCACAAAAACCTTTATTCAAG
Source organism: Petromyzon marinus (assembly GCF_048934315.1). Taxonomy (NCBI): domain Eukaryota; kingdom Metazoa; phylum Chordata; class Hyperoartia; order Petromyzontiformes; family Petromyzontidae; genus Petromyzon; species Petromyzon marinus. The sequence goes on along the minus strand of NW_027422950.1, from coordinate 163,062 downwards.
GCATCATGTTTGCAATAACCACAACACAAGCAGTCAAAATGCAAACAAAAAAGACAACTCTGATAATAATATGCACTGTCCTTGAATTTGATTGGTCCACACCCGAGACAGCTTTTCTTAGAGCCTAGTCTCCATTGGTGTTGGACCAGAAGATGCCAAAAGGCGTACAACTCAAAAACAGCGCACTCTCAGAGCATTGAGGGCTCGGGGTGAGCATTAACATTATGAGACCTCCTTTGCCAGAAACAAGATATAAGAATAGGTTTTACCCTTTTAACTGGCACAAAAACTGACACCTTTATTCAAGGCATCATGTTTGCAATAACCACAACACAAGCAGTCAAAATGCAAACAAAAAAGACAACTCTGATAATAATATGCACTGTCCTTGAATTTGATTGGTCCACACCCGAGACAGCTTTTCTTAGAGCCTAGTCTCCATTGGTGTTGGACCAGAAGACGCCAAAAGGCGTACAACTCAAAAACAGCGCGCTCTCAGAGCATTGAGGGCTCGGGGTGAGCATTAACATTATGAGACCTCCTTTGCCAGAAACAAGATATAAGAATAGGTTTTACCCTTTTAACTGGCACAAAAACTGACACCTTTATTCAAGGCATCATGTTTGCAATAACCACAACACAAGCAGTCAAAATGCAAACAAAAAAGACAACTCTGATAATAATATGCACTGTCCTTGAATTTGATTGGTCCACACCCGAGACAGCTTTTCTGAGAGCCTAGTCTCCATTGGTGTTGGACCAGAAGACGCCAAAAGGCGTACAACTCAAAAACAGCGCACTCTCAGAGCATTGAGGGCTCGGGGTGAGCATTAACATTATGAGACCTCCTTTGCCAGAAACAAGATATAAGAATAGGTTTTACCCTTTTAACTGGCACAAAAACTGACACCTTTATTCAAGGCATCATGTTTGCAATAACCACAACACAAGCAGTCAAAATGCAAACAAAAAAGACAACTCTGATAATAATATGCACTGTCCTTGAATTTGATTGGTCCACACCCGAGACAGCTTTTCTTAGAGCCTAGTCTCCATTGGTGTTGGACCAGAAGACGCCAAAAGGCGTACAACTCAAAAACAGCGCACTCTCAGAGCATTGAGGCCTCGGGGTGAGCATTAACATTATGAGACCTCCTTTGCCAGCAACAAGATATAAGAATAGGTTTTACCCTTTTAACTGGCACAAAAACTGACACCTTTATTCAAGGCATCATGTTTGCAATAACCACAACACAAGCAGTCAAAATGCAAACAAAAAAGACAACTCTGATAATAATATGCACTGTCCTTGAATTTGATTGGTCCACACCCGAGACAGCTTTTCTTAGAGCCTAGTCTCCATTGGTGTTGGACCAGAAGATGCCAAAAGGCGTACAACTCAAAAACAGCGCACTCTCAGAGCATTGAGGGCTCGGGGTGAGCATTAACATTATGAGACCTCCTTTGCCAGAAACAAGATATAAGAATAGGTTTTACCCTTTTAACTGGCACAAAAACTGACACCTTTATTCAAGGCATCATGTTTGCAATAACCACAACACAAGCAGTCAAAATGCAAACAAAAAAGACAACTCTGATAATAATATGCACTGTCCTTGAATTTGATTGGTCCACACCCGAGACAGCTTTTCTTAGAGCCTAGTCTCCATTGGTGTTGGACCAGAAGACGCCAAAATGCGTACAACTCAAAAACAGCGCACTCTCAGAGCATTGAGGGCTCGGGGTGAGCATTAACATTATGAGACCTCCTTTGCCAGAAACAAGATATAAGAATAGGTTTTACCCTTTTAACTGGCACAAAAACTGACACCTTTATTCAAGGCATCATGTTTGCAATAACCACAACACAAGCAGTCAAAATGCAAACAAAAAAGACAACTCTGATAATAATATGCACTGTCCTTGAATTTGATTGGTCCACACCCGAGACAGCTTTTCTTAGAGCCTAGTCTCCATTGGTGTTGGACCAGAAGACGCCAAAAGGCGTACAACTCAAAAACAGCGCACTCTCAGAGCATTGAGGGCTCGGGGTGAGCATTAACATTATGAGACCTCCTTTGCCAGAAACAGGATATAAGAATAGGTTTTACCCTTTTAACTGGCACAAAAACTGACACCTTTATTCAAGGCATCATGTTTGCAATAACCACAACACAAGCAGTCAAAATGCAAACAAAAAAGACAACTCTGATAATAATATGCACTGTCCTTGAATTTGATTGGTCCACACCCGAGACAGCTTTTCTTAGAGCCTAGTCTCCATTGGTGTTGGACCAGAAGATGCCAAAAGGCGTACAACTCAAAAACAGCGCACTCTCAGAGCATTGAGGGCTCGGGGTGAGCATTAACATTATGAGACCTCCTTTGCCAGAAACAAGATATAAGAATAGGTTTTACCCTTTTAACTGGCACAAAAACTGACACCTTTATTCAAGGCATCATGTTTGCAATAACCACAACACAAGCAGTCAAAATGCAAACAAAAAAGACAACTCTGATAATAATATGCACTGTCCTTGAATTTGATTGGTCCACACCCGAGACAGCTTTTCTTAGAACCTAGTCTCCATTGGTGTTGGACCAGAAGACGCCAAAAGGCGTACAACTCAAAAACAGCGCACTCTCAGAGCATTGAGGGCTCGGGGTGAGCATTAACATTATGAGACCTCCTTTGCCAGAAACAAGATATAAGAATAGGTTTTACCCTTTTAACTGGCACAAAAACCTTCATTCAAGGCATCATGTTTGCAATAACCACAACACAAGCAGTCAAAATGCAAACAAAAAAGACAACTCTGATAATAATATGCACTGTCCTTGAATTTGATTGGTCCACACCCGAGACAGCTTTTCTTAGAGCCTAGTCTCCATTGGTGTTGGACCAGAAGACGCCAAAAGGCGTACAACTCAAAAACAGCGCGCGCTCAGAGCATTGAGGGCTCGGGGTGAGCATTAACATTATGAGACCTCCTTTGCCAGAAACAAGATATAAGAATAGGTTTTACCCTTTTAACTGGCACAAAAACCTTTATTCAAGGCATCATGTTTGCAATAACCACAACACAAGCAGTCAAAATGCAAACAAAAAAGACAACTCTGATAATAATATGCACTGTCCTTGAATTTGATTGGTCCACACCCGAGACAGCTTTTCTTAGAGCCTAGTCTCCATTGGTGTTGGACCAGAAGACGCCAAAAGGCGTACAACTCAAAAACAGCGCGCTCTCAGAGCATTGAGGGCTCGGGGTGAGCATTAACATTATGAGACCTCCTTTGCCAGCAACAAGATATAAGAATAGGTTTTACCCGTTTAACTGGCACAAAAACTGACACCTTTATTCAAGGCATCATGTTTGCAATAACCACAACACAAGCAGTCAAAATGCAAACAAAAAAGACAACTCTGATAATAATATGCACTGTCCTTGAATTTGATTGGTCCACACCCGAGACAGCTTTTCTTAGAGCCTAGTCTCCATTGGTGTTGGACCAGAAGACGCCAAAAGGCGTACAACTCAAAAACAGCGCGCTCTCAGAGTATTGAGGGCTCGGGGTGAGCATTAACATTATGAGACCTCCTTTGCCAGAAACAAGATATAAGAATAGGTTTTACCCTTTTAACTGGCACAAAAACTGACACCTTTATTCAAGGCATCATGTTTGCAATAACCACAACACAAGCAGTCAAAATGCAAACAAAAAGACAACTCTGATAATAATATGCACTGTCCTTGAATTTGATTGGTCCACACCCGAGACAGCTTTTCTTAGAGCCTAGTCTCCATTGGTGTTGGACCAGAAGACGCCAAAAGGCGTACAACTCAAAAACAGCGCACTCTCAGAGCATTGAGGGCTCGGGGTGAGCATTAACATTATGAGACCTCCTTTGCCAGAAACAAGATATAAGAATAGGTTTTACCCTTTTAACTGGCACAAAAACTGACACCTTTATTCAAGGCATCATGTTTGCAATAACCACAACACAAGCAGTCAAAATGCAAACAAAAAAGACAACTCTGATAATAATATGCACTGTCCTTGAATTTGATTGGTCCACACCCGAGACAGCTTTTCTTAGAGCCTAGTCTCCATTGGTGTTGGACCAGAAGATGCCAAAAGGCGTACAACTCAAAAACAGCGCACTCTCAGAGCATTGAGGCCTCGGGGTGAGCATTAACATTATGAGACCTCCTTTGCCAGCAACAAGATATAAGAATAGGTTTTACCCTTTTAACTGGCACAAAAACTGACACCTTTATTCAAGGCATCATGTTTGCAATAACCACAACACAAGCAGTCAAAATGCAAACAAAAAAGACAACTCTGATAATAATATGCACTGTCCTTGAATTTGATTGGTCCACACCCGAGACAGCTTTTCTTAGAGCCTAGTCTCCATTGGTGTTGGACCAGAAGACGCCAAAAGGCGTACAACTCAAAAACAGCGCACTCTCAGAGCATTGAGGGCTCGGGGTGAGCATTAACATTATGAGACCTCCTTTGCCAGAAACAAGATATAAGAATAGGTTTTACCCTTTTAACTGGCACAAAAACTGACACCTTTATTCAAGGCATCATGTTTGCAATAACCACAACACAAGCAGTCAAAATGCAAACAAAAAAGACAACTCTGATAATAATATGCACTGTCCTTGAATTTGATTGGTCCACACCCGAGACAGCTTTTCTTAGAGCCTAGTCTCCATTGGTGTTGGACCAGAAGACGCCAAAAGGCGTACAACTCAAAAACAGCGCACTCTCAGAGCATTGAGGCCTCGGGGTGAGCATTAACATTATGAGACCTCCTTTGCCAGAAACAAGATATAAGAATAGGTTTTACCCTTTTAACTGGCACAAAAACTGACACCTTTATTCAAGGCATCATGTTTGCAATAACCACAACACAAGCAGTCAAAATGCAAACAAAAAAGACAACTCTGATAATAATATGCACTGTCCTTGAATTTGATTGGTCCACACCCGAGACAGCTTTTCTTAGAGCCTAGTCTCCATTGGTGTTGGACCAGAAGACGCCAAAAGGCGTACAACTCAAAAATAGCGCACTCTCAGAGCATTGAGGGCTCGGGGTGAGCATTAACATTATGAGACCTCCTTTGCCAGCAACAAGATATAAGAATAGGTTTTACCCTTTTAACTGGCACAAAAACTGACACCTTTATTCAAGGCATCATGTTTGCAATAACCACAACACAAGCAGTCAAAATGCAAACAAAAAAGACAACTCTGATAATAATATGCACTGTCCTTGAATTTGATTGGTCCACACCCGAGACAGCTTTTCTTAGAGCCTAGTCTCCATTGGTGTTGGACCAGAAGACGCCAAAAGGCGTACAACTCAAAAACAGCGCGCTCTCAGAGTATTGAGGGCTCGGGGTGAGCATTAACATTATGAGACCTCCTTTGCCAGAAACAAGATATAAGAATAGGTTTTACCCTTTTAACTGGCACAAAAACTGACACCTTTATTCAAGGCATCATGTTTGCAATAACCACAACACAAGCAGTCAAAATGCAAACAAAAAAGACAACTCTGATAATAATATGCACTGTCCTTGAATTTGATTGGTCCACACCCGAGACAGCTTTTCTTAGAGCCTAGTCTCCATTGGTGTTGGACCAGAAAACGCCAAAAGGCGTACAACTCAAAAACAGCGCACTCTCAGAGCATTGAGGGCTCGGGGTGAGCATTAACATTATGAGACCTCCTTTGCCAGAAACAAGATATAAGAATAGGTTTTACCCTTTTAACTGGCACAAAAACTGACACCTTTATTCAAGGCATCATGTTTGCAATAACCACAACACAAGCAGTCAAAATGCAAACAAAAAAGACAACTCTGATAATAATATGCACTGTCCTTGAATTTGATTGGTCCACACCCGAGACAGCTTTTCTTAGAGCCTAGTCTCCATTGGTGTTGGACCAGAAGACGCCAAAAGGCGTACAACTCAAAAACAGCGCACTCTCAGAGCATTGAGGGCTCGGGGTGAGCATTAACATTATGAGACCTCCTTTGCCAGAAACAAGATATAAGAATAGGTTTTACCCTTTTAACTGGCACAAAAACTGACACCTTTATTCAAGGCATCATGTTTGCAATAACCACAACACAAGCAGTCAAAATGCAAACAAAAAAGACAACTCTGATAATAATATGCACTGTCCTTGAATTTGATTGGTCCACACCCGAGACAGCTTTTCTTAGAGCCTAGTCTCCATTGGTGTTGGACCAGAAGACGCCAAAAGGCGTACAACTCAAAAACAGCGCACTCTCAGAGCATTGAGGGCTCGGGGTGAGCATTAACATTATGAGACCTCCTTTGCCAGAAACAAGATATAAGAATAGGTTTTACCCTTTTAACTGGCACAAAAACTGACACCTTTATTCAAGGCATCATGTTTGCAATAACCACAACACAAGCAGTCAAAATGCAAACAAAAAAGACAACTCTGATAATAATATGCACTGTCCTTGAATTTGATTGGTCCACACCCGAGACAGCTTTTCTTAGAGCCTAGTCTCCATTGGTGTTGGACCAGAAGACGCCAAAAGGCGTACAACTCAAAAACAGCGCACTCTCAGAGCATTGAGGGCTCGGGGTGAGCATTAACATTATGAGACCTCCTTTGCCAGAAACAAGATATAAGAATAGGTTTTACCCTTTTAACTGGCACAAAAACTGACACCTTTATTCAAGGCATCATGTTTGCAATAACCACAACACAAGCAGTCAAAATGCAAACAAAAAAGACAACTCTGATAATAATATGCACTGTCCTTGAATTTGATTGGTCCACACCCGAGACAGCTTTTCTTAGGCCGAGGCAGTGCCGGGCCGTGCCGCGGCGACCGGGCAACGTTGGGCGGCGTCGGCGACAGCGTCGGTGGTGTCGTCGGCACCGGCGGCACCGGTGGCACCGGTGGCGCTGGCGGCGGCGTCGTCGCCGCCCCACGGCCGCTGCCGTCCGGTGACCGGCAGGGCGGTGCCGTGGCCGCTGGCGGCACCAGGAAGGGCGAGGGGTTGGTGGTGGTGATGCAGGAGAAGGGCGAGGAGGTGGATGAGAAGGGTGAGGAGGTGGTGATGGAGGAGAAGGGTGAGGAGGTGGAAGAGAAAAGTGAGGAGGAGGTGGTGATGGAGAAGGGCGAGGAGGTGGATGAGAATGGTGAGGAGGTGGATGAGAAGAGCGAGGAGGTGGAGGAGAAGAGTGAGGAGGTGGTGGCCTCCTCCTCCCACACCGTCATCAAGCGTCAGCGGAGCTACACGGGGAGGGGCAGCCATGTTTCCTTCCCACACTTGGAGCTGCAGAGAAAAAGGTACATACATACACACATACATACACACATATATACACATACATACACACATACATACACACATACATATATACACAACAACAACCGCCATTCGCCACTAAGTAGCGGTGACGTCACCACAACGCTTGTGCCAGGCTATGTGCACCCTGAGGCCACGTGAAGTGTCGAACGCCCTCTGGCAGGTCACGGGGCAGACCCAGGTGCCACGGGTCGACTGAGATGACTGGCTGATGCACCACCTATGCCCCCTACTGTGGCAACTTGCTGTGCTTTAGCCACCAGGCGCTCCGCTCGTTGTTGTGAGCGTCGTTCCTCCGCCCTCCGTTGTTGTTGGAGAGCGACTACCTCCAACTGCCCAGTAGCGTCCTTCACGAGCCTCCTCCACAGAGGCCGATCTTGACACCGCTGGTACCAGTCATTGGCAAGTCCACTCAGCTCCACGTCCTCCTGTACTGCATCACTCCATCTCTTCTCTAGCCCGTGCCGCGCCCGCTTAGCCCCCTCAATCCGGCTGAACAAAAGCTGTTTCGGCATGCGTTGGCTGGGCATGCGGGCTACATGACCCAGCCATCGCAGCCTTGCCCGCCGGAGGAGCTCACCGATGGGACCTTGCCCAGATCTTTCAAGGATTTGTGAGCTCCTCACACAATCCAGTCTGGTTAAACCCAGGATGGATCGTAGGCAGGCCAGCCTAAATGTTTCTAACCGGCGAAGATGTTCCATTAGGGGGATCCACGTTTCGCAAGCGTAGAGAAGGGAGGGAATGACCGTGGCCGAGAAAACCTGAAGCTTAGTGCGGAGCGACAGACCAGGTAGCTTCCACACAGCGTTACGTAACCGATGAAAAGATATTGCCGTTCGACTGATTCGGAGTGAGACCTCTGCTGTTAAACCAGAACCGGGCATGAGCACACTGCCAAAGTATGGGAAACTCTCCACTCTCTCCACAACTGCCCTATCACCCATTGGGAGCTATGGGGGTGGAGTGTCCGATGGTACAAAATACCCAGGCAGGTGCTTAGTTTTGGTGGGGCTGATGGTAAGGCCCCACCTCTTAGTGGCACACTCCAGGTTCAGCAGCAGCGTCTCCAACTCCTCCTCTGAGTGAGGAGCAATTACCAGATCATCGACATACATAACGTGGTTGAGCAATAGGGAGCAATCCCTTGACCGCACCCGGGCATCGATCTGCCTCCTATTGTATCTGTACCAAGTGGAAATTCCTCCGGTACAGCTATTGAAGGGCTTCAAGAACTACGTGGTCAAAATAGATGTTAAATAATGTGGGAGCCAGAGGACATCCCTGTCGCACCCCAAGGTGGACAGGGAATGGCTCTGACTCCCGGCCACGTAGTTTTACCCGGGCCTGCCCACCATCATGAAGGTCCTTAATGATCGTGAGCAGAGGGTCAGGGACTCCAAAAACACGAAGAACAACCCAGAGCCCAGGCCTACTGATGGTATTATAGGCCTTGACCAGGTCAATAAAGCAGAGATGTAAGTCTTGTAGGATTTCCCTATACATCTGCTGTAGCAGACGGACAAAATATGGCATCTGTGCAGGACCGCCTTCTGCTGAAACTGCATTGGGGCTCCGCAAGCCTCTCCTCAGCGTGCCTAGCAAGTTAATGTTGAATAATCCTTGCCAGGACCTTTCCCGGCACACTGGGGAGTTAGATGCCCCTGTAATTGTTACAGTCTGTGCAGTCCCCCTTCTTAAAGAGGGGGACCACCAGGGCATCCTTCCAATACTGCAGAACCCGTCCAGTGGTCCAGACTGTTGTTATGATGTCATATAGGGCAGTCTGTGCACAAACGCCACCCTCCCTCAGAATTTCGCTTGGGAGATCATCTCTGCCTGCTGCCTTTCCTGGTCTCAGACTCTGGATCGCCCTCAGTACTTCCTCAACGAATGTCACTTCAGCCAGCCACTCCCAGGGGGTGACTTCCTCCAATATTTGAGGCACCGCATACTCAGCAGGGTCATCCCCATTTTGTGCCACGTTGTTTTCCTGGCTGAGGGATTTCCCCTCCCCCAGGACCTCACAGAAATGCTCTGCAAATCTGTTCCTGGGGGTCAGAGATTGGATCACCGTTCTTTCCCCTAATGATGGAATTAAAGAGCAATTTGTGATCGCGGGCCACTTACGCAGACTCCATTTCCTCAGCAATGCGCGACCACCACCCATCATTGCCTCAAGGCTCTCCGAACCTCCGAGTGAAAGCTGCGGTAAGCCTCCTCATTCTCCGATGTGGGATGCTGTAGCCGATGAGAGTGGGCCTGTCGCTTTTTCTCAGCCAGCCTGAACACCTCCTCTGTCAGCCAGGGTCTCTGGGGAGGTCTGGACCGCGTACCCAAAGCAGCCATTGCAGCTGCATGACCCACAGTCCTAAACCTCGCCCATTTACCCTCAACATCAGGAGGAGTGGGGGTCGATGCCAACCCCAGCTGCAAGTGATGATGAAATTCTCGCTTGCAACTTTCATCAGCTCGCTGAGACCAGGCGTCACCCTGTCATTACACACACATACACACATATACATACACACATACACACACATAAACATACATATGTCTCTGTGTGGTGATGTCTATGGGTCTCTGTGTGGTGAGTGCCACTGTGGGTGAATGTTGTCAATGTGGTTACCCACAGCCCCGTCTTCGGCCGAGGAATGTGGTTGAAGAAACAAAGACGCACTTGGGGGCTACTGTCCGGCTCTAAGGTCTGTGTGTGTGTGTGTACGTGTGTGTGTACGTGTGTGTGTGTACGTGTGTGTGTGTGTGTATACGTGTGTGTGTACGTGTGTGTACGTGTGTGTACGTGTGTAGGGAGCAGTAGTGTAGCGTTTAGTGCCACACTGCACTATGAACCCGGCGAACTGGATTCAATTATCTGAACCGGTCCTGGGCCTCGCCTAGGTATACTCAGCCTCAAATGAGTACCTGGTGCAGTGTAGTAAACATCGCCACTCGGGATACAAAGGCGGTCGGGCGTGGTGCTGGCCACCCACCCCCTCGTGTACCGTTCCGGCCTTCATAGGTGCTCGCTAACAGCACTTGCCCCTACATTCTATTAAGGCTATAATAGGGAATCTTTGTCTTTGTGTGACCATGTGTGTGTGTAGGTGTGTGTACGTGTGTACGTGTGTGTGTACGTTTGTATGTGTACGTGTGTATGTGTGTGTGTACGTGTGTGTGTGTGCAGAGATTGTCTCTGGAATCGTACGTCTGGAAAACGGTCTACGAAGACAACGAAACCGATGACGACTTTCCAAGCACACAGACTCAGTGACACACAAACGCAGAGACACAGACACACACAGAGACACAGACACACACAGAGACACATAGACACACACACAGAGACACACACAGACACATAGACACACACACAGAGACACAGACACACACAGAGACACATAGACACACACAGAGACACATAGACACAAACGCAGAGACACAGACACACACAGAGAAACATAGACACACACACGCAGACCCATAGATACACACACAGACACTCATAGACACACAGACACATAGACACACACAGAGACACATAGACACACACAGAAACACATAGACACACACACAGAGACACACACAGACACATAGGCAAAGACAAAGACAAAGATCCCCCATATAGCCTGTAACAGACTGTAGGGGCAAGTGCTGTTAGCGAGCACCTATGAAGGCCGGAACGGTACACAAGGGGGTGGGTGGCCAGCACCACGCCCGACCGCCTTTGTCTCCCTAGTGGCGATGTTTACACACCGCACCAGGTACTCATTTGAGGCTGAGTCGACCTAGGGGAGGCCCGGGACCGGTTCAGATAATCGTCACTGGTGTTGGCCGTGAGCGCGAATCGAACCCGGGTCGCCAGGTTCATAGCGCAGCGCGCTAACCGCTACACTATCGCTCCCCAGAGACACAGACACACACACAGAGACACATAGACACACACATAGACACAAACGCAGAGACACAGACACACACAGAGAAACATAGACACACACGCAGACACATAGATACACACACAGACACATAGACACACACACGCAGACACATAGGCACACACACGCAGACACATAGATACACACACAGACACATAGACACATGGACACACACGCAGACACATAGATACAGACACATAGACACATGAACACACACGTAGAGACACATAGACACACACACAGAGACACATAGACACACACAGACACACATAGACACACGCATAGACACACACAAAGACGCATAGACACACACAAAGACATGGACACACACAGAGACATAGACACACACGCAGACACACACACATAGACACACACACAGAGACACATAGACACACACAGACACACATAGACACACGCATAGACACACACAAAGACGCATAGACACACACAAAGACATGGACACACACAGAGACATAGACACACACGCAGACACACACACATAGACACACACACAGACACATAGACACACAGACACATAGACACACAGACAAATAGACACACGCAGAGACACATAGACACGAAAATACACAGACACACACGCAAAGACACATAGACACACACAAAGACATGGACACACACAGAGACATAGACACACACGCAGACACACACACATAGACACACACACATAGACACACACACAGACACATAGACACACAGACACATAGACACACAGACACACAGACACACACAGACAGACACATAGACAGACACATGGACAAACACGTAGAGACACATCGACACACAGACACACATAGACACACACACAGACACATAGACACAGAGACACATAGACACACACACGCAGAGACACATAGACACACAGACACAGACAGACACATAGACACACACAGATACACACACACATAGAAACACACACACACATAGACACACACACAGACACATACAGACACAGTCACACACACAGAGACACAGACACACACACAGACAGAGGCGTGTGTCTGTGTGTGTGTCTGCCAGGATGAGTAAAAAAAAGGTGTCTCGATAAAAAGATGACCGATAAAAGTGTTTTGAAGTTATATCCGTTGACTTGTGAACCGAATAAATCCTGTGTTCTTCACACACTGAGTCTTGTCATCGTTTTTCTTTTCTTACCTATAAAAGGCATTTTTTTCTGTGTATCCATCCGTCTGTCTCTGTGTGGACGCACACTTGCTCGCGAACCGTGGAGTTTACTTTTAAAAAAAGTAGCCGGGTACCACGCAGTAAGCCCCGTGGTGAGCCAGCACCATTCCGTTTTCCCATCCGTAAACTTTAAAAGTTGTTAAATTAACAATTTAGTGCTATTTCGCATTATTTAAGTATTTCCTTGTGCCGCTAAAGCTGCCCGGGGGTTGCCCCTAGCAACGCTCGTGCGTCATCGGTGGAGGGTGGGGGGGGATTTCTCATTCGCGTTCAAAATGGTTTTACTTAACTTGATTCCTCTGTCGTGGTCAAATGTCGTGATAAAAATTTCGTCCACTTCCCGTCGTCTAATCAATTCCACATTTTGCACACGGTACTCAGATCCGGTGACAATGCATGTCTGTATAAAAATCGGCATCAATTAATTAATTGGCTCCCTTAAAGCGATTAACATTTTGTATGGACGCCTTATTATTCATATATATTTGTGTGTAGGTCAAAAACGCCACGGTCCCTAAACTGTGGAATCGCCTCGCCTGCTCCGTGTGAATGAGTTACGGGCACCCTCACTCCACACAAACAAAAGTTGTACATTGAAGATTGATTTATAAAATAACCAATTAATTCAAGTAAGCGTTGATGTGTGAGCAGGCGCCGCATCATTGACGTACTTCTCGACGGTGAGTTGAACGAAGTTGTGACAAAAAAGTTATTAAACTTCATTCCTCTGTTTGATGTCGTGGTCAAATCTTGTACTCAAGATGTCGTCCACTTCCCGTTGTCCAATCGAGTTCTTTACTTTTTAGTGCACTTTAAAATAAAACCGTTTTTAAAAGGAGTTTTTCACTATTCAAAAGCCACCACAACCATTTCAATGCTACGAAGCTTGGGCAATTATAATTGAGTTAATAAACATTCTTGTCATAACCATTCTTGTATTACTATCCGAGTGTCTACCCTTAATTAACTCCTGTCTGGTTCTCATGAACTAACCAAAGCAGCATTACATTTGTGTGAACAGGGCTGAGGGTTCAGAGCATATACATTCTAATCTCAAATCATCAGTGACGTCAATAACTGGAACAGAAGAGTATTCTTGGTTTTTTCGGTAAAGTCACCTCGTAGAAGGGAAACAATAAAATAATAAAAATATAAAACAATAAAATTCTCACGACGTTTCGACTGAAACACAAGAAGCAATCATCAGGTGTGAAAACCACAGCAAGAAAATTTCAAAAAAATTATTGCTGTGGTTTTCACACCAGAAAATTTGAAAAAAAATATTGCTGTGGTTTTCACACCTGATGATGATTGCTTCTTGTGTTGCAGTCGAAACGTGAGAATTTTATTGTTTTATATTTTTATTATTTTATTGTTTCCCTTCTACGTGGTGACTTTACCGAAAGAACCAAGAATATGAATCCCTGCAGTCACGAAAGCTTTAAATCGAAAAATGGAACAGATGTGTTATATTATCTTGTCTTTGTGAAACACAGATAAAAAGAGGCCTTCAACATTGATTGTGCCTTTGTACCGACAGTTGCTGAGTAGTCCAGTGCCATCACCATCAGAATCCACGGTCAATCCACTGCTGGATGAGGTTCTCAAAACGCTCTCACCATCTCCCGAGATCCCGAAAAGTATTAATCCACCCAGTACCTGCAGGTGATACTCATCAGCTGATAACATCCCGTCGTCTCGATGGGCATTCTATTGGCCGCATTCCATTCCTTGGCTGTCATTCCATCACTATCCTCAACCAACCATCAGCCAACATTCTATAACAGAATTCAACTAAGGGGAGAGTATTTTAAAGGATGCGATTAATTCACCCACCCATGGGATACGGGTCCATAATAGCAAATCATTACAGTCGCAGGCGCACGGCAAATTTAAACGATGGAGACACTACAGCACGCCGTCGATTTGCGGTGCGACAATGCAATTAACTGAGCTCGATTTTTCGATTTAAAGCTTTCGTGACTGCAAGGATTCATCTTCTTTGGTTCTTTCGGTAAAGTCACGTAGGTAAAAAATAAAACAACAAAAATCACGACGTTTTGGCCACACCTGATGAAGGCCGCTTGTGTTGTGGCCGAAACGTGATTTTTGTTGTTTTATTTTTTACCTACGTGACTTTACCGAATAGAACCAAAGAGTATAGCCCTGTGAGCCATCCGGCTCGTGAATCGGAGTGCAACCACATCAAACAAAAAAACAAAAACACGAACAAGAAAAACATCTTACAGTGACTACTTTGTGTTGACTGTGCAAAACAGAAAATCCATGGAGAAAAAAAACCAGCAAAAATATTCCTGACAAAAAATCACCGTACACCACCAACGCTGTGTGCAAAAAAATCCCAGTGGGATGCAAGTCAAACAACAACAACAATGACCACAAAAACTTAGATTAAGGCCATTAGTACTACAACAAAACACACATGTCCAACGAGGTTGTTGTCGTGTGTGTGTGTATGCAGGGGTGTATTACCACTCGGGAGACAAAGGCGGCCGGCCGTGGTGCTGGCCGCCCACCCCCTCGTGTGATGTGCCGGCCTTCATCGGCGCCACTCGATAACGGCACCTCCCCCTAAAGTCTGTTAATGCTGTACAAGGGATACTTGTGTGTATCTATTATGGGGGGAGTGGTGGTTGCAGTAGCGAGACAACTGCACGATGTACCCCAGCTACCCCAGTTACATTCCCGGCCACGGCTAACACGAGTGAGGGATTCTGTTCGTCCCGGTCCTGGGTCTCCCCTGGGTCTACTCGGCATGGGGAGACAAAGGCGGCAACCGGGAACGGAGTTGGCCACGCCACCCTACCGTGCGCCGCGCGGGCCTTGAGAATCGCCGCCCACCCAGCAGCACGTCCCACCGGCCAATCGAGTCTGGGGCCTGCAGGCGGGGGAGACGCGGTGGCTGTGGTAAGGGCTGACCCCGGTGTCTTGTGCGCATGGCCAGGATTTGCATATACCACGATCCAGAGGCGGAGCCGGGGGGGGGGGGGGTGACAGGGGGGGTGACATTCTGCGTGTAAGTGCACGCCACTCTTGTCTGGCGAACTCTGTGCCAACTGCAATGTCAGAGCGTGTCGCCAACCGATGGCGTCCGGTTCAACAGCCCGACTCTAAATCATTCTTGAAATTAACATTTGTTGAATGTCACCCCAGCCTGAAAATCCTGGCTCCGCCCCTGCCACGATCGCTACCCGCCGAGCTTAAAGGTCAAGAAGGAATTGGCTGGAGGCCCTGTCAGGAAGGGCAGATTGTGTAGCATGACGGGAGGGTGGGGTGGCTGTGGGGGATGACAGGGTGCAAGTGGTCGCGTCACCGCCCCCGTTGGGTCGTCAAAGACATAATCAAGTGACATTCTCTCTTGGTTAGTTTTAGTTTCATTTATTTTGGTATAGCCCTGTGAGCCATTCGGCTCTTGAATCGGGTGCAACCACAACAAACAAAAACACGAACAAGAAAACATCTTAAAGTGACTTTGTGTGACTGTGCAAACAGAAAATCCAGGAAAAAAAACATCTAAATATTCCTGAAATAGCACCGTACACCACCAACGCTGCGTGCAAAAATCCTAATGGGATGCAAGTCAAACAACAACAACAACAAGAAAACTAAGATTAAGGCCATCAGTCTAACAAGGCCCGCGTGTCATTGGAACACACGGGCCGTCACGGATACACGATTGTGTTGCCGTCACGTGACACGTCCAGCACAGTCACGTTGCAGCCCCGTGTCATGCCATTAACAAGAAAGCAACACGTCACACGATTGTGTCACTGCCACACTGCCGATGCAGCGTCACCAAATAACGAGCAATTACATGTCGTAGAATCCATTGTAGCGTGATCCCTGGACGAATTGCGCATTATTAATGTCAATTATTTTTTATTACAATTCCCCCATTGTAATAAGATGGTTTTTTGGGTTCTTTTTTTTGTTTTTGTGTTTGTTGATGGCTCACAGGGCTACACCAAATAAACTGAACTGAACTTAGTAATAGGTTTTTACCCTTTTATCTGGCACCAAAACTGACACCTTTATACAAGGGGATCATGTTTGCAATAACCACAACACAAGCAGTCAAAATGCAAACAAAACAGACAACTCTGATAATGACATTGGCACTGTCCTTGAAGTTGATTGGTCCACACCCGAGACGGCATTTCTTAGAGCCCAGTCTCCACTAGCGTTGGACCAGACGACACCAAAAGGCGTATCTTGCTCCTGGCAAAGGAGGTCTCGTAATGAACTGAACTTAACCCGTGTCTACGCTCCTGGCCTTCAACACGGCGACACAAACCGGCGTCCCGCGCGGTGCAGGATACTCGCTGAAACCTCGCGCATCGTGCGGCGTGGGGAGGCCTTCGTCCAGCAGCGGAGTGGAAGAGCAGCTGTCCGTGTGCGCAATGGGAACCGTCATGAGACTGGGACGCTCATGGAGCTTTGTTTTCAAGGAGTCTTTCGTTAAAGCCAGACGCCTGTTTGAGCGATGAGCTCCTGCAGGCATATTGCCACGTGACGTTGGCGCTGATGTTACGTAGGCCAGGCGGTATTCATAATGTTTGGGATGCTTTCAATCGGCAACCCAAGCAATCGGGATGGCGAGATTAATCTTCTTGGTTCTGTCGGTAAAGTCACGTAGAATGGGAATCAAATAATAAAAATTAAACATAATAACTAAAGCGCTGTCTTCCCGACAGTTGTTTCTTCACCTGAGGAAGGCTACTTGTGTTGTGGCCGAAACATCGTGAGAATTTTATTATGTTTTATTTTTATTACTTTATTATTTTACTTCCATTCTACGTGGTGACTTTACCGAAAGAACCAAGAAGATGAATTCCTGCAGTCACGAAAGCTTTAAAAAGGCAAGATTAATGTTTAGTTTTTGGCTGCTACAAATTTGCACGTACAATCTTAATTCGTTGAGCTTTAATTTGAGATAGCAAGGTCGCTTCTGAAATAGAGCTATATAGCTCACTGGGCCTTACCTGGTAAAATAATAAATAGTTGTAATAGTTTAATTGTAATGTACCATCCAAGGTTGGCATGCTTATATATATGTGTGTGATATAACCTGTCTTTGGTACATTAGCACTGGGATGATTGGCTGCCACCGTGTTCTAAACTTGTATTTACTACTGCACTTGTAATGACTATCGATCTATGACTTAAAGTTCTCGCTTTTAAACTCCTGGGAATTTGATTGGACAAGCACACACACACATCTCATTTTCATTATTTCCTTTTGGGAGTACAAATCTGCTCTGGAGCTGATTTGTTCATACGTCAGAGGTATTCCTGTGAGTTCCAAAAGCGTTCTGGTTCCATACACCTGCAAATGGGATTAGAAGAACCAAACATTGGCAAGAGAGGAAGGGCGGAGGTCAAGTAGAGAATTAAACAAATATATGTTGCGGCTAAGGTTGGGGGTGTTAATACTTAAGCTCTGTCTGTCTGTAACTTGGGCTCACAATTGTTCTCATCAATATGATCCAATACGCGTACAACTTTAGTTTTAACTTGCGTTACTAGAGACTTGCCCAAAAAGAAAACGAGACAAATTGACCAAAGGGTTTCCCAAAACGTTTTCTGGCCAAGGTGATGACGTCAGAAAGCATGACGTCGTGTGACGTCATCTCATCGTCAAACTTAGAAGGCGATGCCATTGAATCATCACGTTCGTTACGTACGAAGCATCACATTAATCACGCGTCAGTAATCACAGGGAAAAAAAACAGTTCTAAATAATCGTTGTTTTTTATCGGTAAAGTCACGTATAAATAAGAAATAATAAAATAACATTATAGCGTACGACGTTTCGGTTGCAACACAAGCAGCCATCATCAGGTACAGAAGAGCTACATTTAAGAGAGAGGGGAAACACATAACCCTAGATGTATACACAGACACCCAAGTAGGGGGAACTAACACCGACACAATAGGGGACACAGAGAGAGAAGCATACCAAACAGAGTTTAGCAGAATTTGGAAACCAAATAAAGCAACACAGACGGTCGGTCAAAACACAATTAACGCATAGCCTGGTTGATGACGTTATTTCAAAGATTGCTAAATTGCAAGTTAAGTATGAAATTTAAGATACAGACGGCACACACAGACATAGACACACATAAACTCTGTTTGGTATGCTTCTCTCTCTGTGTCCCCTATTGTATGTGTTAGTTCCCCCTACTTGGGTGTCTGTGTATACATCTGGGGTTATGTGTTTCCCCTCTCTCTTAAATTTATCTCTTCTGTACCTGATGATGGCTGCTTGTGTTGCAACCGAAACGTCGTACACTATTATGTTATTTTATTATTTCTTCTTTATACGTGACTTTACCGAAAAAAACAAAGATTAAGTCCTGCAGTCACAAAAGCTTTGAACCAAGTTTAGTTCTAAAGAAATACAATTTTAAATCCAGATGATTTAAAATCGCATAGCTCCAGTGGCTTCCTAATATCGGAAGGAAGAGCGTTCCAGACGGCCGCGGCAGCGCATCTGAGAGTGTGCGATGCAGTGGCCGTCCTTGTTCGATGGCCGGACGTGGTGGATCCAAGCCAAAAATGTTGCGTTGCTACGTTTGATTTTATACATGGTAGGTTAAATTCGTGGCAATATCCTCAAATAACATTAACATGTGAAATGTTATAAATGTGTTGAACTATCAAACATATGCGCCATTTCAATTGTTTACTGCTTGTGACATTTGAATCCACAATGATATAACGCACGCAGCTATTTTGCCAGTCTAATCGTGGGTCGGGTCGGGTGTGCGATTGATGTCTCTGGTCTGGCGGGCACAGACCACGTGCAGCGAAACGCCGTACACTCAGTGGTGACCACCTGGCTACCTACACTAGTCACGTGATAACTAGTGTAGCTAGCGTGGTGGTCACCACCTGGCTAGCTACACCAGTCACGTGATAACTAGTGTAGCTAGCCTGGTGGTCACCACCTGGCTAGATACACCAGTCACGTGGTAACTAGTGTAGCTAGCCTGGTGGTCACCACCTGGCTAGATACACCAGTCACATGATAACTAGTGTAGCTAGCCTGGTGGTCACCACCTGGCTAGCTACACTAGTCACGTGTCTCTGGTCTGGCGGGCACGGACCACGTGCAGTGAAACGCCGTACACTCAGTGTTGCTGTGCCTCATCAGTTAGAGTTTTTAATTTCCGCCAACAAACCGCGTCAAATATATCCTCAGCTATCAACAACAAATTAAATACGTCATTTTATATTTTCCTCTCTCTCTCTCTCTCGAAAAACGAACCGTATTCCAAATATGTGCACGCAATACACGTTCGCGAAAATCAAACACGCATGAACAAATATGAAATATCGCAACAAATATCGTGACACACCGCGATGAATTGACCTGCAAGACTTGTGGGAGGGGGGGGGACCTCCCTTGCAGTTTGCAGCGGCACGGCTGAGACGCTTGACTGGGAGGTACTCACTTGATGACTCCCACTAGCAAAGAAACCTCGTGTGCAATGTATCTGATGCATCGGGAATTAACGTAGCGTTAGCCCGGCCAACAAAAGACGCAGATCCCCCCCGTGGTAACCTTTAACAGACTGTTGGGGCAAGTGCCCGTTAGCGAGCACCTCGGAAGCAGAATGTTTATTTACACTGGAGAAATCCGATGAGCTATGAAGCTCTTTTTCACAGATGTCCAGTAGGCGCACGGGGTGAGAACGTTAAAACAACACAAAGTAGAACACGTGATGGTAGTGCAAAGTACACAAATGGTAAATAAATCGCCCAAACACACACACGCACGCAACTAAGCCATCCCCATCCTACTAGGCAAAGCCCAGTGAGCTGCTATTAACTTATTTTTCAGAAGCGATTTGGCCTATGAGGGTCGACTGACTGAGATGACTGGCCAATGCACCGCCATTGCCCCCCAACTACACACACACACTGTGTGTACGTACACACACACACTGTACACACAATGATGTCTACGTTGTTGTTGCTGAGTTCACGCACCCAAGGGAGGGGGCAATGGAAAATGAATCTAAATCAACTTAAATTGCATCCCCGCTCTGTGACATCACCACTCAGCATGACCTCATCGGCATGAAGTGCCAGCAAGAGGTGTACCTCGCTAGTGACGTGATTTCACCAAGGTATTCACACTCCCCCAACCCCGTCCACAGCGCTCTTGAGCATGACTTCACCTCCGCTTGGGTCACTGCCGATATCAATCCAGTGGCAATCCTTATTTGGGCAAAGCTACGCCCAGTAACTTGCGGTTCATTAACATAATGTATCTGTTGAAGCCGTCGAGAGTTTATTGCGACGGGTTCAGCAGCCACGCCCCATCTGTCGACATTTGGCCCGGAATCATTAACATAATTTATTCAGTTACAGAGCAGCTCATTGTGGGAGGGGCGTGTCTCTTACCCCGGAAGTGACGTCATGTTACCTGCTTACACGCGTTACGTAGCGAGGTAACAGGAGGCTGCCGATCTGCGCTTGCACTGAAATCCGAGGTGAGAAATTCTCATGGTGGTCGTGGTTGTTGTTGTTTACCAAGGTAGAGCCTCGCTCTCTCTCTCGTAGGGATGTCAGTTGAGTAGCAGCGAGCATGGGAATCGATGTCCAGGTTGGAACTTTACAACGCGGGGCCTAGCCACGCGGGGCCTTGCCTCCTGCCCTCGCCTGATTGCATTTACTTTAATTATCTCGCTTAAGTTTAATTTGTCTTCACCCGGCTCGCCACTTTGTAACTTTGTTTTATTGTAAATATTCACTCAATTTTTATTTTTTTCACCAGGCCAAGCCCGCTTGAGCTGCTATACCGCTCTTGTTATCAGAAGCGACCTGCCCACAACAACACAAGGTGAGGCTTTGTCAACGTGTGTGAATGTTTTGACTTAAAACTTTGGTGACTGCTGGAATTAATATTCTTGGTTCTTTCGGTAAAGTCACGTAGATAGAAAATAAAATTAAAATAACAGATATATACTTTTTTACAATGAAGCAAAACACCCCACAACGTTTCTATGGCAACATTAATGTTGAAGATGCGAGGGCTTACAGGAATATTTATGACATTTGCCCACTCATTGCGTGCCATGACAGTGCTGTTTGCACAGTCACACATAGTCACTGTAAGATGATTTTCTTGGTCGTGGTTTTGTTTTTTTGCTTGTTGTGGTTGCACCCGATTCAAGAGCCGAATGGCTCACGGGACTATAACCAAAATAAATAAAACTGAAAATCAAAAAACTGAAACCGTGTGATGAATTTGGGAAAGCTTTTCACTGCATCTCCAAATATATATGAAAGGCAAAGTTGTGATTGTGTGTGTTGTCTGTTCAAAATGTTTAGCGTACTTCCCGACATGCAACAAACTGGAAATTTGCCATGTGGGTGCTTTACAGACTATACACCATGCAAACATTTTACAAATACACTTTTAGTTTATTTTTTAAGGGGGGGGGGGAGCTCAATAATGTATAGATTTTTTGCACGGCAAGTGACCTGTGACTTCAAATCTGTCACGTGACCCTCGCATGTGGAAGCATCACGCATTGTAGTGTAGCTGTTAGCGTTGTCTGTGTCTGTCTGTGTGTGTGAGTGTGTCTGTGTGTGTATCTGTCTGTGTGTGTGTAAGCGTAACGCATTGTAGTGTATCGGTTAGCGCTACGCCGCGCTACGAACCCGGCGACCCGAGTTCGATTCCCGCTTACGGCCACCACCAGTGATGATTATTTGAACCGCTTCTGGGCCTCCCCTAGGTCGACTCAGCCTCAAACGAGTAACTGTTGTGGTGTGAACATCGCCACTGGGGAGACAAAGGCGGCCGGACGTGGTGGATCCAAGTCCCGGGCGAAGCCGGATAGTACAGCTAGTCGTGAATACATGAATGAATATAGACGTGTAAGTCACGTGTGACTGTATATATTAATTCCTCCATGGCTTGATACTGACGTGTAGATGGTGTGGATATTCTTATTTTCTGTCTGCAGCTGACGCTGGTCTGATGGAGCAAAGGGCCTCAGCACAGCAGCTCGGTACGACAATTCAACAATGCGACCGGCGTGCATACAGCACGGATAAGACTGGAAATTTGACACAGCACCAGAGAACTCGCACAGGAGGGAAACCCTTAAAGTGCAGTGTGTGTGACAAGGCATTTTCAAGGTCATCTACTCTTAAAATACACCAGAGAACACACACGGGAGAGAAACCCTTCAGGTGCAGTGTGTGTGGGAAGGCATTTTCAGATTCATCTACTCTTAAAAAACACCAGAGAACACACACGGGAGAGAAACCCTTCAAGTGCAGTGTGTGTGGGAAGGCATTTTCAGATTCATTTGCTCTTAAAATACACCAGAGAACACACACGGGAGAGAAACCCTTCAAGTGCAATGTGTGTGGGAAGGCATTTTCAGATTCATCTCATCTTCAAAGACACCAGAGAACACACACGGGAGAGAAACCCTTCAAGTGCACTGTGTGTGACAAGGCATTTGCATGGTCATCAGTTCTTGAGACCCACCAGAGAACACACACAGGAGAGAAACCCTTCAAGTGCACTGTGTGTGGGAAGGCATTTTCACAGTCATCTACTCTTAAAACACACCAGAGAACACACACGGGAGAGAAACCCTTCAGGTGCAGTGTGTGTGGGAAGGCATTTTCAGATTCATCTACTCTTAAAAAACATCAGAGAACACACACGGGAGAGAAACCCTTTAAGTGCAGTGTGTGTGGGAAGGCATTTTCAGATTCATTTGCTCTTAAAACACACCAGAGAACACACACGGGAGAGAAACCCTTCAAGTGCAATGTGTGTTGGAAGGCATTTTCAGATTCATCTCATCTTCAAAGACACCAGAGAACACACACGGGAGAGAAACCCTTCAAGTGCAGTGTGTGTGGGAAGACATTTTCAGATTCATTTGCTCTTAAAACACACGAGAGAACACACGGGAGAGAAACCCTTCAAGTGCAGTGTGTGTGAAGACATTTTCACAGTCATTTGCTCTTAAAAAACACCAGAGAACACACACGGTAGAGAAACCCTTCAAATGCACTGTGTGTGGGAAGACTTTTTCAGATTCATCTACTCTTAAAACACACCAGAGAACACACACAGGAGAGAAACCCTTCAGGTGCAGTGTGTGTGGGAAGGCATTTTGAGGTCCATTTGCTCTTAAAACACACCAGAGAACAGACACGGGAGAGAAACCCTTCAAGTGCAGTGTGTGTGGAAAGCCATTTTCAGATTCATTTACTCTTAAAATACACCAGAGAACACACACGGGAGAGAAACCCTTCAGGTGCAGTGTATGTGGGAAGACATTTTCATGGTCATCTGCTCTTAAAACACACCAGAGAACACACACGGGAGAGAAACCCTTCAGGTGCAGTGTGTGTCGGAAGACATTTTCAGGTTCATTTGCTCTTAAAACACACCAGAGAACACACATGGGAGAGAAACCCTTCAAGTGCAGTGTGTGCGGGAAGGCATTTGCACATTCATCAAATCTTCAAGTACACCAGAGAACACAGAAGCATCAGAAGATCCACAAGGAGTGGCGTCTGAAATCAGCTTGTGAAAGTCAAAGTGCCGCAATGAGCCCATCCCTCATGAAACACGAACCGGAAGAAAATCCCAGCTTGGACACTTTTAAAGGTATCGAGGTGAAATATGAAGAGGTGATGGTGAAATGTGAAGAAGTGATGGTGAAGAGCGAAGAAGTGAAGGTGAAATGTGAAGAGGTGATGGTGAAGAGGGAAGAAGTGAAGGTAAAATGTGAAGATGAAGATTCAACTCCAAAATGGGACCTTCACATCGATGGAGGCAACGTGAAGCAGGAGTAGAATTCTGACTGTGAGGCAGAGCGAGGCAACTCCCAGCAGTTTGTGGAAGTGGAGGTGTGGGTGGACTTCCTCCGAGACAATCCAAAGTCAAGTGGAGACCCGGTAGATGTGTAAGCCAGAGACGATGTCGCTCCAATAGATGCACCTTTGTCATAGGCCTTTAATGACAAGAATGTGAAGTTGAACACTCATTTCCTAGGTTCAACCTGCAGACTAAGGGCGGCCAGTCTTTGTAGACCTGTGGGTTGGGTAGATCTCTAACCAGGAGCGAGAGACAATAAGCCCCCAAGCATTCACTATGTTATAATAATTGCATTTACACGGTGCTTTATCGCCTCGGCAACTCGGAGTTTTGTATCGTACCTCGTCTGAAACACTCGAAGAGCATCCCCAAGTAGCAGCTGCCCCGGTGTGGCACAAGGTGGTGGCCCTGCACCGGCCTGCATGTGGACAAGAGCATGTCAGTAGGGGGCGATGATTGATGCGTCATCTCAGTTGTGTAGTTTGTAGGCAATCTTGATTCGAAGCTTTCGTGACTGCAGGAATCCACACTGTTGAGTTATTTCGGTAAAGTCACCACGTGGGTAGAAACATAACAGATCACGGCGTTTAGATCACAACACAAGCAATCGTCATCAGGTGGGACAACCACAGCAAGAGAAACTGCTGAAGTAGGCGCCTACACCAGCAGTTTCTTCTTCCTGCTGCTGTGCTTGTCCCACCTGATGACGATTGCTTGTGTTGCCATCGAAACTCCGTGATCTATTATTTGTAGCGTAATGTTTAGAATTTGCTGCATTTTGACCCAGACGCCAGCATGCAACGGCCTACTCGTTTTGAATGACGCAACAATAGTACGTTGTACATACACGGTTAAGCAGACAGTGCGTATTTGTAAAATAACTTCTTGTTAATACGATGTAACGTGATGCAGTCAACTTTGCTGCAGTAATTCAATGTTGTAATATGCCCGCCAATGATTTAGAATTAATACTTGTCTGATTGTGCGCGTGCATGTAACATTTTGTCTGAGGGTCACACATTGAATAAGTGATGTTAGGACAAAGTGTGTGTGTGTGTTTTTTGGAAGTAACCTGTACAGAGAAGTCAGGTGAGACCCGTTGTTCTTGTGATACAGGTCAAAGGGTACTTTTGTGTTTCACAAAGCGTCTGCCTCTGGAGCAACTCATTGTCTTTGAAATAGGTAGCACGCTCGGATCATTCATCAGTTACAAGGCATACCACTTGAAAGTTACACGTATAGGAGGAGGTACATTCTCTACAACACGAATTGTAGTTTTGTCTTACGTGTTGACGTAGATTTTGTCTAACTGGGACTAGAATTGCTCCTTGCTGATTCACGTCTGGATGTTCGTTACCATCGGTTGAAACAAACCCCACTGCTGTTGTTGAGACGCTGTGCACCAATAAGGGTCCAACACATTGACGGCCTTCAGGCCAGGAAAGTCACAACATTTGAACACGAAGGACGCATTCAAGCAAGTACCCCATGCTCCGTTTTGAAGTTTTAAAATGAAACATCTTTGAATTGTGTTGTGTTTTGGATTAGATGATTTTATTTCCTCATTAAAAGCTTGTATCAATTTACACCTAGAAGACTTCATTGAAAAGGACATTTCGTGTGAATTTTCTCTCGTCATTAAGTAGATGGTCTTGCCGGGGGTTCGGTTCAATGCGGACACAAACAGTGTACACACACAGTGTACACACAGAGTACACAGGGTACACAGTGTACACACAGTGTACACACACAATGTACACACACCGTTTGTACACACACAATGTACACACACCGTTTATACACACAGTGTACACACAATGTACACACACTGTACACAGACAGTGTACACACACAGTGTACACACACAGTCTATACACAGTGTACACACAGTGTACACACACACACAGTGCACACACACACAGTGTACACACAGTGTATACACACACAGTGTACACACACAGTGTACACATAGTGTACACACACTGTATACACTGTACACACATACAGTGTACACACAGTGTACACACAGGGTACACAGTGTACACACACAGTGTACGCACACACACAGTGACACAACAACAAACGCCATTCGCCACTAAGTGGCGGTGACGTCACCACGACGCTTGTGCCAAGCACAGTGACACAGTGACACACAGTGTATACACAGTGTACACACACAGTGACACACACAGTGTACACACACACAGTGACACAGTGACACAACAACAAACGCCATTCGCCACTAAGTGGCGGTGACGTCACCACGACGTTTGTGCCAGGAACAGTGACACACACACACACAGTGACACAGTGACACACACAGTTTATACACATTGTGTACACACACACACAGTTTTCACACTGTGTACACACACACTGTATACACACAGTGACACACAGTGTACATACACAACAACAACAACCGCCATTCGCCACTAAGTGGCGGTGACGTCACCACGACGCTTGTGCCAGGCTGTGTGCACCCTGAGGCCACGTGAAGTGTCGAACGCCCGCTGGCAGGAGGTCACGGGGCAGACCCAGGTGCCACGGGTCGACTGACTGAGGTGACTGGCTGATGCACCACCTGTGCCCCCTACTGTGCCAACCTGCTGTGCTTTAGCCACCCGGCGCTCTGCTCGTTGTTCTGAGCGTCGCTCCTCCACCCTCCGTTGTTGTTGGAGGGCGACTGCCTCCAACTGCCCAGTAGCATCCTTCACGAGCCTCCTCCACAGAGGCCGATCTTGACACCGCTGGTACCAGTCATCGGCAAGTCCACTCAGCTCCACGTCCTCCTGTACCACATCACTCCATCTCTTCTCTAGCCCGTGCCGCGCCCGCTTAGCCCCCTCAATCCGGCCGAACAAAAGCTGTTTCGGCATGCGGTGGCTGGGCATGCGGGCTACATGACCCAGCCATTGCAGCCTTGCCTGCCGGAGGAGCTCACCGATGGGACCCTGCCCAGATCTTTCAAGGATTTGTGAGCTCCTCACACAATCCAGTCTGGTTAAACCCAGGATGGATCGTAGGCAGGCCAGCCTAAATGTTTCTAACCGGCGAAGATGTTCCATTAGGGGGGTCCACGTTTCGCATCTGCTCTTAAAAAACACCAGAGAACACACACGGGAGAGAAACCCTTCAGGTGCACTCCGTGCGGGATAACGTTTGCACAGCAACAACATCTTCAAGTACACCAGAGAACACAGAAGCATCAGAAGGTCCACAAGGAGTGGAGTCTGAAATCAGCTTGTGAAAGTCAAAGTGCCGCAATAAGCCCATCCCTCATGAAACACGAACCGGAAGAAAATCCCAGCTTGGACACTTTTAAAGGTATCGAGGTGAAATATGAAGAGGTGATGGTGAAGAGGGAAGAAGTGATGGTGAAGAGTGAAGAAGTGAAGGTGAAATGTGAAGAAGTGATGAAGAGCGAAGAAGTGAAGGTGAAATGTGAAGATGAAGATTCAACTCCAAAAAGGGACCTTCACATTGATGGAGGCAACGTGAAGCAGGAGGAGAATTCTGACTGTGAGGCAGAGCGAGGCAACTCCCAGCAGTTTGTGGAAGTGGAAGTGTGGGTGGACTTCCTCCGAGACAATCCAAAGTCGGTAGATGTGTAAGCCAGAGACGATGTCGCTACAATAGATGCACCTTTGTCACAGCCTTTAATGACAAGAATGTGAAGTTGAACACTCAATTCGTAGGTTCAACCTGCAGAGTAAGAGCGGCCAGTCTTTGTGGACCTGTGGATTGGGGATATCTCTAACCAGGAGCGAGAGCCAATAATCTCCCAAGCATTCACTATTTTATCAATTGCATTTATATGGTGCCTGCTTAATCGCCCCCATGTGACTTTACCGAAAGAACCAAGGAGTATGGATCCCTGCAGTCACAAACTTCAAATCTAGATTGTCTCAGCAACTCGGAGTTTTGTATCCCGTTTCAGACACTCGAAGAGCATCCCCAAGTAGCTTCTGCCCCTGTGTGGCACAAGGTGGTGGCCCTGCACCGGCCTGCATGTGAACAAGAGCCTGTCAGTAGGGGGCGATGATTGATGTGGCATCTTAGTTGTGGAGTTTGTAGGTAATTTTTCGATTTAAAGCTTTCGTGACTGCAGGGATTCATCTTCTTGGTTCTTTCGGTAAAGTCACGTAGAAGGGAAATAAGATAATAAAAATGAAACAATAAATACAATTCTCACGATGTTCGCAAGAAGCCAAAACGCCGTGAGAATTTTATTTGATTATTTTATTATCTTATTATTTCCCTTCTACATGACTTTGTAGGTAATGTTTAGAATGTTATCAATTTTGACCGAGATGCCAGCGTGCAAATGGCAATAGTAGGTTGTACATACACTGTTAAGCAGGCGGCGCATATTTTTTTTTTAAATAGCTTCTTGTTAATACGATGTAACCTGATGCAGTCTATTTCACTGCAGTAATTAAATTTTGTTAAAATGCCTGTCAATAATTTAGAATGAATACTTGTCTGATTGTGCGTGTGCATGTAACATTTTGTCTGAGGGTCAAATATTGAATAAGTGATGTTAGGACAAAGTGTGTCTGTTTGGTGTTGTATACGGCCCTTTTTCCACAATTAATATCCATAAGAATATTTACGGATGCATACACGTAGATTTCTTTTTCCTTTCTTTCGTGACAAACAATATATATTTTTTTTAATGAATAAAACCCGTAAGCCAGAAACACGAAAAACCAGATGTTGGTCATAAACAGGCCATATATATATATATAAAGAAATAATAAAACTCTCAAGGCGAGGATGTAACAGCTATCGGCGAAAATCTCCAGATGAACAAGAGTTTGATGGGCGCCTTAGGAAAGGTCCCTCCGAGGTCAGAACACCAAGAGAGCAGACACAGAGACGCCAACAGGGTAAATCGTATACATATTCTTTTCCTTATTTGCCAGTAAAACAACAAAAAAAATAAAAGGCAACAAGAATAAGATAAAATTAGCGATCCTAACGCTCACTCCAATTAAGAACAGGCCACCAGACACATGTGAATTATTATCCAATGATTAATTCGCTATCAAATGATTTTCACCTTTAATACTTTTACTGTTAAAACAAAGCTTTGAGCAGGAATACCGAGTCACATCAAAGGTTATCGAGAAGGAATGAGACAACGGGCAAACTTGCGAAAGAGTTTAAACAATATCCAAAGCAATCCCGACCACCTTTGCCTCTCTCACAGTGCGGAGAAGCAGGAATTAC
The DNA here is from genome assembly GCF_048934315.1 of Petromyzon marinus. Taxonomy (NCBI): domain Eukaryota; kingdom Metazoa; phylum Chordata; class Hyperoartia; order Petromyzontiformes; family Petromyzontidae; genus Petromyzon; species Petromyzon marinus. Next base: position 133,422 of record NW_027422950.1, on the reverse strand, counting down.
ACCTTATCACAAGGGGCCATCAGGAAAAGCCAGCCGGGTTTGATGAGGAGACACACCCCACCCCACACACGGCAACCAGGCAAACAAGTTTTAAAGAAATTGCAATATAACATTAATAATAACATGTTAACCTTAAATGATATTCCATTATAGAACATTACAGAACCAAGGGATATGGATTCCAACAATCAAGAAACGGACCTCTTAAACTCAGGATGAAAATTATTTTTCTTTTTAATACACACAAACATACACACTGACACACGAACCCCCCTCACCACCGACACACTAACCCCCCCCCACCGACATACGATCAGATCAAAGATAGCTCCGCCTCATGAGGGGAAGCCGAGAAGGAGAGAGATTTTTGGCATAAAAAGGAGCCGTTTCAGCATTGAAACCAGCTCATCAGCCCTCGGGGCCAGCTCAACAGAAGAAGACTCATCTCAACTCAGCTCAACAGAAGAAGACTCATCTCAACTCTGCTCAACAGAAGAAGACTCATCTCAACTCATCTCAGCAGAAGACCCGCTCAACTCATCTCAGCAGAAGACCAGCCATCACCGACGCCGGAGATGCCTCTACAACTCGCCGAATTGGCGAGTGTCGCCGATTGGCGACCCGCTGCCGCTGTTAGCGGCCAGCGCCACCACGAGCGAATCGTGAGCCTGCAATCTACAACCGGCGACGACGGAGCACCAGCGTGCCAGCTGCTCGCAGACGCACTGCGCCCATTACCTACCGTCCGCGTACAACCGCGCCGCTGCGGGCGTGCTTCTAACGCCGTCTACCAGACGGTCATCGCAGCTACAACAACGTATCTACTCGTTCACCAACGTCCGTCGAGTCCGAACCAACTACTGATAGAAGAATCAACTGATACGTATGATACACTGCCCCCCACTACACGACAAACCAGACGTCTGCTTGACGCAAAGAATCGATTCCAAACATTGGCCTACTCTTTCACCACTCATACCATTCAACACACACACACACGGGTCATTAACAAAGCCTAAAACCTCAAGCCATTGAACCATCCGTGATTGTGGAAACATCGCAACGATCGAGTGAATAATCCATCGTTTTTAAGAGTGTTCATAATTTTCCTCTGTAATATTGTGCTGGGGCTGTACTTCTAACCGCATAGATTACCAACTGATCCATTAACAAGGATTAATTCTTGGCACCTCACCACGGAGCGCCGCTCGCGGGGGTGGAGAGCGTGTTCAACCGGTTCCCTGTCAGGGGTCTGGCCACAATTAATTAAAAGATTGGCCCGAGATAAGGTTCTCAAAAGGAAACGTCGCCACCCATTGAGTCGCGTTGAGAAGTCGATTAGAAATACTTGAGTCGTTCGTTAATATTTTTCTTTCTACATAATCTTGCTGGTATCCACGAATGAAATAACGAATTCAAACGCATATTTGTGCCTCCAAGAATAATACTGGTTGGAGTGCCCCTTTCAACGAGTAGTGTTGCATAATAATCAGTCATCCTATTGTTAACAACGTGACAATAATTGCATTAAGGGCCGCGCATGATCAATGACCGAATGCTGTGTTGTGTGACAATTCAAGTAACGAATCATTGCGGCCATCGAGTGGTGTTGATAAGGCAATTAGAAGTATTTCAGTCGAACGCTTTAAATTCATAATCGTTATAAATCAATGAACGAACATCAACGTGGTACTGTGCTGACGATTTCAAGCATAATAACTTCGCATATCAAAATGTATTAAGGATTGGATACGAATCAAAGACCAAGTGCCGTGTTGTGTAACAATTCAAGTATACGAGTTTGCATATTATAAAATTAAGGTTTGATAGAATAGTTCGCATGTTTTTAATCTCTCTCTCAACAACCGATCGATTGCGTTACGCGTCGGGAATTAACCACAGGTGCCGCTATCGAGGTGAAACAACGCAATCGTGATGGTATCATGTTAACGCTGTGTTGAAATTCCAAAATCCCGAGATTGAGTTTTCATATTATCCAAAAATTAAAGTTAGCTAGAAAATAAAATTTATTAAAGCAGAAGGTTTGTGTGTGATTATTCCTGAAATTCTGCATAATATTGTTCTGCGTATGAGATCTGAATCCTGGGGACCTATCATAAGCACACTATCACCACACATAATCCATAACACACATAATTCGTAATGTTCAATCGAGAGTAATCGTATCCTTATCGATAATACGGAATTAAAGAGCAGAGTCGAATCGACTCTCTCTCATTCACGCTCACAACGCCTGCGTCACTGCATACGATTAATTGCGTCATTCCAATTCATAACACAATCCTAGTCACCGAGGCTCGACCTGATAATCCATAACGACCTGCATTATCCTAACCACGCCCACTCGCATAAATTAATACGATTATCTCGCGAATCAGCATAATTTATGCGCATAATTACACTGATTAACATAATTTCGGATAAATTATGCAAATCTCAAATTTCATTTAATTTTCATTATTTTCATCAATTTTCATAATACCTATATATACAACATTGTGGGCGTCATCCGGGATCTCTCGCAGACAGTTTATGCTTGAATTAAGGAACAAATCACTGTTGTATTAACCAAGGTTTTATGATCTAACGTTGCCCTGTGACTGTAACGGGTGTAAAACAAACAAAAAACGCACTCTGAAGGAAATTCCAGAGTAAGCAGAGTATAACAAAGACAGTTGAAGTAAGATTATTTGCTCGAGTCAAACTGACCATATCCTGTGATACAATTGTTTTATACGTGCTCTGAAGGGAATTTCCAGAGTAACTCACACCACACATGAAATGTCAGAATTAAGATACACTCTTAAGTCTATTAACTACACCACATAAGATAGATGGAACTGGATCTGCAACATTCGGAGGCTGACACCCCAACGCATACCACTGACTCAGAGGGGACCTCCCCGGAAGAGATGGAATGTATGGAAAAACAATATCGTGAACTTGTGTTAAAACGTACTGGCCGGACTGCTAAAGAGCAGGCAGAACAGAGAGACATATGGGAGGGGACACATATCGAGGACATTAAGGAACATCGGAAAAAACTTCTTAAGGACGTGATAAAATGTAACAAAGCCGAACGTGATGTAAAAATTGCGGAAATAGCAAGGTTAGACTCACACCTCCTCATACAGACAGGGAAAGGGCATGGAATGCAGAAAAATTTGAAAGGGAAAGAGAGGATAAACTGTCCCTGATGGGGGAGATAGAACGTCTGCGCGCCCTCGTGGGAGAGAAAGGATCAGAGCTAGCTGCACCAGTGAAACCCCCAGACGTTGATACACATAATACATACGGGAGTAGCAGTTTACCATACTCCGAGTCACGCGTACGTAGCCCAGGGCCAAAATCCCCAAAAAATATGGCCACCAAAGAAAGCAATTTTGACAGAGAGACCCCCTTGCAATTCGAGAGGAAGGAAGGAGAAACAGGGATAAAAGTGGAAAAACATGCGGATGACAACCTCGAAATAAGAGAGACACAAAAACCCAAAATAAAATTGCCAGGATACGCAGTACGAATAGCACCAAAAGGGGCGGAACCAGGGCGGAATGAGCGGCACAGAGACAATTCGCCAGAAAGACGCACGCTACGCAAAAATGACCGATATGATGCAGAGGACAGAGACAGCTCACTAGGAAGACACATTCCACACAAGCCCGACCGACGTGGAACCCACAGCTCTCCAGAGAGGCGCACAGCACGCAAAAGTGACCAGTCAGACACAGACGGCTCACCAGAGGAACGCACCTCACGTAAACATGACCGACATGACACGGGTACCAGGGACAGCTCCCCAGAGAGACGCGCAACACATAAAACTCACCAACGCAAAACAACCCGCACCACAGAGGACAGACACAGGAATCCTGACAGTCACAAAATACGAGACCAACGTAAACACAGCATATCACCCAGCAGACACCATGCACTTGATAGACGGTATGAAGGTCAAGGACAAAGACACTCACCACATAGACACAGCTCAAGGAGATCACACACACCAACCCACAAGCACGACTCACCAGACCCACATAGGAAAAACAAAGGACACAAGCCACGGGACAGATACAAATCCTCGGACAGAGGGAGACCACGGCACAGGCAAGGGAAACATGAGTGATAGCGAAGACAGGGACAGCTCGAGTGAGCACTCCTCAGGAACAGACACCACTGACGACGAACAACACACTTTTAACAGTAAAACCCTCAAAGGAATGGATAAAGCGCTCGTGAGAATTCCCTACTTCGATCCACACAACAAGAACAGGGATATCCACACTCACATAGCCACAGTAGGACAGGAGGCTAAGATCCGGGGTCTGTGTAAATCAGCAGAAAAGCATGTCTATTATCAAGGAGCTTGCATGAGTCAGCCAGACCATGGGTAACCTCCCTGCCCAATAGGGTCAGGAGCGATTTCAAGCAATTAAGCCTAGTAGTAGTTAAGAGATTCGGGGGAATACTCCACACTGTCTGAAGGATTGAACGCGGCAAAATTGATGACTCAGCGTGCAGACGAGGACCCACGAGATTATCTCCTACGCCTCAAGAGAGCGTATTATGCAGGCGACGTGGATAACGCGCAAGAAGGGAAAATATTAAAAGGTATGTTCTTCCAATCCCTAAGACCTGAAATAATGAAGATAGTAGGAATGATGTTGGATCCCGAGACTGCCTCCCTGCGCCAGATTGAAAGCAAGGCTCACACGGCCTGGGTGAACGGCCGAAGAACCACAAACATAGCCAAAACACATCACACACCAAAGATAAAGAACGACTTGATCTGGAGGGAAGCGAATGTCCAAGAAATAATAACAACACCATACGGGACGGACATGAAACCCCCCTGGAGAGGGCGCCTAATCTACTACAAGCAACACCCATCAACGGCATGCTGAATAACACTCCACGTGGGGAGAGGAGCGAGGCAAGAGGGACTTGGCATCCACGGACAACACAGCCATGGAATACAGAAGGAGGCGGATCCTGGAACTATGGAGGAGGAAGAGCGAGTGATGAATCATACCTACACCACGGGGGCCGACGCCCACCGAATCAAACACCATATCGTCTTCCACTGCCGCCTCCACTACCAATCGATCATAGACCACAGTCAGCCAACAGGAGTCGATACGCCCACCACATTCGGATGGAAAGAGGACACCAAGAGAGTATGAAGATTCCGATACCAACACCAAAGACACGAAGACCAACAGAACACACACAGGAAGAGGGCACACCCAACGCCAAAGTAGCCCAAGTAAACATGGGAAACTCAAGAAACACCAAAGCAGTCGCCGAGGTGATACCAGAGGGCAAAGGGTACCATCTGGGAGAATTAATTCCCGCAGGACCGGTCGGGCGAGTCCACATGGAAGTAACACTGCAAGACACACTGACCAGCCAGGGCCTTTGTGATACTGGAGCAGAAATATCAATGATATCCAGGGACCTATTTGACGAACTCCAGACTGCCCTCCAGAGGAAGAATGAAGCACTGCAGATGATGCCAAGCAAGCTTACCTACTCTGGATGTGAAGGGACCCACATGCAACCATTGGGCAAGGTCACGATGAAGCTCAAGTTCAACGAAGTCAACATGAGCCATCCATTATATGTCGTACAGAACCCAGGAAAAGAGCTGATCATTGGGATCGAACTACTGAATCGCCTTAAACCCATTATGAACCTTGAATCCCGACAAATATGGGCACAGTCAATGCCGGAGCAGCATAGGGACCCAGAAGAGGAAGAAGTCGCAGAAGACTCTATGGGAATTCAAGTAACCACACCACAACTCAACGACCTATCACAGACAACCAAGAACAGAACCAAGCGTCCAGCAGGAATACGAACCATTCAACTGCTGACAAATAAACTGGGAAAGGACCTTGAGGAAGCCGACCTACGACCAGCAGTTCCCAAGGACTGTCCCCTCGTGGGGTATATACCGCCCACTAGTGGTCAAACAGGTGAACAGGGGACTTTTGAAGGACAACACAAGATCAAGAGCATATTCCACTCCAGTGAAGCAAAGGCAATTCAACCGATAATAACGCAAGGGAAACAACCCACTGAGCTACCAGGAATCACAGAAGCCTTAGACCCAGACCAAGGAAAAAGAGTCCCTACAATAGAAGAACAAATTGAACAACAAATTGAAGCGGCAGACGCCCTTGAGAATGACACTCAACGAAACGAGCTCCGACACATGCTCCAGAAATACCACTTCCTGTTCTCAGAAGACTCCTATGACTGCGGCAAAACTGACCTACATGTGGTATCTATTCCCACACTGGAGGGAGCACCAGCGGTATACGTGAAACAATACAAGATTCCACTGGCCGCCTACGAATCAATCCAAGAAACCTTGGGAAACCTACTCAAGAAGAATATAATTCGGGAATGCAATTCAACCTACAACTCACCAATTTGGCCTGTGCTAAAACCCACTGGCAAGTGGCGACTCACCATCGACTATAGGCAACTCAACAAAACGGTTCCCCTATCTCGATGGCCCATGGCGGAAATCGACCAAAGTCTCAACCAAATAAAAGGCGCAAAAATACTCACCACAATGGACCTATCAAATGGTTTCTGGACCATGCCCGTGAAAGAAGCAGATCAATACAAGTTGGCCTTCACATTCAACGGGATACAGTATACTTGGAACCGATGCCCATTTGGATACTCAAATTCACCTGCAGACTTCAACATATTCCTACACAAGGCAATGGGTGACGCAAAAGAGCGAGGCACCATCGTCTATGTCGACGACATTCTGGTCAAGGACTCCTCATGGGAAGAACACCTCGAGAACCTCCAGCATACCCTCGAGCAGTTAAAAGAAGCAGGTGCAAAGATATCAATACAAAAGGGACAGTGGGCACGTAAAAGGGTGGACTACCTCGGGTTCCAGATCGGCACTGAAGGAATGTTACCCCAAACGAAAAGACTTGAAGCCCTCCGCGCGCTCAAACCGCCCACCACAGTCACGACCCTTCAGAGCTTCTTAGGGATCTGCAACTACCTTCGACAGTTTGTGGACGACTATGCAGGGATCGCTCGACCCCTAGTCAAACTACTTCAAAAAGACAAACCCTGGGAATGGGGACAAGAACAGGAATCTGCAGTGGAGGAATTAAAACGACAGATCACAGGGGCATCCTGCCTGGCATACCCAGAGAAAGGAAAAGAATACTACCTAGAGACCGCATACTCAGATCATAGTATCAGCTCGGTACTGTACCAGATACAGGAAGCAGGGAAACGAATTATTGCCTATGCCAGCAAGGCCCTCTGTGGGGTAGAGACAAAGTTCTCCGAGTGCGAGAAGGCAATATTCGGAAACATCTGGGCTATACAACATTTTCAGAACTTGTTGAACGGAGAGAAAATCATCCTAGAAACGAATCATGAATCCTTGGCGTACCTCAACAGTAAGAAGATTTGAGAGGGCCGCGTAACCAGCAGCCGGATAGCCAATTGGGCACTGACACTCCAAGGCCTACCAATCACAGTAAAATACGCAAAAAAACAAGAAAAGTCCAATGGCCCAAGGTCTGGCTAACTTACATGATTGCACCCTAAACAGCATAGAAGCATGTGCCGCAAAGGTACCTCCGGAGGACAACAGGCACCTGCCCTTCGAAAAGGAAACATGTGCCGACCTACCAATGGTGTACACCGATGGATGCTCCAAAATGAAGGAAAACAAACTCCACGCCGGATCAGGAATCGTTTGGGAAACTGGCCCACTCACAGGGATTCAAGTGGGATTTCAACTGGGACCAAAGTCCAACCAGTATGCAGAATTGGCCGGGGTACACATCGCCGTCCAAATGGCATCCAATAACCAAATACAGACCATGGTGGTGTGTACTGATTCCAACTACGTACAGCACAGCTTCCTACACCACTTACCCATATGGAAAAATAACGGTATGAAGAACCATAGAAATAAACCAATTCACCATCAAGAACTGTTCGAGGCCATAGATACGATGGTTCAGAACAAAGATATGAAGATATTTTGGAAGAAGGTCAAAGGGCACTCCAAGATACCTGGCCAAGAGAAAACTGGAAATGACCAGGCAGACGCCCTAGCAAAAGCGGGAAGCCTGGAAGGCACACCGTGGAAGCTAGAAAGCCAAACCGAAAGAGACGGACAACAAGAGTCGACGGACCAAGACCCCGCCGTAATAAGACTGATCACCAGAAGTGGGAAGAACCCTGCAGAAGCTGGAGTCAGAGCCCAATTGAACAGTGCACAGCCTTCCGAAGATCTAGTCAGAATGCAACAAGAGGACGAAACACTAAAAACACTGGCTGATCATATCCAGGATCCAACAGGAAAACCAATCACTACCGACAACCTGAACGACAACAAAGAGCTCGAGATCATGCATAACCAAATCAAAAGGTTCTCAATCCGAAAAGGGCTACTAGTATATACGAACGAAAAAGACGGTAAAACTAGATGGGTAGTCCCCTCACAATATCAAGAGATAATGTTACAACACGCCCACGACGAACCATGCAGCGGCCACCGATGCGAGATGAACGCAGGACAGATGCTGCGGCAGGTGGCCTACTGGCCTAAAATGAGTCAAGACATACACGAACATGTGTCCAACTGCCTCGTGTGTTGCAAATACCAGCCAACGACCTCACAGCATAGGGCACCCCTACAGAAGAGGGGAACAGACTATCCATGGTCCAACCTACAAATCGACTGGATAGGACCTGTCAACCGATCAACCAAAGGAAATAAGTACATGCTGACTGTGACCTGTGCATTCTCCAAATGGATAGAGTGTTTACCAGCACCCAACAACACCGCGGAAACGACAGCTATCCTACTGATCAACCAAATATTCAGTAGGTGGGGCCTACCGTCAACAATCGATTCAGACAAAGGAAGCCACTTCACAGCCGAAGTCATCACAGAAGTGTGGAAGATGTTGGGAGTAAGAAGACAACTACACATCGCCTACCATCCACAATCCTCAGGACAGGTGGAAAGAGCCAACAGGACCATCGTGAGCCTCCTAAAGAAATATGTGTCCACCACGGGACGCGACTGGGATACGAAACTACCCCTAGTCTTGATGGCCATGCGAGCCACACCCAACCGAGCTACAGGCAGGACACCATTCGAGATCATGACAGGGAGACTAATGACCCTGCCAGTGCACCTGCTGTATGTCCCACTGGAGGACGAGACCCCGACGGCAATGACGCCCACTGAATACCTAGCGGGACTGAACAGTCACCTACAGAGCACATTCGCTATGGTCAGAGACCAGTTGCAAGCAGAGGCTCAGGGGAGCAAAGCATACTATGACCAAAAAGCCAGCCACGCAGAATACCAGCCCGGAGACCAGGTGTTGTACCTCAATTACGAAAAAAGAAAGCAGAAGTGCAGGAAATTCCTCCCTTCCTGGACAGGACCACACGAGATTGTTGACAAAATGTCCCCAGTTGTATATCAGCTAAAAATAACAAAGACAGGAAGAGAGCAGCAGTACAAGTGGGTACACATCAATCAAATCAAACCGTACCCTGTGCTGAGAGAACAAGAGGAAGAATAAAGAGACAATAAAAATTAAATCAACAACTTCCCCTATAACATGTAGTCAGTAGAATACTTCCTTTTCTTATTACAAAAACATTTTCCCTTATTAATTCAAATATAATCATGCTAAGTTGTGACACGTACACGCGCATTGTAAGGAATATCAGCCAAAAATTGAAGACAATCGATGGTTCATGGTGGAAAAAGGCATTTTTCTTTAATATTAAAAATAACCGGTGGCAGACCACCGATCATTTTTAAAAGGGCGGAATGTTGTATACGGCCCTTTTTCCACAATATCCATAAGAATATTTACGGATGCATACACCTAGATTTCTTTTTCCTTTCTTTCGTGACAAACAATGAATCAAACCCGTAAGCCAGAAACACGAAAAACCAGATGTCGGTCATAAACAGGCCATATATATGAATATATGAAAAGTATAGACGTGTTAGTCACGTGTGACTGTATATATGCATTCCTCTGTGCATCGATACTGACGTGTAGATGGTGTGGATATTCTTTTTTTCTCTCTGCAGCTGTCGCTTCCTCTGCAGAATTTGTCTGATGGAGCAAAGGCACTCGGTGCAGCTCGGTGCAAAAAGGCATCAATGCGACCGGTGTCCATACAGCACGGATCGTACTGAACATTTGACATTGCACCAGAGAACTCACACAGGGGAGTGTTGTATACGGCCCTTTTTCCACAATTAATATCCATAAGAATATTTACGGATGCATACACCTAGATTTCTTTTTCCTTTCTTTCGTGACAAACAATATATATTTTTAATGAATCAAACCCGTAAGCCAGAAACACGAAAAACCAGATGTCGGTCATAAACAGGCCATATAAATAAAGAAATAATAAAACTCTCAAGGCGAGGATGTAACAGCTATCGGCGAAAATCTCCAAATGAACAAGAGTTTGATGGGCCCCTTAGGAAAGGTCCCTCCGAGGTCAGAACACCAAGAGACTAGACACGGAGACCCCAACAGGGTAAATCGTATACATATTCTTTTTCTTATTTGCCAGTAAAACAACAAGAAAAATTAAGAGGCAACAACAAGAATAAGATAAAATTAGCGATCCTAACGCTCACTCCAGTTAAGAACAGGCCACCAGACACATCAGTGAATTATTATCCAATGATTAATTCGCTATCAAATGATTTTCACCTTTAATACTTTTACTGTTAAAACAAAGCTTGGAGCAGGAATACCGAGTCACATCAAAGGTTATCAAGAAGGAATGAGACAACGGGCAAACTTGCGAAAGAGTTTAAACAATATCCCAAGCAACCCCGACCACCTTTGTCTCTCTCACAGCGCGGAGAAGCAGGAATTACACCTTATCACAAGGGGCCATCTGGAAAAGCCAGCCAGGTTTGATGAGGAGACACACCCAACCCCACACACGGCAACCAGGCAAAGAAAGTTTTAAAGAAAATTGCAATATAATATTAATAATAACGTGTTAACCTTACACGACATTCCATTATAGAACCTTACAGAACCAAGGGATTAGGATTCCAACAATCAAGAAACGGACCTCTTAAACTCAGGATGATAATTATTTATCTTTTTAATAATTCCATCATAACAATTCGAACCTCGGTAAAACCGAGAGGTGTCGGGAGGACGTAGTTACAAACACGAGTCTTGGCGAACATGGGACCAAATGGTATTTGAGAAATATAAGTTGAAAGTATAAAGAGGTGCTCCCGAACACCTTTGTCTCTCCCGAAGAGCGCGAGAAGAGGAATTTCACGCCAGGGCAAACAGATCGTTATCGCGGGCACCATCTGCCACACATGGGACTTAGTAGTGGCCCCCACCCCACCCTGCAGACGGGCAGCAAAAGAGCGAGCGAGTTTAAGCTAAACTGTCACGCATTTATAAACACAAAGTGACGAAAATTAATAAACTAAGTAAGAGCCAAGGTAACGGGGTGGATTAGGCTGGTAGAATGTGGAGTCGAAATGATATTTGCAAAGTATAGAGAGATGGGAAGATCCCGGCCACCTTTGTCTTTCCCTGCAGCACGTGATAAAATGCATACGCTCGGAAGAGCATCTTCACTTGGAAATAAATCAAATACTATGAATCACAAGCAGGATCATAACTGTGTATGATAAGATACCAACTGTGATGTGAAATGTTAAACTTAAAAAAAAATCTTAACCATTTCTTTGTGCGTCGAAAACGTGTACGAAAAAGGGGGGGGGGAACCCACCCCTCTCTCTGGGTGGATGGAGTAGACAACCAGACGCCTTCAAGATGAATCGAAGTGTCTGTTGTCTTGATGTTTATGGCTTGAGGAAAGACCCGAACAGAACCGTGTCATAAATGACACACACACAAACATACACACTGACACACGAACCCTCCTCCACCACCGACACACGGACCCCCCCCCCCCCACCGACATACGATCAGATCAAAGATAGCTCCGCCTCGTGAGGGGGAGCCGAGAAGGAGAGAGATTTTTGGCATAAAAAGGAGCCGTTTCAGCATTGAAATCAACTCATCAGCCCTCGGGGGCAGCTCAACAGAAGAAGACTCATCTCAACTCAGCTCAACAGAAGAAGACTCATCTCAACTCATCTCAGCAGAAGACCCGCTCAACTCATCTCAGCAGAAGACCAGCCATCACCGAAGCGGAGACGCCTCTACAACTCGCCGAATTGGCGAGTGTCGCCGATTGGCGACCCGCTGCCGCTGTTAGCGGCCAGCGCCACCACGAGCGAATCGTGAGCCTGCAATCTACAACCGCCGACGACGGAGCACCAGCGTGCCAGCTGCTCGCAGACGCACTGCGCGCATTACCTACTGTCCGCGTACAACCGCGCTGCGGGCGTGCTTCTAGCGCCATCTACCAGACGGTCATCGCAGCTACAACAACGTATCTACTCGTTCACCAACGTCCGTCGAGTCCGAACCAACTACTGAAAGAAGAATCAACTGATACGTATGATACACTGCCCCCCACTACACGACAAACCAGACATCTGTTTGACGCAAAGAATCGATTCCGAACATTGGCCTACTCTTTCACCCCTCATACCATTCAACACACACACACGGGTCATTAACAAAGCCTAAAACCTCAAGCCATTGAACCATCCGTGATTGTGGAAACATCGCAACGACCGAGTGAATAATCCATCGTTTTTAAGAGTGTTCATAATCTTCCTCTGTAATATTGTGCTGGGGCTGTACTTCTAACCGCATAAATTACCAACTGACCCATTAACAAGGATTAATTCTTGGCACCTCACCACGGAGCGCCGCTCGCGGGGGTGAAGAGCGGGTTCAACCGGTTCCCTGTCAAGGGTCTGGCCACAATTAATTAAAAGATTTGCCCGAGATAAGGATCTCAAAAGGAAACATCGCCACCCATTGAGTCGCGTTGAGAAGTCGATTAGAAATACTTGAGTCGTTCGTTAATATTTTTCTTTCTACATAATTTTGCTGGTATCCACGAATGCAATAACGAATTCAAACACATATTTGTGCCTCCAAGAATAATACTGGTTAGAGTGCCCTTTCAACAAGTAGCGTTGCATAATAATCAGTCATCCTATTGTTAACAACGTGACAATAATTGCATTAAGGGCCACGCATGATCAATGACCGAATGCTGTGTTGTGACAATTCAAGTAACGAAGCATTGCGGCCATCGAGTGGTGTTGATAAGGCAATTAGAAGTATTTCAGTCGAACGCTTTAAATTCATAATCGTTATGAATCAATGAACGAACATCAACGTGGTACTGTGCTGACGATTTCAAGCATAATAACTTCGCATATAAGAATGTATTAAGGATTGGATACGAATCAATGACCAAGTGCCGTGTTGTGTAACAATTCAAGTATACGAGTTTGCGTATTATAAAGATAAGGTTTGATAGAATAGTTCGCATGTTTTTAATCTCTCTCTCAACAACCGATCGATTGCGTTACGCATCGGGAATTAACCACAGGTGCCGCTATCGAGGTGAAACAACGCAATCGTGATGGTATCATGTTAACGCTGTGTTGAAATTCCAAAATCCCGAGATTGAGTTTTTATATTATCCAAAAATTAAAGTTAGCTAGAAATAAAATTGATTAAAGCAGAAGGTTTGTGTGTGATTCTTCCTGAAATTCTGCATAATATTGTTCTGCGTATGAGATCTGAATCCTGGGGACCTATCATAAGCACACCACACATAATCCATAACACACATAATTCATAATGTTCAATCGAGAGTAATCGTATCCTTATCGATAATACGGAATTAAAGAGCAGAGTCCAATCGACTCTCTCTCATTCACGCTCACAACGCCTGCGTCTCTGCATACGATTAATTGCGTTATTCCAATTCACAACACAATCCTCGTCACCGAGGCTCGACCTGATAATCCATAACGACCTGCGTTATCCTAACCACGCCCACTCGCATAAATTAATACAATTGTCTCTCGAATCAGCATAATTTATGCGCATAATTACACTAATTAACATAATTTCGGATAAATTATGCACATTTCAAATTTCATTTAATTTTCATTATTTTCATCAATTTTCATAACACCTATATATACAACATTGGAAGTAACCTGTACAGATAACTCAGGTGAGACCCGTTGTTCTTGTGATACAGGGCAAAGGGTCCTTTTGTGTTTCACGAAGCGTCGGCCTCTGCAGCAACTCATCGTCTTTGCAATAGTGAGCACGCTTGGATCATTCATCAGTTACAAGGCATACCACTTACAAGTTACACGTATAGGAGGAGGTACATTCTCTACAACACGAATTGTAGTTTTGTCTTACGTGTTGACGTAGATTTTGTCTAACTAGGACTAGAAATGTGCCTTGCTGATTCACGTCTGGATGTTTGTTACCTATCGGTTGAAGCAAGCCCCACTGCTGTTGAGACGCTGTGCACCAATAAGGGTCCAAGCATTTTAGGGTGTTCGGCCTGGAAAGTCACGACATTTACGGCACACGAAGGACGCATTCACGCAAGCGCCCCGTGCTCCGTTTTGAAGTTTTAAAATGAAACATCTTTGAATCGTGTTGTGTTTTGAATTAGATGATTGTTGTTTCTTCATTAAAAGCTTATTTCATTTTACATCCGGAAGACTTCATTGAAAAGGACATTTCTTGTGAATTTTCTCTCGTCGTTAAGTAGACGGCCTTGCCGAAGGTTCGGTTCGATGCGGACTTTCACCTGGTAGGGGATTGCGGGATCCAGATGAGGCGACACGGAGCTGCTGGCCGTCTGCAGATCGATTCCAACGTAATCGAGCGTCTGTCCCTGCCCGTCCGTCGTTCGCATGCAGGGGGCGCGTGTAGATTTACAGTGCCCCCTGCGTGAAAACGATAGTGCAGCGTTCATCACGGATAAAGTTGTGCGCTTATATTTTAAATGTTATTCTTTTATAAGGTGATGTTGATATCGAAAACTGACACATAGCCGGCATGCCATAAATAGGAAATTAACTCTGCTTATTCGAATAAATGTATTCATATATGTTGATAAACTGTTTTCAAGCAGATTTTGTGTCTCTAACGGCGACTACAGGGACCACGTGATTGTTTAAAAATGTATTTTGATTATAACTATAATTGCCTGCAATTCGTCATGTGTAGCTTATTTAGACTAAAATTTATTCACTACCCAAAATGTATTTACTTGAAAACATAGAGCTGATATTTATTCTTGTTCTTTCGGTAAAGTCACGTAGAAGGGAAACAATAAAATAACAAAAATATAAAACAATTACATTCTCACGACATTTCGACTGCAACACAAGCAATCATCATCAGGTGTCACACACAGGCACACACAGAGACTCAGGCACACACAGAGATACAGGCACACACACTGTGTACACAGTGTACACACATAGTGTACACACACACACACAGTGTAGACACAGTGTATACACACAGTGTACACACACACAGTGTGTACACACAGAAACAGTGTGTACACACAATAATGTCCACGTTGTAGTTGCTGAGCTCACGCACGCAAGGGGTCTCTGTTCAAGAGATGGAGCAATGGAAAATGAATCTAAATCAACTTAAACTCCATCCCTGCTCTGTGACGTCACCACTCAGCATGACCTCATCGGTGTGAAACGCCAGGGGGAGGTGTGCCTCGCTAGTGACGTCATGTCACCAAGGTATTCACCCCACCCCCGTCCACCGCGCCCTTGAGCGTGACGTCACCTCTGCTTGGTCCCTGCCGATATCTGTTCCGGTACAATCCTTATTTGGGCAAAGCTACGCCCAAGTGACTGGCGGGTCATTAACATAATGTATTTGTGAAAGCCGTCGCGAGTTGATTGGGACGGGTTCAGCACCCACGCCCCCATCCCTCGACATATGGCCCGGACTCATTAACATAATTTATTCAAATTTTGATTTAAAGCTTTCGTGACTGCAGTAATTCATATTCTTAGTTTTTTCGGTAAAGTCACGTTGAAGAGAAACAACAAAATAATAAAATATATATAAAACAATAAAAAATTCTCACGACGTTTCGACCATAACTCAAACGGTCATCTTCAGGTGTGTTGGTTTGCATAAATTTATTTTTAAACGGCGCATTTATTTATTTATTAAAAAAACGTTAGCGTCACGCGCAGCGATTTGGCAGTTTACCCAGGACTAGTCCATCTATATTTTGAAAAGAGGAGGGGGGAGACGAAATTTTGTATAATGTATGCTGTCTGAAAGCCAATGTAAGCGTGAACAATCAATTAAGAACTGAAATGGTTTATCAAATCTTTCCAATGATTGCTAAGATAGAATCCATCTTCTCGGTTGAAATTGTCTCTGTGCTTGTATATGTGGATAGCCTCATGAACGAATCTCTCATGGAAGCCAGATGGCTTACAAAGAACCTCTGTCTTGGAAAAGTCCATAGCATGTGAGCCTACTGAATTAGAACAATGATCTGCTACCGCCGAGGTGTTGGTCCTACCGTGTTTAAGGTCTGCTTTGTGTTCACGAATGCGGTCCGAGACATGGCGTTTGGTTTCTCCAATGTAACTACTACCACAGAGGCAACTTACTTTGTAGACACCAGGGTATTGTATGTCCGGAATCACATCTTTTACAGACGGAACCAGATCACGGATTTTATGTAATGTGTTGAAACGGACCTGGATCTTGTGTTTATTCAAGATTTTGGAGATCTTTTTTGTGATCCCAGCAATGTAGGGTAAAGTGATGGTTTTGAAAGGCTCCTCAAGAGGGTTCTTCTTCATGGTTTGAGTGATAGCTTTGCGGATTGTATAGTCGGAGTAACCATTAGCCCTAAGAGCTTGGTGTACGTGCTTGAGTTCACTGCTTATGTGTTCCTGGTCGGATATGCATTGGGCTCTATGATACAGAGTCTTGATGAGAGAATTCTTCTGTGATGGATGGTGGTGGGAATCCGGTTTCAGATAAGCATCCGTATGGGTATCTTTCCTGTAGACAGAGTGGCTCATTGAACCATCAGGTCTCTTTTTAATTAGGACATCCAAAAGTTACATTGGAGAAACCAAACGCCATGTCTCGGACCGCATTCGTGAACACAAAGCAGACCTTAAACACGGTAGGACCAACACCTCGGTGGTAGCAGATCATTGTTCTAATTCAGTAGGCTCACATGCTATGGACTTTTCCAAGACAGAGGTTCTTTGTAAGCCATCTGGCTTCCATGAGAGATTCGTTCATGAGGCTATCCACATATACAAGCACAGAGACAATTTCAACCGAGAAGATGGATTCTATCTTAGCAATCATTGGAAATATTTGATAAACCATTTCAGTTCTTAATTGATTGTTCACGCTTACATTGGCTTTCAGACAGCAAACATTATAAAAAATTTCGTCTCCCCCCTCCTCTTTTCAAAATATATATGGACTAGTCCTGGGTAAACTGCCAAATCGCTGCGCGTGACGCTAACGTTTTTTTTATAAATAAATAAATGCGCCGTTTAAAAATAAATTTATGCAAACCAACACACCTGAAGATGACCGTTTGAGTTATGGTCGAAACGTCGTGAGAATTTTTTTATTGTTTTATATATATTTTATTATTTTGTTGTTTCTCTTCAACGTGACTTTACCGAAAAAACTAAGCATATAATTTATTCAGTTACAGAGCCGCTCGTGGGAGGGGAGTGTCTTGTACCCCGGACATGACGTCATGTCACCTGCAGCTGCCGCGTGACGTCACGAGGTAACAGGAAGCGATCGCTTCGCTCTTGCACTGAAATCCGAGGTGAGAAATTATCGTGTTGGTGGTCGTGGTTGTCGTGGTGTTGGTGGTTGTTGTTGTTTACCAAGGTAGAGCCTCGCTCTCTCTCGTAGGGATGTCAGTTGAGTAGCAGCGAGCATGGGAATCGATGTCCAGGTTGGAACTTTACAACGCGGGGCCTTGCCTCCTGCCCTCGCCTGATTGCGTTCACTTTAATTATCTCGCTTAAGTTTAATTTGTCTTCACCCGGCTCGCCACTTTGTAACTTTGTTTTATTGTAAATATTTACGCAGTTTTTATTTTCTTTTGTTAGCAGGCCAAGCCCGCTTGAGCTGCTATACCGCTCTTGTTATCAGAAGCGACCTGCCCACAACAACACAAGGTGAGGCTTTGTCAACGTGTGTGAATGTTTTGACTTAAAACTTTGGTGACTGTAGGTATTAATATTCTTGGTTCTTTCGGTAAAGTCACGTAGATAGAAAATGTAATAAAAATAAATTGTAAATAAAGCAAAAAAACTCACGTTTTGATCGCAACACAAGTGGTCTTTATTTAATGTAATTGTATGATCTGTTATTGTTTTTTTCTATCTACATAACTTTACCGAAAGAAACAAGAATACATGTGTCAATGTCTATCGGTCAAAGACGCTCAGCGGAGAGATGCGCAAACTCCAAATATACAGCAGGCGTCAGGGTCGGGATCGAACCCATGACTTCCTGTATACCAGGTGAGGTAGTTAACATCTCACCACGGAGAGAGACACGCAAACTCCAGTTAGCCTCGGATATGTTCACTGATCCTCGATTAATTACTTGGTGGAGTGAGAAAGCATTGATGCCGAGCAGATGAAGGTGGCCAGCATGATTCTAGACACGCCACTGCCAGTGTGTGACAGTGTCAAGTTTGTGTTTGAAGTAAAGTCTATTAACTCTATTGAACACGGAAGTTATATCAAAAAAATAGTTTATTTTTGTTTTCCTCTGGAACTCTTTGTAAGAATGGAAACTGGAGGTGAACACAGCACACACATTCAGCTGAAGTCGGATCTGTTCATCCCAGCATTCAAGGACATCTGAGCCTGGATTCACACCTCTAAGTTGCGATTGAACATTAATTTCTGCATTTCTGCATAACACAAATAGTATTGTTTTCAACACCCTTTGCTATGTCAGCTGAATTTAGCTTTCATAAATATTCCTTTTGTAGTCAGACAGCCGAAATTGTGTGCTTAGAGTTTTGAGTTAACATTCATCTTGATGATATGAAGGCTTCCAGGCATATTAATGACATTTTCCCTCTCATTGTGTGCCATAGCAGCCCGTGGAGAGAAACCCTTCAGGTGCACTCTGTGTGGGAAGGCATTTGCACGTTCATCAAATCTGATGAATTTGGGAAACTTTTTCACTACATCATGAATATATTAATAAGTATAGACGTGTAAGTCACGTGTGCATTCCTCTGTGCCTGACGTGTAGATGGTGTGGATATTCTTTTTTTATGTCTGCAGCTGACGCTTCCTCTGCAGAATTGGTCTGATGGAGCAAAGGCAGTCAGCGCAGCTCGGTACGACAAGTCAACAATGCGACCAGCGTGCATACAGCACGGACCGGACTGGAAATTTGACACGGCACCAGAGAAGTCACACAGGAGAGAAACCCTTCAAATGTACTGTGTGTGGGAAGGCATTTTTATGGTCATCTACTCTTAAAAAACACCAGAGAATACACACAGGAGAGAAACCCTTCAAGTGTACTCTGTGCGGCAAGGCATTTTCAGATTCATGTTATCTTGTAATACACCAGAGAACACACACGGGAGAGAAACCCTTCAAGTGCAGTGTTTGTGGGAAGGCATTTTCACGGTCATCTGCTCTTAAAAAACACCAGAAAACACACACAGGAGAGAAACCCTTCAAGTGTACTCTGTGCGGAAAGGCGTTTTCAGATTCATATAATCTTGTAACACACCAGAGAACACACACGGGAGAGAAACCCTTCAAGTGCACTCTGTGTGGGATCGCGTTTGCACAGTCACCACATCTTAAAGTACACCAGATAACACACACGGGAGAGAAACCCTTCAAGTGCAGTGTGTGTGGGAAGACATTTTCAGATTCATATAATCTTGTAAAACACCAGAGAACACACACGGGAGAGAAACCCTTCAGGTGCACGATGTGCGGGATGGTGTTTACACATTCATATCTTCTCGTAATACACCAGAGAACACACACGGGAGAGAAACCCTTCAAGTGCAGTGTTTGTGGGAAGGCATTTTCACGGTCATCTGCTCTTAAAAAACACCAGAGAACACACACAAGAGAGATACCCTTCAAGTGCAGTGTGTGTGCGAAGACATTTTCAGATTCATGTAATCTTGTAAAACACCAGAGAACACACACAGGAGAGAAGCCCTTGAAGTGTGCTCTGTGCGGGAAGGCGTTTGCACGTTCATCATATCTTGAAGTACACCAGAGAACACACACGGGAGAGAAACCCTTCAAGTGCAGTGTGTGCGTGAATAGATTTGGACAGTCATCTACTCTTGTAAAACACCAGAGAACACACACAGGAGAGAAACCCTTCAAGTGTACTCTGTGCAGAAAGCCGTTTGCAGATTCATCAACTCTTCGAAGACACCAGAGAACACAGAAGCATCAGAAGATCCACAAGGAGTGGAGTCTGAAATCAGCTTGTGAAAGTCAAAGTGCCGCAATGAGCCCATCCCTCATGAAACACGAACCGGACGAAAATCCCATCTTGGACACTTTTAAAGGTATAAAGGTGAAATATGAAGAGGTGAAGGTGAAATGTGAAGAAGTGATGAGCGAAGAAGTGAAGGTAAAATGTGAAGATGAAGATTCAACTTCAAAATGGGACCTTCACATCGTGAAGCAGGAGAAGAACTCTGACTGTGAGTCAGAGTGAGGCAACTCCCAGCAGTTTGTGGAAGTGGAGGTGTGGGTGGACTTGCTCCTATACAATACAAAGTCAAGTGGAGACCCGGTAGATGTGTAAGCCAGAGACGATGTCGCTACAATAGATGCACCTTTGTCACAGGCCTTTAATGACAAGAACGTGAAGTTGAACACTTTGTGGGCCCGTGGGTTGGGTAGATCTCTAACCAGGAGCAAGAGCCAATAAGCTCACAAGCATTCACTATGTTGTCATAATAATTGCTTTTACATGGTGCTTGCTTAATCGCCTCAGCAACTCGGAGTTTTGTGTCGTACCTCGTCTGAAACACTCAAAGAGCATCCCCAAGTAGCAGCTGCCCCTGTGTGGTACAAGGTGGTGGCCCTGCACCGGCCTGCATGTGGACAAGAGCCTGTCAGTAGGGGGCGATGATTGATGTGTCATCTCAGTTGTGTAGTTTGTAGGTAATGTTTAGAATTTGCTGCATTTTCTCTCAGACGCCAGCATGCAATGGCCAAACTCGTTTTGAATGACACAATAGTATGTTTTACATACACTGTGAAGCAGACTGTGCATTTTTTTTAAAGCTTCTTGTTAATACGATGTAACGTGATGCAGTATATTTCACTGCAGTAATCCAATTTTGTTAATATGCCTGTTAATAATTTAGAATGAATACTTGTTTGATTTTGTGCATACATGTAACATTTGATCTGTAAGGGTCAAACATTGAATAAGTGATGTTAGGACAAAGTGTGTGTGTCTGTTTGGAAGTAACTTGTACAGAGAACTCAGGTGGGACCCGTTGTTCTTGTGATACAGGTCAAATGGTGTTTGTGTGTTCCACGAATCATCTGGAGCAACGCATTGTCTTTTAAATAGGTAGCACCCTCGGATCATTCATCAGTTACAAGGCATACCACTTAAAAGTTACACGTATAGGAGAAGGTACATTCTCTACAACACGAATTGTAGTTTTATGTGTTGACGTAGATTTTGTCTAACTAGGACTAGAAATGTGTCTTGCTGATTGACGTCTGGATGTTCGTACCTATCGGTTGAAGCAAACCCCACTGCTGTTGTTGAGACGCTGTGCACCAATAAGGGTCCAACACATTGACGGCCTTCAGGCCAGGAAAGTCACAACATTTGCACACGAAGGACGCATTCACGCAAGTACCCCGTGCTCCGTTTTGAAGTTTTAAAATGAAACATCTTTGAATTGTGTTGTGTTTTGAATTAGATGATTTTATTTCCTCATTAAAAGCTTGTATCAATTTACATCTGGAAGACTTCATTGAAAAGGACATTTCGTGTGAATTTTCTCTCGTCATTAAGTAGATGGCCTTGCCGGGGGTTCGGACACAAACTGTACACACAGTGTACACACAGTGTGCACACACACAGTGTACACACATACAGTGTATACACAGTGTACAAACACACAGTGTGCACACACACAGTGTACACACAATGTACACACAGTGCACACACAGTGTACACTCTGTGTGTGCACACAGAGTGTACACACACTGTACACACAGTATACACAGTGCACACACAGTATACACAGTGTACACACAATGTACACATTGTACACACAGTGTACACAGACACAGTGTACACACAGTTTATACAGTGTACACACACAATGTATACACATAGTGTACACACACAATGTGCACACACACAGTGTACACACACAGTGACACAACAACAACCGCCATTCGCCACTAAGTGGCGGTGACGTCACCACGACGCTTGTGCCAGGCACAGTGACACACAAAGACAAAGATCCCCCGTATAGCCTTAACAGACTGTAGGGGCAAGTGCTGTTAGCGAGCACCTATGAAGGCCGGAACGGTACACGAGGGGGTGGGTGGCCAGCACCACGCCCGACCGCCTTTGTCTCCCTAGTGGCGATGTTTACACCACACCAGGTACTCAGTGACAGCGACACACAGTGACACAGTGACACACACAGTGACACATGGTGTACACATACACAGTGTACACACACACGGTGTATACACAATGTCCACGTTATGAGACCTCCATTGCCAGAAACAAGATATAGGAATAGGTTTTACCCTTTTAACTGGCACAAAAACTGACACCTTTATTCAAGGCATCATGTTTGCAATGACCACAACACAAGCAGTCAAAACGCAAACAAGAAAGACAACTCTGATAATAATATGCACTGTCTCGGGTGTGGACCAATCAAATTCAAGGACAGTGCATATTATCAGGGTTGTCTTTATTGTTTGCGTTTTGACTGCTTGTGTTGTGGTCATTGCAAACATGATGCCTTGAATAAAGGTGTCAGTTTTTGTGCCAGTTAAAGGGGTAAAACCTATTCCTATAATGTCCACGTTGTTGCTGAGCTCACACACCCAAGGGAGGGAGCAATAGAAAATGAATCTAAATCAACTTAAACTCCAACTCTGTGACGTCACCACTCTCCATTACCTCATCGGCGTGAATCGCCAGTGGGAGGTGTACCTCGCTAGGGACGTCATGTCACCAAAGTATTCACCCCTCCCCTGTCCACCGCGCCCTTGAGCGTGACGTCACCTCCACTTGGGTCACTGCCGATATCGTTCCAGTGGCAATCCTTATTTGGGCAAAGCTACGCCCAGTGACTGGCGGCTCATTAGCATAATGTATTCGTTAAAGCCGTCGCGAGTTGCGACGGGTTCAGCGCCGACGCCCCCATCCCTCGACGTGTGGGCCGGCCTCATTAACATACTTTATTCAGTTGGAGAGCCGCTCGTGGGAGGGAAGTGACGTCATACTACTTCCTGCTGTCGCGAGGTAACAGGAAGCTGCCGTGTGCGCGCTTGCACTGAAATCCGAGGTGAGAAAGTCTCTTTGCGATTGTGGTTGTTGTGGTTGTGGTTGTTGTTTACCAAGGTAGAGCCTCTCTCTCGTAGGGATGTCAGTCGAGTAGCAGCGAGCATGGGAATCGATGTCCAGGTTGGAACTTTACAACGCGGGGCCTAGCCACGCGGGGCCTTGCCTCCTGCCCTCGCCTGATTGCGTTTACTTTAATTATCTCGCTTAAGTTTAATTTGTCTTCACCCGGCTCGCCACTTTGTAACTTTGTTTTATTGTCAATATTCACGCAGTTTTTATTTTCGTTCTTTTGTTAGCAGGCCAAGCCCGCTTGAGCTGCTATACCGCTCTTGTTATCAGAAGCGACCTGCCCACAACTACACAAGGTGAGGCTTTGTCAACGTGTGTGAATGTTTTGACTTAAAACTTTGGTGACTGCAGGAATTAATATTCTTGGTTTATTCGGTAAAGTCACGTAGATAGAAAATTTAATGAAAATAACATTGTAAAAATAACTAATAATTGTAAATAAAGCAAAAAACCCACGTCGTTTTGATCGCAACACAAGTGGTCTTTATTTAATGTAATTGTATTATCTGTTAATCTTATTTTCTGTCCACGTAACTTTACAGAAAGAACCAAGAATACGTGTGTCAATGTCTATCGGTCAAAGACGCTAAACGGAGTGACGCGCAAACTCCAAATATACAGCAGGCGTCAGCGTCGGGATCGAACCCACGACTTCCTGTATACCAGGTGAGGTAGTTAACATCTCACGACGGAGAGAGACACGCAAACTCCAGTTAGCCTCGGCTATGTTCGTTGATCCTCAATTACTTGGTGCAGTGAGGAAGCATTCATGCCAAGCAGATGAAGGTGGCCAGGCGTGATTCTAGACACACCACCGCCTGTTTACCCAGTGACAGTGTACAGTTTGTGTTTGCAGTAACGTCTATTAAATCTGTTGAACACGGAGGTTATATCATAACAATAGTTTACTTTTGTTTTCCTCTGGAACTCTTTTTAAGAATGGAAACAGGAAGTTAACACAGCACACACATGCAGCTGAAGTCGGAACTGTTCATCCCAGCATTTAAGGACATCTGAGCCTGGATTCACACCTCTAAGTTGCGATTGAACATTAATTTATGCATTTCTGCCTAACACAAATAGTATTGTTTTCAAAATCCTTTGCTATGTCAGCTGAATTTAGCTCTCATAAATATTCCGTTTGTAGCCAGACAGCCGAAATTGTGTACTCGGAGTTTTGGGTGAACATTCATTTTGAAGATACGAGGACTTCCAGGCATGTTTATAACCATTTGCCCTCTCATTGTGTGCCATCACAGCCCTGTGATGAATTTGGGAAACGTTTTTACTACATCATAAATATATTAATATAGACGTGTAAGTCACATGTGACTATATATGCATTCCTCTGTGCCTCGATACTGTCGTGTAGATGGTGTGGATATTATTTTTTTCTATCTGCAGCTGGCGCTGGTCTGATGGAGGAAAGGCAGTCAGCGCAGCTCGGTACGACAAGTCAACAATGCGACCAGCGTGCATACAGCACGGATCGGACTGGAAATTTGACACAGCACCAGAGAACTCACACAGGAGAGAAACCCTTCAAGTGCACTGTGTGTGGGAAGACATTTGCTTGGCCATCAGTTCTTCAGACCCACCATAGAACACACAAGGGAGTGAAACCCTTCGGGTGCACGGTGTGCGGAAAGGCGGCGGTGGTGGTAGCAGTCCTGACGTGGCACTGTTCCTCCTCAAGGTGCTTCTCCTCCAAGAGGCGCTTCTCCTCCTTGACGCTCTTCATGTTGGTGAGACACTTCTTCTCCTCCTCCTCATCCTCCTCCAGACGGTTCTCTTCAAGACACTTCATTTCGCAAAGACGCTTCGCATCCGTGAAGCACTTCCCTTTAACGAGGCGCCTCTTGAGGAGATAGTCTCGGAAGCACTTCTCCTCTTTGCGGCAGTTCACCCTGGCAAGCCACTGCACCTCAAATAGGCGCTCCTCTACCATGAGGCGTTTCTCCGTTGCAAGGTCCTTCTCCTCCTGGAGATGCTTCACCCTGCGGAAGTCTTTCAACTCCCCAATTATCTTCTGTTCAAGCAAAGATAACCACAGGAATATTCAGACATGCACATGCAAATACATACTCACACATCTGTGTACAGATGCAGACATCCACGTTCACTCATTCAAACTTGGTTAGCACACACATGAATATACACAATCACCTGATGTTAACATAAGGCCTTATCCATCAATACTTTGATCACATTGTACGTGTAGCCATAACGTCTAAATATCCCAAACCCCTACAGAATCAAAATCCATGTTACATCCTCAAATATCCTCACAAACCCCATACATGCACTTAAGGCTGTGATCGACTGTGAAGATTTGATATATGTTGGCAACAATCATCACTGGCAATAGTTTCCACATGTTCCACTTTAACGATCAGGAAGCCCATAATGATGACAAATTTCACTGCAGTGCCCATAATGGGCAACTGGAATGGCAACTTCCAATCAACTAACATAAATAATTAATGTGACTGATTTATATCATTCTGTCTTCATTGTTAATAAATGACCACTTCAAGTGCTTGCATGAGTGGGATGGTCGAGAGATTGGGTGATGGTGTTGGGAGATGGTGTTGTTTTATGAAGAAGTGAAGTAGTGGAATGTTCTAGAGAGATGGTGTCTTGTGATGGTATAGAGACATGATGAGGCTCTATGATGGAGTATTTAAATGATGGTGGTGTGGTGTGATGAGAAAGGTGATGTGGAGAGATGGTTTAGTGATATTTTGGTGTGATGGTGTGATGACACAGTGTGCTAGTTTTGGAGAGAATGTTGTGTTTGACCCCACAGATCCCATACACACCTTTGGGGAGCGATGCTTGTAACCTTGACCTGGGAAAGGGTCCACATCCATAATGTCCCCCCATGAGGTCGACTGGCAAGACGACTCCCGGCCTACGAAGAACAGAAAATTCATTCAAAGGACGAGTAATGAATTAGAGAACGAAGGACATGGAGTTTCACAGAACTAATTTTAAGATCCCTGTAATTACCTCTTAGCACACAACAGGACCTGCTATTGAGAAATATTCATCACGTAGCAGTAAAACTTTACAAGTCATTTTTTTTGTGGGCATGCTGAGACTATTAAATGCATAAGCTTGAGACATCTGTTTAAACAAGGATGGCTGAAACTCAGATCTAAACCCATCGTCTCTGCCACACTCGATCATTACGTCTTCCCATCACCACCAAGCCATGTCTACTAAAATTAATTGATCAAGGACCCTCCTCTGCATATAAGCCACGTGATGCAGGTATCAGGGAACTTACCCTCATAGTCATCCAAGATCTCAGCCCACTTGATTTGTCCGTCCATGTTACAAAGGAGTAGATTCTGTTTGAAGTTGGATGGTCTGGGGAGGTTGGAACAACGCTCGGATTTAGCAACAATTTGAATCACTGATCCTCTCAATTATTACATATTTGACCACTCACTGGACCAATCCAATCACTTCCCTGCCAGTTGCCTTCAAGCCCACTCACTCGCTTGTTTGCCCACTCATGCGTGTGTCCATCACTCATTCATCCACCAGCACCAACATGTTTATTCCAACTGCCCATTGCATTAAACATAATCGCCAGACTTAATTATATTTAATCTCTAATCCAGACATGCATCTAAATGTACACCCTATTTGTATTAATCGAATATATGATCAAGCCCCTCCCCCCCCCCCCCTGGTGATTTCATAAAGCAGTGCCTCATCAAAGTCACAGAAATAATGTGCCCGGAAAAAGTGCAGGATTTCAACAGCGTGAGCTTATGCAGAAATACAGTGATGCAGAGAATCGAGGACTTGTCAGCTAACTTGAAACTTCAGCTGAGAGACAAAGCTTGTGCTTTTGATTTTTACTCGATAGCATGCGATGAGAGCACATGCCACAGACACCGCGCAGCTGTTAATTTTTTTGCGGGGAGTAGATGATAATTTTTGCTGTCCGGAGGAACTGCTTGATATGATGAGCATAAAAGGCACGACGGGTAGAGATATTTTTGAAGCTGTGTCAGAGGCAGTTGAAAAGATGGGGCTTAAATGGGACAAGCTCTGTGGAGTAACAACGGATGGAGCTCCGGCCATGACGGGCGAGCGCAAAGGAATGGCATCGATGGTGTGCGCCAAGGTAAAAGAGAGCCTAGGTGAGGCTTTTAGGATGCACTGTATAATCCACTAAGAAGCACTGTGTGCCAAGACTGTCCAGCTGGGCGATGTGATGAACACCGTTGTAAAAAATGTCAACATAATTCGAGCTAGAGGACTGTACCACAGAGAATTTCAAGCTTTCCTATCTGATGTGGATGCTGAATACGGGGATGTACTCTACCACTCTGATGTGCGCTGGCTCAGCCACGGCTCTGTGCTGCAGCGGTTTCATTCGCTGAGATCAGAAATCGACCAGTTTTTGAAAGAGAAGGGCCGAACTCTTCATGAACTGAGTGACCCTCTGTGGCTGGCAGACCTGGCATTTTTAGTTGATCTTACTCATCATTTGAATACACTGAACAAGAACTTACAAGGCAAAGAACAGCTGGTGCCACACCTGTATGCGCACATGAAAGCCTTCTGTGTGAAGCTCCGCCTGTTTGAGACACAACTACGAAGCTTTAATGCTGCACACTTCCCTGCGCTGTCTGAAATCAAGTCTGCTTTTCCAAAGGACGACCTTTCTGATAAAAAGGAGAAATGTCTGTGATTGTATCTCTCGTGACAGAATTCAACCAGCGTTTCCAAGATTTTTCTGTCATTGAAAAACAAATCAAGCTGTTCTCGACCCCCTTCCTGGTGGATGCAGAAGAAGTGGAAGAGAGTCTGCAGTTAGAACTGATTGAAATGCAATGTGATGATTCTCTGAAGAGTCAACATCAGCTTCTCTCCCTCCCTGACTTCTATCAGAGTTTGGATAATGCCAAGTTTCCTCTGATGAGATGCCACACAGAAAGAATGATGAGCCTATATGCTTAGTTTTTTTCGGTAAAGTCACGTTGAAGAGAAACAACGTGACTTTACCGAAAAAACTAAGAATATGAATTACTGCAGTCACGAAAGCTTTAAATCAAAATGATGAGCCTGTTCGGCTCAACATACATATGTATGTTAAATCAGAACAAAAGCAGACTGAGAACCAGAATGACTGATAGCCATCTCTGTGAAGTCCTTCGTGTCTCAACCACCAAACTTTCTCCTGACATGTCAGCCATCCTTCAATCCAAAGGACAGCATCACTGCTCCCACTGAGTGCAATGTTCTTCACATTATAGGTGAGTTAGAAATACACACAGTATTCATGTGTCAATGTCACCTCTAGTGTGTGGCCCGGCCTTTTGTTTATTTTTCTGTATTTGGCCCTCACTAAAAAAACTTTGGACACCCCTGGTGTAGTGTATAGTAGTGTAGTGTATAGTGGAGTGTATAGTGTAGTGTATAGTGTAGTGTATAGTTTAGTATACTAGTTATCACGTGACTAGTGTAGCTAGCCAGGTGGTGACCACACTAGTGCGTGCATCTCCACTCGTCCGTGTCTGCAAGTAAGCGCTCGTGTGTGTATGTGCACCCGCGTGTTTGTTCGTGTCTGCATGTACGCACACTGTTGCACGTGGTTCGCTCGTGTGGGTGTGTAGTGGAACGCACTGCTCATGAAAACGTTGCCTCGTTACGCGGTAAATGCTGCGGCACAACAGGAGGGAACTGCAGGGATGAGGCTCTCCACTCTTGATGCCGTGAATTAAAACAGCGCCAGGGTGGAGCGTCCCGTCCCTACAGCTCGTAGCTGTGACGGAGCGAGAGTGATCAGCGGACAGCCACCATGGTTGCCAGGTAAGGGGAGACTTCACCCGGAACTCTCCTCCACACGTGTTCCCCTTGAACATTGTCGCAAGAAACATACGATCAG
This sequence comes from Petromyzon marinus, assembly GCF_048934315.1. Taxonomy (NCBI): domain Eukaryota; kingdom Metazoa; phylum Chordata; class Hyperoartia; order Petromyzontiformes; family Petromyzontidae; genus Petromyzon; species Petromyzon marinus. The sequence goes on along the minus strand of NW_027422950.1, from coordinate 103,815 downwards.
GAATCTTTAAAATATCCGACCTTTGTTGTTCCGCAAGAATATTAACGCTCAAACTCGCATCGAAACTCTTCATGAATTCACTTGGTCAAACAGTTCAGGTACTCGGCAAAGCATTTCACCACCTGGTATGTAACAGTTAAACAATCTACTCCAAATCAACACCGAAATGTCAAATTATCATCCACCGTTGACTTCCACATCGATGGAAGCCATTTACCATGACGTCCAAGCCATTAAACACCGGAACAACGAACGTGCCATTCAAGTACATCTTGAAACCCATTATCTGAAGTTGTTTGTATTAAACAATAACTAAATAATAGAAACACGTTTACAATATTGAGCGAAGTTATAGTCACGGACTTTTTACAACTTTAGCTCAACAGGACCACAAAAGCTCGGATGTGGTGCATAATAAATGAATCAATCTGATTGAAATCATGAACTGGCCAAACACTTTTCGATTTCAACATCACCTTATACAAGAATAACATTTTAAATATAAACGCACAACTTTATCTATCTGTGATGAGCGCTGCACTTTCCGTTGTTTTCATGCAGGGGGCGCTGCAAACCTACGCACCCCCTGCATGGACGACGGAGGCGCAGGGACAGACGTTCGATTACGTTGGAATCGATCTGCAGACGGCGGTCTTCTCGCACGGCCAGCTCCGTGTCGCCTTATCTCGATCCCGCAATCCCAAACAGGTGAAAGTCCGCATCGAACCGAACCCCCGGCAAGGCCGTCTACTTAACGATGAGAGAAAATTCACACGAAATGTCCTTTTCAATGAAGTCTTCCAGATGTAAATTGATACAAGCTTTTAATGAGGAAATAAAATCATCTAATTCAAAACACAACACAATTCAAAGATGTTTCATTTTAAAACTTCAAAACGGAGCATGGGGCACTTGCGTGAATGCGTCCTTAGTGTGCAAATGTTGTGACTTTCCTGGCCTGAAGGCCGTCAATGTGTTGGACCCTTAAATGGTGCACAGCGTCTCAACAACAGCAGTGGGGTTTGCTTCAACCGATGGTTACGAACATCCAGACGTGAATCAGCAAGGTGCATTTCTAGTCCCAGTTAGACAAAATCTACGTCAACATGTAAGACAAAACTACAATTCGTGTTGTAGAGAATGTACCTCCTCCTATACGTGTAACTTTTAATTGGTATGCCTTGTAACTGATGAATGATCCGAGCGTGCTACCTATTTCAAAGACAATGAGTTGCTCCAGATGCTTCGTGGAACACAAAAACACCATTTGACCTGTATCACAAGAACAACAGGTCTCACCTGAGTTCTCTGTACAGGTTACTTTCAAACACACACACACACTTTGTCCTAACATCACTTATTCAATGTTTGACCCTTACAGATCAAATGTTACAAGTATGCACAAAATCAGACAAGTATACATTCTAAATTATTGACAGGCATATTAACAAAATTGGATTACTTCAGTGAAATATACTGCATCACGTTACATCGTATTAAGAAGTTTTTAAAAAAAAGTTGCAGTCCTCTTCACAGTGCATGTAAAACATACTATTGTGTCATTCAAAACGAGTAGGCCATTGCATGCTGGCATCTGAGTGAAATTGTAGCAAATTCTAAACATTACCTACAAACTACACAACTGAGATGACACATCAATCATCGCCCCCTACTGACAGGCTCTTGTCCACATGCAGGCCGGTGCAGGGCCACCACCTTGTGCCACACAGGGGCAGCTGCTACTTGGGGATGCTCTTCGAGTGTTTCAGAAGAGGTACGACACAAAACTCCGAGTTGCTGAGGCGATTAAGCAAGCACCGTGTAAAAGCAATTATGATAACATAGTGAATGCTTGGGAGCTTATTGGCTCTTGCTCCTGGTTAGAGATCTACCCAACCCACAGGCCCACAAAGTGTTCAACTTCACATTCTTGTCATTAAAGGCCTGTGACAAAGGTGCATCTATTGTAGCGACATCGTCTCTGGCTTACACATCTACCGGGTCTCCACTTGACTTTGGATTGTCTCGGAGGAAGTCCACCCACACCTCCACTTCCACAAACTGCTGGGAGTTGCCTCGCTATGCCTCACAGTCAGAATTCTCCTCCTGCTTCACGTTGCCTCCATTGATGTGAAGGTCCCATTTTGGAATTTAATCTTCATCTTCACATTTCACCTTCACTTCTTCCCTCTTCACCATCACCTCTTCATATTTCACCTCGATACCTTTAAGAGTGTCCAAGCTGGGATTTTTGTCCGGTTCTTGTTTCATGAGGGATGGGCTTATTGTGGCACTTTGACTTTCACAAGCTGATTTCAGATTCCACTCCTTGCAGATCTTCTGATGCTTCCGTGTTCTCTGGTGTGATGACTGTGCAAACATCATCCCACACAGAGTGTACCTCAAGGGTTTCTCTCCTGTGTGTTCTCTGGTGTACTTGAAGATTTGATGAATGTGCAAATGCCTTCCCGCACACACTGCACTTGAAGGGTTTCTCTCCCGTGTGTACTCTGGTGTTTTTTAAGAGCAGATGAATGTGAAAATGCCTTCCTACAAACACTGCACTTGAAGGGTTTCTCTCCCGTGTGTGTTCTCTGGTGTGATTTAAGACCAGATGACTGTGAAAATGCCTTCCCACACACACTGCACTTGAAGGGTGTCTCTCCCGTGTGTGTTTTCTGGTGTGTTTTAAGAGCAGATGACTGTGAAAATGTCTTCCCACACACACTGCACTTGAAGGGTTTCTCTCTCGTGTGTGTTGTCTGGTGTTTTTTAAGAGCAGATGACCGTGAAACTGTCTTCCCACAAACACTGCACTTGAAGGGTTTCTCTCCCGTGTGTTCTCTGGTGTTTTATTAGATGAATCTGGAAATGCCTTCCCATACACACTGCACTTGAAGGGTTTCTCTCCCGTGTGTGTTCTCTGGTGTTTTTTAAGAGCAGATGACCGTGAAACTGTCTTCCCACAAACACTGCACTTGAAGGGTTTCTCTCCCGTGTGTTCTCTGGTGTTTTATTAGATGAATCTGGAAATGCCTTCCCATACACACTGCACTTGAAGGGTTTCTCTCCCGTGTGTGTTCTCTGGTGTTTTTTAAGAGTAGATGAATCTGAAAATGTCTTCCCACACACACTGCACCTGAAGGGTTTCTCTCCCGTGTGTGTTCTCTGGTGTGTTTTAAGAGTAGATGAATCTGAAAATGTCTTCCCACACACACTGCATTTGAAGGGTTTCTCTCCCGTGTGTTCTCTGGTGTGTTTTAAGAGCAAATGAACCTGAAAATGTCTTCGGACACACACTGCACCTGAAGGGTTTCTCTCCCGTGTGTGTTCTCTGGTGTTTTTTAAGAGTAGATGAATCTGAAAATGTCCTCCCATACACACTGCACTTGAAGGGTTTCTCTCCCGTGTGTGTTCTCTGGTGTGTTTTAAGAGCAAATGAATCTGAAAATGTCTTCCCACACACGCTGCACTTGAAGGGTTTCTCTCCCGTGTGTGTTCTCTGGTGTGTTTAAGAGCAAATGAATCTGAAAATGCCTTCCCACACACACTGCACTTGAAGGGTTTCTCTCCCGTGTGTGTTCTCTGGTGTCTTTGAAGGTGAGATGAATCTGAAAATGCCTTCCCACACACACTGCACTTGAAGGGTTTCTCTCCCGTGTGTGTTCTCTGGTGTGTTTTAAGAGCAAATGAATCTGAAAATGCCTTCCCACACACACTGCACTTGAAGGGTTTCTCTCCCGTGTGTTCTCTGGTGTTTTTTAAGAGTAGATGAATCTGAAAATGCCTTCCCACACACACTGCACTTGAAAGGTTTCTCTCCCGTGTGTGTTCTCTGGTGTGTTTTAAAAGCAGATGAATCTGAAAATGTCTTCCCACACACACTGCACTTGAAGGGTTTCTCTCCCGTGTGTGTTCTCTGGTGAATTTTAAGAGCAGATGACTGTGAAAATGCCTTCCCACACACAGTGCACTTGAAGGGTTTCTCTCCCGTGTGTGTTGTCTGGTGTTTTTTAAGAGCAGATGACCGTGAAACTGTCTTCCCACAAACACTGCACTTGAAGGGTTTCTCTCCCGTGTGTTCTCTGGTGTTTTATTAGATGCATCTGGAAATGCCTTCCCATACACACTGCACTTGAAGGGTTTCTCTCCCGTGTGTGTTCTCTGGTGTTTTTTAAGAGTAGATGAATCTGAAAATGTCTTCCCACACACACTGCACCTGAAGGGTTTCTCTCCCGTGTGTGTTCTCTGGTGTTTTTTAAGAGCAGATGAATCAGAAAATGTCTTCCCACACACACTGCACAAGAAGGGTTTCTCTCCCGTGTGTGTTCTCTGGTGTGTTTTAAGAGCAGATGACCATGAAAATGTCTTCCCACACACACTGCACCTGAAGGGTTTCTCTCCCGTGTGTGTTCTCTGGTGTGTTTTAAGAGTAGATGAATCTGAAAATGTCTTCCCACACACACTGCATTTGAAGGGTTTCTCTCCCGTGTGTTCTCTGGTGTGTTTTAAGAGCAAATGAACCTGAAAATGTCTTCGGACACACACTGCACCTGAAGGGTTTCTCTCCCGTGTGTGTTCTCTGGTGTTTTTTAAGAGTAGATGAATCTGAAAATGTCCTCCCACACACACTGCACTTGAAGGGTTTCTCTCCCGTGTGTGTTCTCTGGTGTGTTTTAAGAGCAAATGAATCTGAAAATGTCTTCCCACACACACTGCACTTGAAGGGTTTCTCTCCCGTGTGTGTTCTCTGGTGTGTTTAAGAGCAAATGAATCTGAAAATGCCTTCCCACACACACTGCACTTGAAGGGTTTCTCTCCCGTGTGTGTTCTCTGGTGTCTTTGAAGGTGAGATGAATCTGAAAATGCCTTCCCACACACACTGCACTTGAAGGGTTTCTCTCCCGTGTGTGTTCTCTGGTGTGTTTTAAGAGCAAATGAATCTGAAAATGCCTTCCCACACACACTGCACTTGAAGGGTTTCTCTCCCGTGTGTTCTCTGGTGTTTTTTAAGAGTAGATGAATCTGAAAATGCCTTCCCACACACACTGCACTTGAAAGGTTTCTCTCCCGTGTGTGTTCTCTGGTGTTTTTTAAGAGTAGATGAATCTGAAAATGTCCTCCCACACACACTGCACTTGAAGGGTTTCTCTCCCGTGTGTGTTCTCTGGTGTGTTTTAAGAGCAAATGAATCTGAAAATGTCTTCCCACACACACTGCACTTGAAGGGTTTCTCTCCCGTGTGTGTTCTCTGGTGTGTTTAAGAGCAAATGAATCTGAAAATGCCTTCCCACACACACTGCACTTGAAGGGTTTCTCTCCCGTGTGTGTTCTCTGGTGTCTTTGAAGGTGAGATGAATCTGAAAATGCCTTCCCACACACACTGCACTTGAAGGGTTTCTCTCCCGTGTGTGTTCTCTGGTGTGTTTTAAGAGCAAATGAATCTGAAAATGCCTTCCCACACACACTGCACTTGAAGGGTTTCTCTCCCGTGTGTTCTCTGGTGTTTTTTAAGAGTAGATGAATCTGAAAATGCCTTCCCACACACACTGCACTTGAAAGGTTTCTCTCCCGTGTGTGTTCTCTGGTGTGTTTTAAAAGCAGATGAATCTGAAAATGTCTTCCCACACACACTGCACTTGAAGGGTTTCTCTCCCGTGTGTGTTCTCTGGTGAATTTTAAGAGCAGATGACTGTGAAAATGCCTTCCCACACACAGTGCACTTGAAGGGTTTCTCTCCCGTGTGTGTTCTCTGGTGTTTTTTAAGAGTCGATGAATCTGAAAATGCCTTCCCACACACAGTGCACTTGAAGGGTTTCTCTCCCGTGTGTGTTCTCTGGTGTTTTTTAAGAGTCGATGAATCTGAAAATGCCTTGTCACACACAGTGCACTTGAAGGGTTTCTCTCCTGTGCGAGTTCCCTGGTGCTGTGTCAAATTTCCAGTGCAATCAGTGCTGTATGCAGGCTGGTCGCATTGTTGACTTGTCGTCCCGGCTTGCTGTGCTGAGTGCATTTGCTCCATCAGACCAGCGTGAGCTGCAGACAGAAAATAAGAATATCCACACCATCTACACGTCAGTATCGAGCCATGGAGGAATGAATATATACAGTCACACGTGACTTACACGTCTATATTCATTCATGTATTCATGACTAGCTGTACTACCCGGCTTCGACCGGGACTTGGATCCACCACGTTCGGCCGCCTTTGTCTCCCCAGTGGCGATGTTCATACCACAGCAGTTACTCGTTTTAGGCTGAGTCGACCTACGGGAGACCCAGAAGCGGTTGAAATAATTGTCGCCGGTGGTGGCCGTGAGCGAGAATCGAACTCGGGTCGCCGGGTTCGTAGCGCAGCGTAGCGCTAACCGCTACACGATAATGCGTTACGCTTCCACACACACACAGACACACACACAGACACACACAGATACACACACACAGACACACACACACAGACACACACAGACACACACAGACACACAGACAACGCTAACCGCTACACTACAATGCGTGACGCTTCCACGTGCGCGGGTCACGTGACAGATTTGACGTCACAGCTCACTTGCCGTGCAAAAAATCTATACATTATTGAGCTCCCCTCCGCACCCCTAAAACAACACAAAAGTGTATTTGTATAATGTTTGTATGGTGTACAGTCTGGAAAGTACCCACATGGCAAATTTCCAGTTTGTTGCATGTCGGGAAGTACGCTAAACATTTTGAACAGACAACACACACAATCACAACTTTGCCTTTTATATATATTTGGAGATGCAGTGAAAAACTTTCCCAAATTCATCACGCGGTTTCAGTTTTTTGATTTTCAGTTTGATTTATTTTGGTTATAGTCCCGTGAGCCATTCGGCTCTTGAATTGGGTGCAACCACAACAAGCAACAAAACAAAAACACGACCAAGAAAAACATCTTACAGTGACTATGTGTGACTGTGCAAACAGCACTGTCATGGCACGCAATGAGAGGGCAAATGTCATAAATATTCCTGTAAGCCCACGCATCTTCAACATTAATGTTGCCATAGAAACGTTGTGGGGTTTTTTGCTTCATTTAAAAAAAGATAAATTATTATATGTTATTTTTATTTTATTTTCTATCTACGTGACTTTACCGAAAGAACCAAGAATATTAATTCCTGCAGTCACCAAAGTTTTAAGTCAAAACATTCACACACGTTGACAAAGCCTCGCCTTGTGTTGTTGTGGGCAGGTCGCTTCTGATAACAAGAGCGGTATAGCAGCTCAAGCGGGCTTGGCCTGCTAACAAAAGAAAATACAAACTGCGTGAATATTTACAATAAAACAAAGTTACAAAGTGGCGAGCTGGGTGAAGACAAATTAAACTTAAGCGAGATAATTAAAGTGAATGCAATCAGGCGAGGGCAGGAGGCAAGGCCCCGCGTGGCTAGGCCCCGCGTTGTAAAGTTCCAACCTGGACATCGATTCCCATGCTCGCTGCTACTCAACTGACATCCCTGAGAGAGAGAGAGGCTCTACCTTGGTAAACAACAACAACAACCACCACCACCACAACGACCACCACCACAACGATGAGAATTTCTCACCTCGGATTTCAGTGCAAGCGCACACACGGCAGCTTCCTGTTACCTCGCGAAAGCAGGAAGTAGTATGACGTCACTTCCCTCCCTAGGGCGGCTCTGTAACTGAATAAATTATGTTAATGAAGCCGGCCCATATGCCGAGGGATGGGGGCGTGGGTGCTGAACCTGTCGCAATAAACTTGCGACGGCTTTAACGGTCACATTATGTTAATGAGCCACCAGTCACTGGGCGTAGCTTTGCCCAAATAAGGATTGCCACTGGAACGATATCGGCAGTGACCCAGCGGAGGTGACGTCACGCTCAAGAGCGCGGTGGACGGGGGAGGGGTGAATACCGTGGTGACATGACGTCACTAGCGAGGTACACCTCACCCTGGCGTTTCACGCCGATGAGGCAATGCAGAGTGGTGACGTCACAGAGTTGGCGTTTAAGTTGATTTAGATTCATTTTCCATTGCTCCCTCACTTGGGTGTGTGAGCTCAGCAACAACAACGTGGGCATTATTGTGTATACACTGTGTGTGTGTACACTGTGTGTGTACACTGTGTGTATACTGTGTGTGTACACTATGTGTATACACTGTGTGTGTACACTGTGTGTATGTACACTATGTGTATACACTGTGTGTCACTGTCACTGTGTGTGTGTCACTGTGCCTGGCACAAGCTTCGTGGTGACGTCACTGCCACTTAGTGGCGAATGGCGATTGTTGTGTCACTGTGTGTGTACCCTGTGTGTACACTATGTGTGCACACTATGTGTGTCACTGTGTGTGTATACACTGTGTGTACCCTGTGTGTACACTGTGTGTGTACACTGTGTATACACTGTGTGTGTACACTGTGTGTACACTGTGTGTACATTGCGTGTGTACAGTGTCTACACTGTGTGTGTACACTGTGTGTGTACACACTGTGTGTGTACACTGTGTGTGTGTATACTGTGTGTGTGTACACTGTTTGTGTCCGCATCGAACCGAACCCCCGGCAAGGCCATCTACTTAATGACGAGAGAAAATTCACACGAAATGTCCTTTTCAATGAAGTCTTCCAGATGTAAATTGATACAAGCTTTTAATGAAGAAATAAAATAATCTAATTCAAAACACAACACAATTCAAAGATGTTTCATTTTAAAACTTCAAAACGGAGCATGGGGTACTTGCGTGAATGCGTCCTTCGTGTGCAAATGTTGTGACTTTCCTGGCCTGAAGGCCGTCAATGTGTTGGACCATTATTGGTGCACAGCGTCTCAACAACAGCAGTGGGGTTTGCTTCAACCGATAGGTAACGAACATCCAGACGTCAATCAGCAAGGAGCATTTCTAGTCCCAGTTAGACAAAATCTACATCAACACGTAAGACAAAACTACAATTCGTGTTGTAGAGAATGTACCTCCTCCTATACGTGTAACTTTCAAGTGGTATGCCTTGTAACTGATGAATGATCCGAGCGTGTTCCCTATTTCAAAGACAATGAGTTGCTCCAGATGCTTCGTGAAACACAAAAATACCCTTTGACCTGTATCACAAGAACAACGGGTCCCACCTGAGTTCTCTGTACAGGTTACTTTCAAACACACACACTTTGTCCTAACATCACTTATTCAATGTTTGACCCTTATAGATCAAATGTTACAAGTAAGCACAAAACCAGACAAGTATACATTTTAAATTATTGACAGGCATATTAACAAAATTGGATTACTGCAGTGAAATATACTGCATCACGTTACATCGTATTAACAAGAAGCTTTTAAAAAAAGTGGCACAGTCTACTTCACAGTGTATGTAAAACATACTATTGTGTCATTCAAAACGAGTAGGCCATTGCATGCTGGCGTCTGAGTGAAAATGTAGCAAATTCTAAACATTACCTACAAACTACACAACTGAGATGACACAACAATCATCGCCCCCTACTGACAGGCTCTTTTTTTCGATTTAAAGCTTTCGTGACTGCAAGGATTCATCTTCTTTGGTTCTTTCGGTAAAGTCACGTAGAATCTTAGCAGCGTTCATTGTAGCTCTGACGTCCCGACAGGTTTGTTCCTTCACCTGAAGGCCACTTGTGTTGTGGCCTAAACGTCTTGAGAATTTTATTGTTTTATTTTATTATTTTATTCTCATTCTACGTGACTTTACCGAAAGAACCAAAGAAGATGACAGGCTCTTGTCCACATGCAGGCCGGTGCAGGGACACCACCTTGTACCACACAGGGGCAGCTGCTATTTGGGGATGCTCGAGCGTGAGATGAGATACAAAACTCCGAGTTGCTGAGGCGATTAAGCAAGCACCATGTAAAAGCAATTATTGTAACATAGTGAATGCTTGGGAGCTTATTGGCTCTTGCTCCTGGTTAGAGATCTACCCAACCCACGGGCCCACAAAGTGTTCAACTTCACGTTCTTGTCATTAAAGGCCTGTGACAAAGGTGCATTTATTGTAGCGACATCATCTCTGGCTTACACATCTACCGGGTCTCCACTTGACTTTGTCCACCCAAACCTCCACTTCCACAAACTGCTGGGAGTTGCCTCGCTCTGCCTCACAGTCAGAATTCTCCTGCTTCACGATGTGAAGGTCCCATTTTGGAGTTGAATCTTCATCTTCATATTTTACCTTCACCTCTTTGCTCTTCACCATCACTTCACCACATTTCACCTTTACTTCTTCGCTCTTCACCATCACTTCTTCCCTCTTCACCTTCACTTCTTCATATTTCACCTGGATACCTTTAAAACTGTCCAAGCTGGAATTTTCTTCTGGTTCGTGTTTCATGAGGGATGGGCTCATTGCGGCACTTTGACTTTCACAAGCTGATTTCAGACTCTACTCATTGTGGATCTTCTGATGCTTCTGTGTTCTCTGGTGTAGTTGAAGATTTGATGAATGTGCAAATGCCTTCCCGCACACACTGCACTTGAAGGGTTTCTCTCCCGTGTGTACTCTGGTGTGTTTTAAGAGCAGATGACTGTGAAAATGCCTTCCCACACACACTGCACTTGAAGGGTTTCTCTCCCGTGTGTGTTCTCTGGTGTGTTTTAAGAGCAGATGACTGTGAAAATGCCTTCACACACACACTGCACTTGAAGGGTTTCTCTCCCGTGTGTATTCTCTGGTGTGTTTTAAGAGCAAATGAATCTGAAAATGCCTTCCCACATACACTGCACCTGAAGGGTTTCTCTCCCGTGTGTGTTCTCTGGTGTTTTTTAAGAGCAGATGAATCAGAAAATGTCTTCCCACACACACTGCACAAGAAGGATTTCTCTCCCGTGTGTGTTCTCTGGTGTGTTTTAAGAGCAGATGACCGTGAAAATGCCTTCCCACACACACTGCACTTGAAGGGTTTCTCTCCCGTGTGTGTTCTCTGGTGTGTTTTAAGAGTAGATAAATCTGAAAATTTCTTCCCACACACAGTGCACTTGAAGGGTTTCTCTCCCGTGTGTGTTCTCTGGTGTGCTTTAAGAGCAGATGACCATGAAAATGCCGTCCCACACACACTGCACTTGAAGGGTTTCTCTCCCGTGTGTGTTCTCTGGTGTTTTTTAATATTAGATGAATCTGGAAATGCCTTCCCACACACACTGCACATGAAGGGTTTCTCTCCCGTGTGTGTTCTCTGGTGTGTTTTAAGAGCAAATGAATCTGAAAATGTCTTCACACACATACTGCACTTGAAGGGTTTCTCTCCCGTGTGTGTTCTCTGGTGTTTTTTAAGAGTCGATGAATCTGAAAATGCCTTGCCACACACAGTGCACTTGAAGGGTTTCTCTCCTGTGCGAGTTCTCTGGTGCCGTGTCAAATTTCCAGTCCGATCCGTGCTGTATGCATGCTGGTCGCATTGTTCACTTGTCATACCGAGCTGCGCTGAGTGCATTTGCTCCATCAGACCAATTCTGCGGAGGAAGCGTCAGAGGAAGCGTCAGCTGCAGACAGAAAAAAATAATATCCACACCATCTACACGTCAGTATCGAGGCACAGAGGAATGCATATATAGTCACATGTGACTTCCACGTCTATACTATACTTGTTCATATATTCATGATGTAGTAAAACGTTTCCCAAATTCATCACAGGGCTGTTATGGCACACAATGAAAGGGCAAATGGTTATAAACATGCCTTGAAGTCCTCGTATCTTCAAAATGAATGTTCACCCAAAACTCCGAGCACACAATTTCAGCTGTCTGGCTACAAAAGGAATATTTATGAGAGCTAAATTCAGCTGACATAGCAGAGGGTGTTGAAAACAATACTATTTCTGTAATGCAGAAATTCATAAATTAACGTTCAATCGCAACTTAGAGGTGTGAATCCAGGCTCAGATGTCCTTGAATGCTGGGATGAACAGTTCCGACTTCAGCTGCATGTGGGTGCTGTGTTAACTTCCTGTTTCCATTCTTATAAAGAGTTCCAGAGGAAAACAAAAGTAAACTATTGTTATGATATAACCTCCGTGTTCAACAGAGTTAATAGACGTTACTGCAAACACAAACTGTACACTGTCACTGGGTAAACAGGCGGTGGCGTGTCTAGAATCACGCCTGGCCACCTTCATCTGCTTGGCATGAATGCTTCCTCACTCCACCAAGTAGTTAATTGAGGATCAACGAACATAGCTGAGGCTAACTGGAGTTTGCGTGTCTCTCTCCGTGGTGAGATGTTAACTACCTCACCTGGTATACAGGAAGTCGTGGGTTTGTGTGTCACTCCGTTTAGCGTCTTTGACCGATAGACATTGACACACGTATTCTTGTTTCTTTTGGTAAAGTTACGTAGATAGAAAATAACAATAACAGATAATACAATTACATTAAAGACCACTTGTGTTGCGATCAAAACGACATGAGTTGTGCTTTATTTACAATTTAGTTTTATTATTTTATTGCTATTTTTATTTTATTTTCTATCTACGTGACTTTACCGAAAGAACCAAGAATATTAATTCCTGCAGTCACCAAAGTTTTAAGTCAAAACATTCACACACGTTGACAAAGCCTCACCTTGTGTTGTTGTGGGCAGGTCGCTTCTGATAACAAGAGCGGTATAGCAGCTCAAGCGGGCTTGGCCTGCTAACAAAAGAAAAAAAACTGCGTGAATATTTACAATAAAACAAAGTTACAAAGTGGCGAGCCGGGTGAAGACAAATAAAACTTAAGCGAGATAATTAAAGTGAATGCAATCAGGCGAGGGCAGGAGGCAAGGCCCCGCGTGGCTAGGCCCCGCGTTGTAAAGTTCCAACCTGGACATCGATTCCCATGCTCGCTGCTACTCAACTGACATCCCTACGAGAGAGAGGCTCTACCTTGGTAAACAACAACAACAACCACCACCACAACAACCACAATCGCAATGAGAATTTCTCACCTCGGATTTCAGTACAGGAAGCTATTGCTATTGCTTCCTGTACCTCGTGACGTCACGCGGCAGCAGGTGGCGTGACGTCACTTCCGTGGTACGAGACACGCTCCCACAATGAGCTGCTCCGTAAATAAATAAATTAGAGTATGATTAAATTATGTTAATGTACCATGCGATATATCATAGGTGCTGAACCCGTCGCAATAAACTCGCGACGGCTTTAACGAATAGATTATGTTAATGAGCCGCCAGTCACTGGGCGTAGCTTTGCCCAAATAAGGATTGGCACTGGAACGATAACGCCAGTGACCCATGCGGAGGAGACGTCACGTTCAAGAGCGCGGTGGAATACCTTGGTGACATGACGTCACTAGCGAGGTACACCTCCCCCTGGCGTTTCACGCCGAAGTAATGCTGAGTGGTGACGTCACAGAGCAGGGTTGGAGTTTAAGTTGATTTAGTTTCATTTTCATTGCTCCCTCCCTTGGGTGCGTGGGCTCAGCTACAACAACGTGGACATTATTGTGTATACACTGTGTGTGTGTACACTGTGTGTACACTATGTGTGTGTGTACACTGTGCGTGTGTACACTGCGTGTACACTGTGTGTACACAGTGTGTGTGTACAGTGTGTGTGTACATTGTGTGTACACTGTGTGTGTGTGTACTGTGTGTGTACACTGTGTGTGCAAGCCAACTGTGGACCGGTTTTGGTGGACAATGTCTCAACAGCAGTGGGGTTTGCTTCAAGCCATGGTCGTGAACATCCAGACGTTAATCAGCAAGGAGCATTTCTAGTCCAAGTTCGACAAAATCTACGTCAACACGTAAGACAAAATTATAATTCGTGTTGTAGAGAATGTACCTCCTCCTCTACGTGTAACTTTAAGGTGGTATGCCTTGTAACTGATGAATGATCCGAGTGTGCTTCCTATTTCAAAGACGATGAGTTGCTCCAGATGCTTCGTGAAACACAAAAGTACCCTTTGACCTGTATCACAAGAACAACGGGTCTCACCTGAGTTATCTGTACAGGTTACTTCCAAAACACACACACACACACTTTGTCCTAACATCACTTATTCAATGTGTGACCCTTATAAATGAAATGATGCATGTACACACAAAATCAGACAAGTGTTCAATCGAAATAATTGACAGGCATTTTAACAAAATTTAATTACTGCAGTGAAATATACTGCATCAGATAACATCTGATTAAGAAGCTATTTAAAAAAATATGCAGCGTCTGCTTAACAGTGGATGTAAAACATACTATTGTAGTGTCATTCAAAACGAGTAGGCCATTGCATGCTGGCGAATTCTAAACATTAGCGACAAATTGCAGAAGGGTCAAATACTTATTTCCCTCATTAAAATGCAAATCAATTTATAACATTTTTAACATGCGTTTTTCTGGATTTTTTTGTTGTCATTCTGTCTCTCACTGGCCAAATAAACCTACCATTAAAATTCTAGACTGATCATTTCTTTGTCTGCGGGAAAACGTACAAAATCAGCAGGGGATCAAATACTTGTTTCCCTCACTGTACATACATACATTCCCTCACTGTACACACAGTGTGCGGGTTGACTGAATGAGGCGGTGTCCAGGTCTGGCTCAGGTGTCACTCCGCCACTTGACGGTTAGCCGTGACGGAGAATCAAACTCGGGCGGTGGAGTTCATCGCGCACCGCGCTCACCACGGCGACAACCGCTCCACCCCACGCGTTATTGAAAGATGAAATTTTCACCGAAAACTTTCGCGGCTGCAGGAATTAAAATATTCCTCATTTGCCGTTACGTCTACGTGACTTTACCGAAAGGACCGAGAATATCGATGTGAAACACAACACACGATTCGCAATAGCTAAACGGTTTGCGCCTGGGTACATGCTAATTTGTGTCCCATTGTCTCTGAAACCCAGTCCCTTCATCTCTGGCTATTTAAGGGCTCGGTACAGAGCTGCTTCACCTCTTAACTGTGTGCGTGTCTCCCCCATAGGTCTCTCTACGGTATGTATTCTATCACTATCTTAAATTTCACACTCAACTTACAATTTAACAATCTTTGAAATAGCGTATTCAACTAGACCATGCGTTAATTGTGCTTAAACCGACCATCTGTGTTGCTTTACATAGTTTCCAAATTTTGCTAAACCCTGTTTGATTTAGTGTGATGCTCCGTCTCTCTGTATCCCCTGGTATATCTGTGTTAATTCCCTCTACTTAAGGTCTGTATATATATCTGCGGTTACGTGTTTCCTCTACCTGATGATGATTGCTTGTGTTGCGATCGAAACGTCGTATGTTATGTAATTTTATTTTTTCTTATTTCTACGTTACTTTACCGAAAAAAAACAAAGATTAATTCAGTGGATGTTTGTTCGATGCGACGGCGGTGTTGGCGCGTAGGGGGCTGCGTATTTGTGGAACGTCGTCGTTTCAGACTCAGAGTTTGCTGCCAGCGGCGGAGACCGCTGTGGCTCGCAGCTGTGGGCTTGTCGGAGCAACCCCGAAACTTGGGGGGGCTTGCCCCACTTCCTCCTCCCTCGGTGGCCGTACCAGACGAGAGCCGCTGACTTCTTTGCCAATGGAACCCATTTCAAAGCGTCTCTTCTTCTTCTGCTGCTGCTCACCCAAGCATTGCCGCCACTCTTCTCAGATCGGCAGCTGCGAGCTCGTCGTGACGATCCCTCATTGCTGCGACGCGAAAGACGACCACGATTACAAACAGCGTCTTACGACGACAATGCGACTGAAGATGTGGACAGCGTCGACTGGACGCGTTGACAGCTCAGGATGCGGCACGGGAGAGTTTGATGTGTGCACGACCGTGTCTCGCGTTATATATTAATACACACGCCTACTCGGGATGTGTGTTTTAAGAGAGAAGGGCCTTTGTGGTGCTCGGTTTTTTTGTTATCACCTCTGACGGATTATGGCCCAAGTCGAACTTCGACTTTCATTTGAATGTTCAACCTCTTGACCCCGAGTAAGACTATACGCAGTTAATACCGCTCAGCTTATACAACAACACCTCGCTTTTACAGTTGTATTGATCAACCTCTTGACCCCGAGTAAGACTATACGCAGTTAATACCGCTCAGCTTATACAACAACACCTCGCTTTTACAGTTGTGTTTGATCAACCTCTTGACCCCGAGTAAGACAATACGCAGTTAATACAGCTAAGTTTTTACAACAACACCTCACTTTTACAGTTGTATTTGATCAACCTCTTGACCCCGAGTAAGACTATACGCAGTTAATACCGCTCAGCTTATACAACTACACCTCACTTTTACAGATGTGTTTGATCAACCTCTTGACCCCGAGTAAGACTATACACAGTTAATACCGCTCAGCTTATACAACAACACCTCGCTTTTACAGTTGAGTTTGATCAACCTCTTGACCCCGAGTAAGACAATACGCAGTTAATCCCGCTCAGCTTATACATCAACACCTCGCTTTTACAGTTGTATTTGATCAACCTCTTGACCCTGAGTAAGACTATACGCAGTCAATCCCGCGCAGCTTATACAATAGCCTCGCTTTTACATTTGTATTTGATCAACCTCTTGACCCCGAGTAAGACTATACACAGTTAATCCTGCTCAGCTTATACAACAATACCTCGCTTTTACAGTTGTATTTGATCAACCTCTTGACCCCGAGTAAGACTATACGCAGTCAATCCCGCGCAGCTTATACAACAATAGCCTCGCTTTTACAGTTGTATTTGATCAACCTCTTGACCCTGAGTAAGACTATACACAGTTAATCCTGCTCAGGTTAAACAACAATAACCTCGCTTTTACAGTTGTATTTGATCAACCTCTTGACCCTGAGTAAGACTATACACAGTTAATCCTGCTCAGGTTAAACAACAATAACCTCGCTTTTACAGTTGTATTTGATCAACCTCTTGACCCTGAGTAAGACTATACACAGTTAATCCTGCTCAGGTTAAACAACAATAACCTCGCTTTTACAGTTGTATTTGATCAACCTCTTGACCCTGAGTAAGACTATACACAGTTAATCCTGCTCAGGTTAAACAACAATAACCTCGCTTTTACAGTTGTATTTGATCAACCTCTTGACCCCGAGTAAGACTATACGAAGTTAATCCCGCTCAGTTTATACAATAGCCTCGCTTTTACAGTTGTATTTGATCAACCTCTTGACCCCGAGTAAGACTATACGCAGTTAATTCCACGCAGCTTATACAACAATACCTCGCTATTACAGTTGTATTTGATCAACCTCTGCGCACCTTATTCGTACGTAAATGGAATTGTAAATCCACGTGAGGCAGGTAGGACTTGTGACAGCCTTTATTACGAACGAGCTTTACTACCCGGCTTCGCCCGGGACTTGGATTATCGTCTTGGATTAATTTAATATTCCCTTTTATTTCAGTGGAAAACCCTGAAAAAACATTGATGCCTGCAAGAAAGAAAAACATCCGAAACAAATCAATTTAACTAAATCGGATGTCTTTCACTCAAGGAAATTGAACCTTAACCAGGCAACTCGGAAATGGAATGATGTGGCGAGCTGAGAATCGTCGCGTTCCCTTAGAAATTCCAGACGGCGTAAGCTGTGCAAATTTCATGACGATTTAAAGCTTTCGTGACTGCAAGGATTCATCTTCTTTGGTTCTTTCGGTAAAGTCACCAACACGTAGAATGAGAATAAAATAATAAATTAATAAAATAACACAATAAAATTCTCACGACGTTTTGGCCACAACACAAGTGGCCCTCTTCAGGTGAAAGGAACAGACCTGTCGTCCAACCTGAAGAGGGCCACTTGTGTCGTGGCCGAAACGTCGTGAGAATTTTATTGTGTTATTTTATTCTATTAATTTATTATTTTATTCTCATTCTACGCGGCGACTTTACCGAAAGAACCAAAAACGAAATTTCATGACGTTGGAGGGTCAGCGTTCGAGAGTTTTTTGCCGCTTCGCACAAACAGACGAATCTTTATTTTATTTTGATTTAAAGCTTTCGTGACTGCAAGGATTCATCTTCTTTGGTTCTTTCGGTAAAGTCACCATCACGTAGAATGAGAATAAAATAATACATTGATAAAATAAGATAATTTTATTGTCTTATTTTATTTTATCAATTTATTATTTTATTCTCATTCTACGTGGTGACTTTACCGAAAGAACCAAAGAAGACTTTATTTTATTATTTTATTGTTTCCCTTCAACGTGACTTTACCGAAAGAGCTAAGAAGACGAACCTTCTGCTTTGTGTTTATGAGGGCGAACTGGAAACAGCCGCGTTGACTCAGAACATCGAGACAACGATGCGGCGCGTCTGTGCGGGACACACGGCCTACGCGGAGGCTTGGGGAGGGATGACGTCAGCAGGCAGACCGCGTGACGCTGCCGCATGCCGGTGACATCACAGACGTGACGTCACCGCTCACTTGACGTGCAAAATACACGAGTCTATTTTTATACTTTTTGCATTGTGTACAGTCTGGAAGCTACCCAAATGCCAAATTTCAAGTTTGTTTTGCATGTTGGGAGGCACACTAAACATTACTGCTCAGCGCCAAACGTTTGTTTAACGTTTGTTTAATGTTGTGAAAAAGAGTGCCGGGGTCACTCTTTTCACAGTGAACATCTACGTAGCCACCGTGATGAGGATGATGATGATGATGGCAGAGACATGCAAACTACTCCCCCTTTATTATCATTGTTACCATTATTATCGTTGTTTTTATCATTATCATTGTTATTAAAACTAGTTTATTGCACTTACAAGTGACTGCCAATCCACCACCACCACCACCTCCACCACCACCACCACCGCCACCACCACCACCTCCACCACCACCGCCACAGCCACCTCCACCACCACCTCCACCGCCACCGCCACCTCCACCGCCTCCGCCACTGCCACCTCCACCGCCACCTCCAACACCGCCACCACCACCGCCACTACCGCCTCCGCCGCCACCGCCACCGCCGCCGCCGCCTCCGCCTCCGCCGCCGCCTCCGCCATCGCCACTGCCACCGCCACCGCCGCCACCGCCACCGCCACCACCGCCACCACACACCGTCACCGCCACCTCCACCGCCACCACCACCACCACACACCGCCACCGTCACCTCCACCACCACCTCCACCACCACCTCCACGACCACCACCACCCCCACCACCACCACCACCACCTCAACTGTACCTGCATCTCCACCTCTCCGCCGGTCGACTCTCTCTTCGCCCTCCGCGTCTGCGTGAGGCAGAAGGCGGCGACGCCGGCGATGGCGGTCAGCAGGAGGAAGCCGGCGGTGCAAGAAACGTCGCCCGCCGTCAAGGGAGCGGCCGAGACGGCCTCCACCGTGATGGAGACATCGGGAAACATCGCTGACATGCACACGGAGAGCACACACACGGTGACACACGGGGAGCATACACACACACGGTGACACACGGTGACACACGGTGACACACGTGGAGCACACGCACGGTGACACACGGTGACACACGGTGACACACGGGGAGCACACACACACACGGTGACACACGGTGACACACGCACGGTGACACACGGGGAGCACACGCACGGTGATACGCGGTGACACACGGTGACACACGGGGAGCACACGGTGACACACACACGGTGACCCCGCCTCCACTGTGACAGGGACGTTGGTAAACATCGCTGACGCACGCGGGAAGCACATGGTGACACACGGTGACACACGGTGACACACGGTGACACACACACGGTGACACACGGTGACACACGGTGACACACACACGGTGACACACGGTGACACAAGGTGACACACACATGGTGTTACACGGTGACAAGCGCGGAGCACATGGTGACACACGCACGGTGACACACGGTGACACACGGTGACACACACATGGTGACACACGGTGAGCACGGTGACACACACACGGTGACACACGGTGACACACGCACGGTGACACACACGGTGACACACACACGGTGACACACAGTGACACACGGTGACGCACGGTGACACACGGTGGCACACGGTGACACACACGGTGACACACGGTGATACACACACGGTGACACACGGTGACACGCGGTGACACACACACGGTGACACACGGTGACACACACACGGTGACACACGGTGACACACACACGGTGACAAACGGTGACACACGGTGACCTTGGGGTCACTCTTGTTGTCACACCTCCCTAGCCACCGTGATGATGACGATGATGACGATGACAGAGAGAGACGCAAACTCCACATATACAGCAGCAGCAGCAGGCGTCGTCAGGGTCGGGATGAAACCCACGACCTCCTGCGTACCAGGCGAGGCGGTCAACATCTTCCCGGCCCCCGCGGTCGTCGTGGCGGCGAGCGTGCGGCCCCCCGCCGGCGTCTCGCCCGGCACGACGAGCAGCCAGGCGGAGCGCCGAGCGAACCCCACGGCGTTGACCGCCAGGCAGGTGTAGCGGCCCGAGTCGTCCGTGCTGACGTTGCGCAGGTAGAGGACGTTCATCTCCACGTCCGTGACCTCCACTCCGACCGTCTTGACGCGAACCGACGGGCGGCACGGAGAGAGAGAGACGAGAGGAAGTCAGAATCTTGCGTTCCCACGCCAACGTGGGGTTCATTTTTTTGTATCTGTCGTCACTCAGCGAACGCGTAGAGTCTGAGCCAAGCGGGGAGCTGCTGGGTCCTGTTGTGTTGAGGGTGATGTCAGCCTCCGCTGAGTTTGGATGGGTGGGTGGGTGAGTGAGTGGGTGGGTGGGTGGGTGAGTGGGTGGGTGGGTGGGTGAGTGAGTGGGTGGGTAGGTAGATGGGTGGGTGAGTGGGTGAGTGAGTGGGTGGGTGGGTGGGTGAGTGGGTGGGTGGGTGGGTGAGTGAGTGGGTGGGTGGGTGAGTGGGTGTGTGAGTGGGTGAGTGGGTGAGTGAGTGGGTGGGTGAGTGGGTGAGTGAGTAGGTGAGTGGGTGAGTGAGTGGGTGAGTGGGTGAGTGAGTGGGTGAGTGGGTGAGTGAGTGGGTGAGTGAGTGGGTAAGTGGGTGAGTGAGTGAGTGAGTGAGTGGATGAGTGAGTGAGTGGGTGAGTGGGTGAGTGAGTGAGTGGGTGAGTGAGTGGTTGAGTGAGTGAGTGTGGGTGAGTGGGTGAGTGAGTGGGTGAGTGAGTGTGGGTGAGTGGGTGAGTGAGTGGTGAGTGAGTGGGTGAGTGAGTGGTGAGTGAGTGCCCCCATGCCTCGCTCGCTCACCGTGACAATGCGCACGTAGGGCGAGCCGTTGGGCGCCTCCAGGCTCCCGTTCACCTCCACGTGCTTGAGCCACTGCACGTGGTGCTGGTGCTGCTGGTGGTAGTGTTCATCGCCGCCATCGCTGCCCTTCAGAACGACGCAGCGGAGCTGAGCGTCGCTCCCCACCACCGCCGTGACGTTGGCCGGGAGGCCGTCCTGCAGAGAGGGGCGCTGGGGCTGGCCCCGCCCTGCACGCCGGGGGGAGGGGGGAGGGGGGAGCCGCCCCCCGGGTGGTGACGGGGTCAGGACAAGCGTCGGGGGTCACGGGGTCAAGGAGGGAGGGAGGGAGTGTTACAGTGTGTGTGTATAACACACAGTGTGTGTAACACACAGTGTGTATAACACACTGTATATAACACACTGTGTATAACAGTGTGTATAACACACTGTGTGTGTGTAACACACACACACAGTGTGTGTGTTATACACACACTGTGTGTGTGTGTAACACACAGTATTACACACACACACAGTGTCACACACACACACACTGTGTGTGTGACACTAACACAGTGTCACACTGTCACACACAGTGTGTGACAGTGTGACACACTTTGTGAGCTCCCCACTCGTCTCGTTACCTTCGTGAGCGGTCACCACCGCGTAGACGGCGGTGGCGGCGACGCAGACGGCGAGGAGAGACCCCAGACGCCTCCTCCTCCTGCTGCTGTACAGAGACGCCGTGCGGACAAATCCCGAAGCCATGGAGCTGATGGTGGTGGTGCTGGATCGTGGTGGTGCTGGATCGTGGTGGTGGATCGTGGTGCTGGTGGATCGTGGTGGTGGATCGTAATGCTGGTGGATCGTGGTGGTGGTGGTGCTGGTGGATCGTGGTGGTAGTGGATCGTAATGGTGGTGGTGCTGGTGGTGGTGGTGCTGCTGCTGCTGGTGGTGCTGAGGGGGGTGGTGGTGCTGGTGGTGGTGCTGAGGGGGGTGGTGCTGGTGGTGGGTGGTGCTGATGGGTTGTGTTGCTGCTGGTGGTGCTGCTGCTGGTGGTGCTGGTGGTGGTAGTGGTGGTAGTGCTGCTGGTGCTGCTGGTGGTGGGTGGTGCTGATGGGTGGTGCTGGTGGTGGTGGTGTAAAAATTCCGCGTGCGTACAGGGAGGGAGGGGTCAAGTTTTGACAGATTTTTGCGTGCCGACTAAATTGATGGCCCCTTAATGGTTTTATTATATTTCATATTATAATATTAAATATATAATACACCTTTTTGTTCATAATTCTTTTTATAGATTTATTTCATATAATATAGCATTTTATTTTAATGGTTATATTATATTTTATATTTAATATGTTATAATAAACCATTTTTTACGTAAAAAATATATTTATAAGTCTCCACAGAGCTACGTAGCTATTTTTCAGAAGCGACCTGGCCACAAATGAAAGTTCAACTTAGTTGGCTTATCACGTGGACATGGATCGCAGCCAAATACCGGAGGACCCGGAGAAACATCCACACGATCACGGAGAGAGAGACACAAACTCCAAATATACAGCAGCAGCAGGCATCGTCAGGGTCAGGATCGAACCCACGACCTCCTGTATATCAGGCGAGGTAGTTAACATCTCATAGCTACCGTGATGAGAGGCACACAAACTCCAAATATACAGCAGCAGCAGGCATCGTCAGGGTCAGGATCGAACCCACGACCACCTGTATACCAGGCGAGGTAGTTAACATCTCTCAGGGACATGATCTAACCCACGACCACCTGTATACCAGGCGAGGTAGTTAATATCTCACAGCCCCCGTGACGATCGTCAGGGTCAGGATCGAACCCACGACCTCCTGTATACCAGGCGAGGTAGTTAACATCTCTCAGGGACATGATCTAACCCACGACTTCCTGTATACCAGGCGAGGTAGTTAACATCTCTCAGGGACATGATCTAACCCACGACTTCCTGTATACCAGGCGAGGTAGTTAACATCTCTCAGGGACATGATCTAACCCACGACCTCCTGTACACCAGGCGAGGTAGTTAACATCTCACAGCCCCCGTGATGATCGTCAGGGTCAGGATCGAACCCACGACCTCCTGTACACCAGGTGAGGTCGGTAACATCTCAGCCACCGTGATGAGAGGCACACAAACTCCAAATATACAGCAGCAGCAGGCATCGTCAAAGTCAGGATCGAACCCACGACCTCCTGTACACCAGGCAAGGTAGTTAACATCTCTCAGGGACATGATCTAACCCACGAACTCCTGTAGACCTGGCGAGGTAGTTAACATCTTTCAGAGACATGATCTAACCCACGACCTCCTGTACACCAGGCGAGGTAGTTGACATCTCTCAGGGACATGATCTAACCCACGACCTCCTGTACACTAGGCGAGGTAGTTCACATCTCTCAGGGACATGATCTAACCCACGACCTCCTGTACACCAGGCGAGGTAGTTAACATCTCTCAGGGACATGATCTAACCCACGACCTCCTGTAGACCAGGTGAGGTAGTTAACATCTCTCAGAGACATGATCTAACCCACGACCTGTACACCAGGCGAGGTAGTTCACATCTCTCAGGGACATGATCTAACCCACGACCTCCTGTAGACCAGGCGAGGTAGTTAACATCTCTCAGAGACATGATCTAACCCACGACCTCCTGTACACCAGGCGAGGTAGTTCACATCTCTCAGGGACATGATCTAACCCACGACCTCCTGTACACCAGGCGAGGTAGTTAACATCTCTCAGGGACATGATCTAACCCACGACCTCCTTAATACCAGGCGAGGAATTAACATCTCTCAGGGACATGATCTAACCCACGACCTCCTGTACACCAGGTGAGGTAGTTAACATCTCTCAGGGACATGATCGAACCCACGACCTCCTGTACACCAGGCGAGGTAGTTAACATCTCTCAGGGACATGATCTAACCCACAAACTCCTGTAGACCAGGCGAGGTAGTTAACATCTCTCAGGGACATGATCTAACCCACGACCTCCTGTAGACCAGGCGAGGTAGTTAACATCTCTCAGGGACATGATCTAACCCACGACCTCCTGTATACCAGGCGAGGTAGTTAACATCTCTCAGAGACATGATCTAACCCACGACCTCCTGTACACCAGGCGAGGTAGTTAACATCTCCCAGCCACCACTGCGCCCACTACTGACGGTGCTCCTGTAGAGTCTCAATGCGTGACGCGTGATTTACCGACGGCGATGTAAAGTGGGGGGTGGGTGGGTGGAGGCCTCCGTCCGTTGCTGCATTGAGAATGACCGCAGTGGATATCCAAAACCTTTGTTCTGACTGCTGCAACGTCCCTGCTGCGTTGTGGGAGCGGCGGTGGCGGTGCAGCGATTTGGTGGCGTGGAGCTGCACCCTCCAGAGGGGTCCTGCTCCCCAAGTGTGAGGGCACGAGCTGGATTGGCTCTTGACCATCACCCCGCTCGTGACCTTGACCTTGATGCTCCTGACTTTGACCTTTACCCCGTGCCTGACCTTGATCCTGCCCCCCCCCCGAGGGCGGTGTCGCCGTAGGTGCTGCTGCTCGCTACTAGCACCACTTGCCCCTACAACCTGTTACAGTCTACATGGGGATGGGGAGATAGTTGTCTTGGCATTGACATTTTGAGTTTAAGTTTCGAGATACAAAAAAAATAATGAAAGTGAACACAGACATTGGGATGATGTTTGTATTTTATTTTTCTTTGCAACTAATTTTTCTTCGTGAGAATTGTAAAATGCAAAGGGGGGGTGGGGGGTGGTGGGGGGTGCAGTAACGAACAGTCACGTGACAACTCAGCGGCGGTCGATGTTGTCGGAGAGCCCCTGACGTGAAATGAACCAAACGGAAGTCAAAATCGAAATTCATTTATTTTGGGCGACTCCGTTCTCACCACGCACGTAAACGCCGTGACCCACCTGGCGCTGAGATAATTCTGTCCTCGTCGTGCGTCGTCCAAGCACAGCAGCGAGGACGAATGCGCAGACTGAACAAAACTTTGATTAGCGCATCGTGTAAAGCTCGTCGAGAGGAATAGTTCGCCTTCAACAGATATACAATGGCGTCGCAACGCAGTTCGTGCGAGAGCCGGGGGCTTACGGGACCCCGAGGTCACACCATGAGGTTCGAATGTGTGAAGGTCTTACCATATTCAGAGGGCAAGGGGTCCACCCAGTTGAAATGGACGGTGGAGTCTTCCGGACGAGAGAACGAGGCAGGGTGCCCAATGAGACGAAAGAGAGACAACCACGCTGAGAGGTGTCACAGCAACAACAACAACAACAGCAGAAGCAGCAACAACAATGGCAAGAACAGCGTTAGGGGCACGGTTGCACGTCCACACGGACATCGGTGCCTCGCCGACCACGAGTTTGGGCCTAGTGGGTCGCCCACGTGGAAGAGCCTGGTTCTTGCCTAGTAATGCACGGTGTTGTGTCTGCTGCTATATTAACCAACTGTTCGACCAAAACCATGAAAACACACAAACTGCAGTTATAGTGCGCATTGAACAATCCTTGGCTGAAAGTTACGTAAAGTAGCTTACCTGATAATAGCGAGTGGAGTTAGTATTATATCCTTCTGTTTTGCAAAGTTAGTGAGGGTAGAGTTTGTATGATCTCCCCCTGTTCTAGAGAGTGGAGTTTGTATGATCTCCCCCTGTTCTACAGAGTGAGTGCAGTTTGTATGATATCCCCGTTCTAGAGAGTGGAGTTTGTGTGATATCCCCCTGTTCTACAGAGTGAGTGGAGTTTGTATGATCTCCCCCTGTTCTACAGAGTGAGTGGAGTTTGTGTGATCTCCCCCTGTTCTACAGAGTGGAGTTTGTATGATCTCCCCCTCTTCTACAGAGTGAGTGGAGTTTGTATGATCTCCCCCTGTTCTACAGAGTGAGTGGAGTTTGTATGATCTCCTGGCGGACCACGAATTTCAGAAGAGTGTTAAATTTCGTGTTCAACCTTTGGATTGCAGATACCAGCATAGATAGAATGAAAAATACGAGGTACACGGTCAGTAGAAATACATATACAAGTCCACCAAGAGGTAAGGAGGGAGGAAAGACGGACAGGGAGGCAGAGAGAGAGGGGGGGGAGGGATGAACAGAAGCTTAAATAGGAAATACGGTTGGAGGGGGGGAGGGGCCAGAGCGAGAGCGGCAGCTCAAACACGCAACATCTTACACATACAAAACGGCAGCTCAAAAAAGGACCACCTCTTGTAAATACAAAACGGCAGCTCAAAAAAGGGTACATCTTACACATAATTACAACGGTAACTTGTAATTATGTGCTGTCCTCCAGACAGTCTCGTCCCTTCACCTGATGAAGGCCGCTTGTGTTGTGGCCGAAACGTCGTGATTTTTGTTATTTTATTTTTTACCTATGCCACTTTACCCAATAGCACCAAAGAGTATGGATCCTAGCAGTCACGAAAGCTTTAAAATCTAGAATAGAAATGTAATGCAATACAACACAGAGAGTCGGCCAACATAAGAGTCAACACCCCACCTGGTTGATAACGTTCTTCCAAAGATTGCTCAATTTGAAAGAGAGACAAAACACAGACACGGAGACACATAGACAGAGAGAGATAACACAGAGACACACAGAGAGAGATACATACAGTGAGGGAAAAAAAGTATTTGATCCCCTGCTGATTTTGTACGTTTGCCCACTGACAAAGAAATGATCAGTCTATAATTTTAATGGAAGGTTTATTTGAACAGTGAGAGACAGAATAACAACAAAAAATCCAGATAAACGCATGTCAAAAATGTTATAAATTTACTTGCATTTTAATGAGGGAAAAAAGTATTTGACCCCTCTGCAAAACATGACTTAGTACTTGGTGGCTAAACCCTTGTTGGCAATCACAGAGGTCAGACGTTTCTTGTAGTTGGCCACCAAGTTTGCACACATCTCAGGAGGGATTTTGTCCCACTCCTCTTTGCAGATCTTCTCCAAGTCATTAAGGTTTCAAGGCTGACGTTTGGCAACTCGAACCTTCAACTCCCTCCAGATTTACTATGGGATTAAGGTCAGGAGACTGGCTAGGCCACCCCAGGACCTAAATGTGCTTCTTCTTGAGCCACTCCTTTGTTGCCTTGGCCGTGTGTTTTGGGTCATTGTCATGCTGGAATACCCATCCACCATCCATTTTCAATGCCCTGGCTGAGGGAAGGAAGTTCTCACCCAAGATTTGACGGTACATGGCCCCATCCATCGTCCCTTTGATGCGGTGAAGTTGTCCTGTCCCCTTAGCAGAAAAACACCCCAAAGCATGTTTCCACCTCCATGTTTGACGGTGGGGATGGTGTTCTTGGGGTCATAGGCAGCATTCCTCCTCCTCCAAACACGGCGAGTTGAGTTGATGCCAAAGAGCTCCATTTTGGTCTAATCCGACCAAAACACTTTCACCCAGTTGTCCTCTGAATCATTCAGATGTTCATTGGCAAACTTCAGACGGGCATGTATATGTGCTTTCTTGAGCAGGGAAACCTTGCAGGTGCTGCAGGATTTCAGTCCTTTACGGTGAAGTGTATTATCAATTGTTTTCTTGGTGACTATGGTCCCAGCTGCCTTGAGATCATTGACAAGATCCTCCCGTGTAGTTCTGGGCTGATTCCTCACCGTTCTCATGATCATTGCAACTCCACGAGGTGAGATCTTGCATGGAGCCCCAGGCCGAAGGAGATTGACAGTTTTTTTGCGTTTCTTCCATTTGCGAATAATCGCACCAACTGTTGTCACCTTCTCACCAAGCTGCTTGGCAATGGTCTTGTAGCCCATTCAAGCCTTGTGTAGGTCTACAATCTTGTCCCTGACATCCTTGGAGAGCTCTTTGGTCTTGGCCATGGTGGAGAGTTTGGGATCTGATTGATTGATTGCTTCTGTGGACAGGTGTCTTTTATACAGGTAACGAGCTGAGATAAGGGGCACTCCCTTTAAGAGTGTGGTCCTAATCTCAACTCGTTACCTGTATAAAAGACACCTGGGAGCCAGAAATCTTTCCGATTGAGAGGGGGTCAAATACTTATTTCCCTCATTAAAATGCGAATCAATTTATAACATTTTTGACATGCGTTTATCTGGATTTTCTTGTTGTTATTCTGTTTCACTGTTCAAATAAACCTACCATTAAAATTATAGACTGATCATTTCCTTGTCAGTGGGCAAACGTACAAAATCAGCAGGGGATCAAATACTTTTTTCCCTCACTGTAGGCACACAGAGAAACAACGCCTCTGTGTCGAGGCCTTAAATAGAGAGCGAGGGGGGCAGAGAGAGAGGGGAGGGGGTGTAGAGAAATTCGCGAGTCAATGCAAGGCCGTAGCCATGGAGTCAACATTGGGGGGGACCAAATCTACCAGGAGGTCTGGGGTCCCCCCCCCCAGAAATAAAATCTAAATTTGAAAACTAATTTCGTGACATTTCCTAAAATATTGAAAAATTTCACTAACACATGGGATGGAATGTTTTTGTTATTTGATACAATAATGTATAATATTGTATTGTATTACATTGCGCTGTTTTTACTTTTTAACTTTTCTTGTTTCATAGTATGTAATGGCAGAGATTAGGGATTCATAAAGTACAACGCAATCATACAAACACAAATCTACGCATTGTTATATGAAGACAAGTCCGGATTTTGTGGCAAAGGTTTAGCGAAATTGTTGTTTTTATTAACATAGCATAGCAATTATTATTTAAAAAAAATATTTGTATAGCAATATATTGGGGGGGCCATTTTGAGCATGTTTAATTATTGGGGGGGGGGATATGTCCCCCACCAATATATATTATAATTATTATAACATATTATAATTACGGCCTTGTGTCAATGAGAGATTTGGAACTTTGGTGACTGCAGGAAATAATAATAACACGAGGACACGCAGAGAGAGAGAAAGCACACTTATATTCTTGGTTCTATCGGTAAGGTCACCACGTAGAAGGGAAGTGACGTCATACTACTTCCTGCTGTCGCGAGGTAACAGGAAGCTGCCGTGTGCTCGCTTGCACTGAAATCCGAGGTGAGAAATTATCATCGTTGTGGTGGTGGTTGTTGTTTACCAAGGTAGAGCCTCTCTCTCTCTCAGGGATGTCAGTTGAGTAGCAGCGAGCATGGGAATCGATGTCCAGGTTGGAACTTTACAACGCGGGGCCTAGCCACGCGGGGCCTTGCCTCCTGCCCTCGCCTGATTGCACTCACTTTAATAATGACTTCACCCGGCTCGCCACTTTGTAACTTTGTTTTATTGTCAATATTCACGCAGTTTTTATTTTCTTTTGTTAGCAGGCCAAGCCCGCTTGAGCTGCTATACCGCTCTTGTTATCAGAAGCGACCTGCCCACAACAACACAAGGTGAGGCTTTGTCAACGTGTGTGAATGTTTTGACTTAAAACTTTGGTGACTGCAGGAATTAATATTCTTGGTTCTTTCGGTAAAGTCACATAGATAGAAAATTAAATGAAAATATTTTTTTTTTAAATAAAGCAAAAAACCCACGACGTTTCGATCGCAACACAAGTGGTCTTTATCTTATTGAATTTAATCTGTTATTTTTATTTTCTATCTACGTGACTTTACTGAAAGAACCAACAATACGTACGTCAATGTATCTATCGGTCAAAGACGCTAAGCGCGTGCCGCTGTTGACTCTGAATGTGTGGAGGGGAACACCTTCACCACGGGGAGAGAGAGACAGAGACACGGATAGCCTCGGCTATGTTGATGATCCTCGATTCATTATTTGGTGGAGTGAGGAAGAATTAATGCTGAGCAGATGAAGGTGGCCAGGCATGGTGCTGGTCACACCACCACCTGTTTACTCATGGCAGTGTGTGACAGTGTCAAGTTTGTGTTTGCAGTAAAGTCTATTAACTAGGTTGAACACGGAGGTTATATCAAAGCAATAGTTTATTTTTGTTTTCCTCTGGAACTCTTTGTAAGAATGGAAACAGGATGTGAACACAGCACACACATTCAGCTGAAGTCAGAACTGTTCATCCCCAGCATTCAAGAACATCTGAGCCTGGACTCACACCTGAGTTGCGATTGAACATTAATTCATGCATTTCTGCAAAACACAAATAGTATTGTTTTCAAACCCCTTTGCTATGTCAGCTGAATTTAGTTTTCATAAATATTCATTTTGTAGTCAGACAGCCGAAATTGTGTGCTTAGAGTTTTGGGTTAACATTCATCTTGAAGATATGAAGGCTTCCAGGCATATTAATGACATTTTCCCTCTCATTGTGTGCCATAGCAGCCCGTGGAGAGAAACCCTTCAGGTGCACTCTGTACGTGAAGGCGTTTGCACAGTCACCACATCTTAAAGTACACCAGAGAACACACACGGGAGATAAACCCTTCAAGTTGCAGTGTGTGCGTGAAGGCGTTTGCACGTTCATCAAATCTGATGAATTTGGGAAACTTTTTCATTACATCATGAATATATTAATAAGTATAGACGTGTAAGTCACGTGTGCATTCCTCTGTGCCTGACGTGTAGATGGTGTGGATATTCTTTTTTTCTGTCTGCAGCTGACGCTTCCTCTGCAGATTTGGTCTGATGGAGCAAAGGCACTCAGCGCAGCTCGGTACGACAAGTCAACAATGCGACCAGCGTGCATACAGCACGGACCGGACTGGAAATTTGACACGGCACCAGAGAAGTCACACAGGAGAGAAACTCTTCAAATGTACTGTGTGTAACAAGGCATTTGCATGGCCATCAGTTTTTCAGAACCACCAGAGAACACACACGGGAGAGAAACCCTTCAAGTGCAGTATGTGCGTGAAGGCGTTTACACAGTCATGTAATCTTGTAACACCAGAGAACACACACGGGAGAGAAACCCTTCAAGTGCAGTGTGTGCGTGAAGGCGTTTGCACAGTCATCTGCTCTTAAAGAACACCAGAGAACACACACGGGAGAGAAACCCTTCAGGTGCACGATGTGCAGGATGGCGTTTACACAGTCATGTAATCTTGTAACACACCAGAGAACACACACGGGAGAGAAACCCTTCAAGTGCAGTGTGTGTGGGAAGGCATTTTCAGATTTATCTACTCTTAAAAAACACCAGAGAACACACACAGGCGAGAAACCCTTCAGGTGCACGATGTGCGGGATGGCGTTTACACAGTCATATAATCTCGTATTACACGAGAGAACACACACGGGAGAAACCCTTCAGGTGCACTCTGTGCGGGAAGTCGTTTGCACGTTCATCAACTCTTCAAGTACACCAGAGAACACAGAAGCATCAGAAGATCCACAAGGAGTGCAGTCTGAAATCAGCTTGTGAAAGTCAAAGTACCGCAATGAGCCCATCCCTCATGAAACACGAACCGGACGAAAATCCCAGCTTGGACACTTTTAAAGGTATCGAGGTGAAATATGAAGAGGTGATGGTGAAATGTGAAGAAGTGAAGAGCGAAGAAGTGAAGGTAAAATGTGAAGATGAAGATTCAACTCCAAAATACACTGTGTGTGCACACACAGTGTACACACACAGTGACACAGTGACGCACACACAGTGACAGTGTACACACACAGTGACACACACACAGTGACACAGTGACACAACAACAACCGCCATTTGCTACTAAGTGGCGGTGACGTCACCACGACGCTTGTGCCAAGCACAGTGACACACAGTGACACAGTGACACACACAGCGACACACAGTGACACACACTGTATACACACAGTGTACACACACACAGTGTATACACACAGTGTACACACACACAGTGTATACAAACAGTGTACACACACACAGTGTATATACACAGTGTGCACACAGTGTATACACACAGTGTACACACACAGTGTACACACACAATGTATACACACACAGTGTACACATACACAGTGTATACACAGTGTATACACACAGTGTAAACACACAGTGTACACACACACAGGGTATACACAGTGTACACACACAGTGTACACACGGTGTACATACAGTGTATACACCCAGTGTACACACACAGGGTACACACAGTGTATATATACACACACAGTGTACACACAGTGACACACAGGGTATACACAGTGTACACACACACAGTGTATACAGTGTACACACACACAGTGTACACACACACAGTGTACACACACAATGTACACACACACAGTGTACACACACAGTGTACACACGGTGTACATACAGTGTATACACCCAGTGTACACACACAGGGTACACACAGTGTATATATACACACACACAGTGTACACACAGTGACACACAGGGTATACACAGTGTATACACACACAGTGTATACAGTGTACACACACACAGTGTACACACACAGTGTACACACACAATGTACACACACACAGTGTACACACACTGTACACACACAGTGTACACATACGCAGTGTACACACACAGTGTACACACACAGTGTACACACTGTACACAAACAGTGTACACATACGCAGTGTACACACACAGTGTATACACATAGTGTACACACACACAGTGTACACACACAGTGTACACAGTGTACACAAACAATGTACACACACACATAGTGTACACACACAATGTACACAATGTACACACAGTGTACACACACACAGTGTACACACAAACAGTGTACACACACAATTTATACACACAGTGTACACATACGCAGTGTACACACACAGTGTATACACATAGTGTACACACACACAGCGTACACACGCAGTGTACACACACAGTGTATACACATAGTGTACACACACAGCGTACACACGCAGTGTACACACACAGTGTATACACATAGTGTACACACACAGTGTACACACACAGTGTATACACAATATACACAATGTACACACACAGTGTACACACACACAGTGTACACACACAGTGTACACACACACAGTGTACACACACAATTTATACACACAGTGTACACATACGCAGTGTACACACACAGTGTATACACATAGTGTACACACACACAGCGTACATACATAGGGTACACACACAGTGTATACACACACAGTGTACACACACACAGTGTACACACAGGGTATACACAGTTTACATACACACAGTGTACACACACACAGTGTACACACACACAGTGACACAGTGTACACACAGTGACACACACACAGTGTATACACACACACAGTGTACACACACAGTGTATACACACACAGTGTACACGCACTGTATACAGTGTACACACACAGTGTACACACACAGTGTATACAAACAGTGTACACACATACAGTGTACACATAGACACCTGGGAGCCAGAAATCTTTCTGATGGGCCAAATACTCATTTCACTCATTAAATGCAAATAAATTTATAACATTTTTGACATGCGTTTCTCTGGATTTTTGTTGTTATTCTGTCTCACTGTTCAAATAAATCTACCATTAAAATTATAGACTGATCATTTCTTTGTCAGTGGGCAAACGTACAAAATCAGCAGGGGATCAAAATTTTTTTTATTTTATTGTTTCCATTCTACGTGGTGACTTTACCGAAATAACCAAGAAGATGAATCCCTGCAGTCACGAAAGCTTTAAATAGAAATTTGAATTGCAAGTGCTTTGAGTGTGTGCACGTGCCGTGTGGAAAAAAATGTACGATACGCTTATGGTGGATATGATTAGGTAATATCGTAGTGTCGCCATATCGCGATAACTGTCGGAGTTAAATGTTGTACAATTCTGCAAGAGCGTTCCGGACTTTGATCGCGTTGTGTGAACGTCATCATTTGGAACGAACCAACTTACCGCTTTCAATAGGGGGGGGTCGCAGACACGGAAATATATATTTTAAAATATATAAATATATACATCTCCAACAGCAATACAATGACGGAGCGACCGTGACTATCACAGTAGATCATTCAGCATATATTGTTTGAGTAAATACGATTCAAATTATGCGATGGAAGTGAAAGTATAAGATTGATAGTTTGAGCGTCAACCCTTGGCTGGGAGTGGTAGCTCCCAAGTGCCAATGGCTGACGCCTCTAGCCCGGCTCCCAGGACGCTTCTAAACTGTTCGGAATATAACGACTCCCCACCCCCCACCCTAAACTCTAAACTTGCACGAACAATTCCTCTCGCCCCTTAAAACTCTGAGCAGGATTGAACTCACGCGAACCGGTAAGTGGGTGTTTTGGTTTTAAAATTTTGACGAAAAAAAAATCCGGTGTTGTGTGACCCCCGTTGCGGCGGTGACACCGCAGGCTGTGGTTGCTCCCCGCCGGGGAAGGCGTCTCCTTCTCGGTAGGCAATCCAGGCCATTCAGGCCCTCCCTGGCGTCTCGGGCCTAGTCTGTCCCAAAGAAAATAAACATTTATACATGCTTTGTGGAACTGTTTTCACAGTAAGATACACAGGCAGCAGTCGTAAGAAGAAAGGCTTAAATACAATCGTCGGTAACAGAGGCGTTATGAAAAAGGGCCATTGCCCGATTATGCACTACAGTATTTACTTTTAAGGGCAGTGTTATTGGTAAATATGTAGGGGTTTTTTTCTCTCGTGATATACCCGTCTTTGTATTTGTCCTCATGCTTTGGGTTTCGGGCTGTTCCACGCGAGTTTGAAGCCTTTGGTTAAACGAGGTAACACAACCACGGGTCAAGTTATCTTTTGATGCATCACAGCTGTCATAACCCGTACGGTTTACCCCGTATTCTTGTACAGAGACATTGAGTTTTCACGCCCATACGGGGTACAGCCGTTTCAATACGGACAAAAAAACATGCTTTGGTAACAATATTGTCTATTTGTGTTTCTACATTGTGATGGGACTTCGTAGGACGAACGTTGATATTTATAAAGACACTTGGTAGCCGATACGGTCTGAATTGATCTGTAATAAGGTAGGGGCACTGATAGAGGTTGACAGCTACGTGGTGGTGAGTGTACTCGAAGTGAATTTCTATTTGTGTGTTTCTCCCTTGTGATGGGACTTTGTTGTTGTTGTTTTAGGCGGCTGCGGGACTGTGCAACGTTGGTGAGTGGCATAGGAGCGGTGGGGGCAACATCCATTGTAGAGTACAATGTCACTACGCTCCCACGTCTGCGCTACCCTCCTCCACCAAGCCGCCACACGGACGAGCGTGGTGAAGTATGGTTAAATCACGACCCGGGGCGGTGTGGGGAGATCCTCGTCCGGCAATGGATTAACAAATTGGCTCCTACTGTTTACCTCCATATATATAAAAATATGCAAAGTTGTGATTGTGTGTGTTGTCCAAAATGTTTAGCGTACTTCCCGACATGCAACAAACTGGAAATTTGCCATGTGGGTACTTTCCAGACTGTACACCGTGCAAACATTATACAAATACACTTTTGTGTTTTTGGGGGGGAGAGCTCAATAATGTATAGATTTTTTGCACGGCAAGAGAGCTGTGACGTCAAATCTGTCACGTGACCCTCGCACGTGGAAGCGTAACGCGTTGTAGTGTAGTGGTTAGCGTTGTCTGTGTGTGTGTCTTTGTGTGTGTCTGTGTGTGTGTCTGTGTGTGTCTGTGTGTGTGTCTGTGTGTGTCTGTCTGTGTGTGTCTGTGTGTGTGTGTCTGTGTGTTTTTTTTGTGTGTTGTGGGGAGCGATAGTGTAGCGGTTAGCGCGCTGCGCTATGAACCCGGCGACACGGGTTCGATTCCCGCTCATGGCCAACACCAGTGACGATTATCTGAACTGGTCCCGGGCCTCCCCTAGGTCGACTCAGCTTCAAATGAGTATCTGGTGCGGTGTGTAAACGTCGCCACTAGGGAGACAAAGGCGGTCGGGCGTGGTGCTGGCCACCCACCCCCCCGTGTACCGTTCCGGCCTTCATAGGTGCTCGCTAACAGCACTTGCCCCTACAGTCTGTTAAGGCTACATGGGGGATCTTTGTTTTATCTTTTGTGTGTCTGTGTGTGTGTCTGTGTGTGTGTGTCTGTGTGTGTGTGTGTGTCTGTGTGTGCGTGTAAGCGTAACGCATTGTAGTGTAGTGGTCAGCGCTACGCCGCGCTACGAACCCGGTGACCCCAGTTCGATTCCCGCTCACGGCCACCACCGGCGACGATTATTTGAACCGCTTCTGGGCCTCTCCTAGGTCGACTCAGCCTCAAACGAGTAACTTGTGGTGTGAACATTGCCACTGGGGAGACAAAGGCGGCCGGACGTGGTGGATCCAAGTCCCGGGCAAAACCGGGTAGTACAGCTAGTCATGAATATATGAATGAATATAGACGCGTAAGTCACGTGTGACTGTATATATTCATTCCTCCATGGCTTGTTACTGACGTGTAGATGGTGTGGATATTCTTATTTTCTGTCTGCAGCTGACGCTAGTCTGATGGAGCAAAGGCAGTCAGCGCAGCAGCTCGGTACGACAAGTCAACAATGTGACCAGCGTGCATACAGCATGGATCGGACTGGAAATTTGACACAGCACCAGAGAACTTGCAGAGAAGAGAAATCCTTCAAGTGCACTGTGTGTGACAAGGCATTTGCAAGGTCATCAGTTCTTGAGACCCACCAGAGAACACACACAGAAGAGAAACGCTTTAAGTGCAGTGTGTGTGGGAAGACATTTTCACAGTCATCTGCTCTTAAAACACACCAGAGAACACACACGGGAGAGAAACCCTTCAGGTGCAGTGTGTGTGGGAAGACATTTTCACAGTCATCTGATCTTGTAAAACACCAGAGAACACACACGGGAGAGAAACCCTTCAGGTGCAGTGTGTGTGGGAAGACATTTTCACAGTCATCTACTCTTAAAACACACCAGAGAACACACACAGGAGAGAAACCCTTCAGGTGCAGTGTGTGTGGGAAGACATTTTCCGATTCATCTACTCTTAAAACACACCAGAGAATACACACGGGAGAGAAACCCTTCAGGTGCACTCTATGCGGGAAGGCGTTTGCAGTTTCATCAAATCTTCAAGTACACCAGAGAACACAGAAGTATCAGAAGATCCACAAGGAGTGCAGTCTGAAATCAGCTTGTGAAAGTCCAAGTGCCGCAATGAGCCCATCCCTCATTAAACACGAACCGGAAGAAAATCCAAGCTTGGACACTTTTAAAGGTATCGAGGTGAAATGTGAAGAGGTGAAGGTGAAATGTGAAGAGGTGATGGTGAAGAGCGAAGAAGTGAAGGTAAAATGTGAAGATGAAGATTCAACTCCAAAATGGGACCTTCACATCGTGAAGCAGGAGGAGAATTCTGACTGTGAGGCAGAGCGAGGCAACTCCCAGCAGTTTGTGGAAGTGGAGGTGTGGGTGGACTTCCTAGACAATACAAAGTCAAGTGGAGACCCGGTAGATGTGTAAGCCAGAGACGATGTCGCTCCAATAGATGAACCTTTGTGACAGGCCTTTAATGACAAGAATGTGAAGTTGGACACTCCTTCCTAGGTTCATCCTGCAGAGTAAGGGCGGCCAGTCTTTGTGGACCTGTGGGTTGGGTAGATCTTTAACCAGGAGCGAGAGACAATAAGCTCCCAAGCATTCACTATTTTATTATAATTGCATTTACACGGTGCTTGCTTAACTGCCTCAGCAACTCGGAGTTTTGTGTCTCGTCTGAAGCACTCGAAGAGCATCCCCAAGTAGCAGCTGCCCCTGTGTGGCACAAGGTGGTGGCCCTGCACCGGCCTGCATGTGGACAAGAGCCTGTCAGTAGGGGGCGATGATTGATGCGTCATCTCAGTTGTGTAGTTTGTAGGCAATCTTGATTCGAAGCTTTCGTGACTGCAGGAATCCACACTGTTGAGTTCTTTTGGTAAAGTCACCACGTGGGTAGAAACATAACAGATCACGGCGTTTAGATCACAACACAAGCAATCGTCATCAGGTGGGACAACCACAGCAAGAGAAACTGCTGAAGTAGTAGGCGCCTACTCCAGCAGTTTCTTATTGCTGCTGTGCTTGTCCCACCTGATGATGATTGCTTGTGTTGCCATTCGAAACGCCGTGATCTATTATTTGTAGCGTAATGTTTAGAATTTGCTACATTTTGACCCAGACGCCAGCATGCAACGGCCTACTCGTTTTGAATGACGCAACAATAGTTTGTTGTACATACACTGTTAAGCAGACGGTGCATATTTGTAAAATAGCTTCTTGTTAATACGATGTAACGTGATGCAGTCAATTTCGCTGCAGTAATTCAATGTTGTTAATATGCCCGTCAGTGATTTAGAATGAATACTTGTCTGTGCGCGTACATGTATCATTTTGTCTGAGGTCACACATTGAATAAGTGATGTTAGGACAAAGTGTGTGTGTGTGTGTTTTGGAAGTAACCTGTACAGAGAAGTCAGGTGAGACCCGTTGTTCTTGTGATAGAGGTCAAAGGGTACTTTTGTGTTTCACAAAGCGTTTGCCTCTGGAGCAACTCATTTTCCTTGAAATAGGGAGCACGCTCGGATCATTCATCAGTTACAAGGCATACCACTTGAAGGTTACACGTATAGGAGGAGGTACATTCTCTACAACACAAATTGTAGTTTTGTCTTACGTGTTGACGTTGATTTTGTCTAACTGGGACTAGATATGGTCCTTGCTGATTCACGTCTGGATGTTCGTAACCATCGGTTGAAGCAAACCCCACTGCTGTTGTTGAGACGCTGTGCACCAATAAAGGTCCAACACGTTGACGGCCTTCAGGCCAGGAAAGTCACAACATTTGCACACGAAGGACGCATTCAACATTTGCACACGAAGGACGCATTCACGCAAGTACCCCATGCTCCGTTTTGAAGTTTTAGAATGAAACATCTTTGAATTGTGTTGTGTTTTGAGTTAGATGATTTTATTTCTTCAATAAAAGCTTGTATCAATTTACATCTGGAAGACTTCATTGCAAAGGACATTTCGTGTGAATTTTCTCTCGTCATTAAGTAGATGGCCTTGCCGGGGGTTCGGTTCAATGCGGACACACACTGTGTACACACACACAGTATACACACACAGTGTACACACACACAGTGTACACACACAGTGTACACACAAACAGTGACACACAGTGTACACACACGTTGTTGTTGCTGAGCTCACACACCCAAGGGAGGGAGCAGTAGAAAATGAATCTAAATCAACTTAAACTCCAACTCTGTGACGTCACCACTCTGCCATACCTCATCGGCGTGAAACGCAAGGGGGAGGTGTAACTTGCTAGTGACGTCATGTCACCAAGGTATTCACCCCTCCCCCGTCCACCGAGCTCTTGAGCGTGACGTCACCTCCGCCTGGGTCAGGCGGAGGTGACGTCGGTCCAGTGGTAATCCTTATTTGGGCAAAGCTACGCCCAGTGACTGGCGGCTCATTAACATAATGTGTTCGTTAAAGCCGTCGCGAATTTATTGCGACGGGTTCAGCGCCAACGCCCCCATCCCTCGACGTATGGTCTGGGGTCATTAACATAATTTATTCAGTTACAGAGCCGCTCGTGGGAGGGAAGTGACGTCATACTACTTCCTGCTGTCGCGAGGCAACAGGAAGCTGCCGTGTGCGCGCTTGCACTGAAATCCGAGGTGAGAAATTCTCATCGTTGTGGTGGTGGTGGTTGTTGTTGTTGTTTACCAAGGTAGAGCCTCGCTCTCTCGTAGGGATGTCAGTTGAGTAGCAGCGAGCATGGGAATCGATGTCCAGGTTGGAACTTTACAACGCGGGGCCTAGCCACGCGGGGCCTTGCTTCCTGCCCTCGCCTGATTGCGTTTGCTTCAATTATCTCGCTTAGTTGAGCAATCTTTGTAAGAAAGTAATCTACCAGGCTATGCGTTTATTGTGTGTTGACCGACTCTCTGTGTTGCATTGCATTACATTTGCAAGTTTTACTCAGTTTATTTGATTAAGTGTGCTTTTGATTTAAAGCTTTCTTGACTGCAGGGATTCATATTCTTGTTCTTTTGGTAAAGTCACCACCACGTAGAAGGGAAACAATAAAATAATAAAAATATAAAACAATAAAATTCTCACGACGTTTCGACTGCAAGACGAGCAATCATCATCAGGTGTGAAAACCACAGCAAGAAAATTTTCTTGCTGTGGTTTTTCTTGCAGTGGTTTTCACACCTGACGATGATTGGTTGTGTTGCAGTCGAAACGTCGTGATAATTTTATTGTTTTATATTTTTATTATTTTATTGTTTCCCCTTCTACGTGGTGACTTTACTGAAAGAACCAAGAATATAAGTGTGCTTTCTCTCTCTCTGCGTGTCCTCGTGTTATTATTATTTCCTGCAGTCACCAAAGTTCCAAATCTCTCATTGACACAAGGCCGTAATTATAATATATTATAATAATTATAATATATATTGGTGGGGGACATATCCCCCCACAATAATCAAACATGCTCAAAATGTCTCCCCCAATATATTGCTATAAAAATATATTTTTTAATAATAATTGCTATGCTATGTTAATAAAAACAATTTCGCTAAACCTTGGCCACAAAATGTGGACTTGTCTTCATATAACAATGCGTAGATTTCTGTTTATATGATTGTGTTGTACTTTATGAATCCCTAATCTCTGCCATTACATACTATGAAACAAGAAAAGTAAAAAAATAAACAGAGCAATGTAATACAATACAATATACATTATTGTATCAAATAAAAATACATTCCATCCCATGTGTTGGTGAAATTTTTCAATATTTAGGAAATGTCAGGAAATTAGTTTTCAAATTTAGATTTTTTTTCTGGGGGGGGGGGGACCCCAGAGCCCCTGGTAGATTTGGTCCCCCCCAATGTTGACTCCATGGCTACGGCCTTGCATTGACTCGCGGATTTCTCTACACCCCCTCCCCTCTCTCTCTGCCCCCTCTCTCTATTTAAGCCCTCGACACAGAGGCGTTGTTTCTCTGTGTGCCTACAGTGAGGGAAAAAAGTATTTGATCCCCTGCTGATTTTGTACGTTTGCCCACTGACAAGGAAATTATCAGTCTATAATTTTAATGGTAGGTTTATTTGAACAGTGAGAGACAGAATAACAACAAGAAAATCCAGAAAAACGCATGTCAAAAATGTTATACATTGATTCGCATTGAGCAATCTTTGGAAGAACGTTATCAACCTGGTGGGGTGTTGACTGTTATGTTGACCGACTCTCTGTGTTGTACTGCATTACATTTCTAAGTTCACTAGGTTTGTTTTCTCTTGCATTTGTACCTGATGATGATTGCTTGTGTTGCAATTGAAACGTCGCATGCTATGTGCACACAGCGTTGGTGTACGGTGCTTTTTGTTGAATATTTTGCTGTTTTTCCCTGGATTTTATGTTTGCACAGTCACACAAAGTCACTTCAAGATGTTTTCTTGTTCATGTTTTAGTTTTTTGTTTGTTGTGGTTGCACCCGATTCAAGAGCCGAATGGCTCACAGGGCTATACCAAATAAATGAAACTGAAGCTATCAATTTATTTATTTATTTTTTCTACGTGCCTTTGCCGAAAGAACCAAAGAGTATCTTGCTTAAGTTATAATTTCTCTTCACCTGGCTCGCTACTTTGTAACTTTGTTTTGTTTTAAATATTCACAGTTTTTTTTCATTTTTTACCAGGCCACGCCCGCGTTCAGCTGCTGTACCGCTCTTGTTTACAGACGCAACCTGCCCACAACAACAATAACAACAACAAGGTGGGGCTTGTCAACAGCGTGGTGGTGTTCACTCTAGACGCGTGGTGGTGTTCACTCTAGACGCTTGGCGGTGTTCACTCTAGACGTGTAGTGGTGTTCACTCTAGATGTGTGGTGGTGTTCACTCTAGACACGTGGCGGTGTTCACTCTAGACGCGTGGCGGTGTTCACTCTAGACGCGTGGCGGTGTTCACTCTAGACGCATGGCGGTGTTCACTCTAGACGCTTAGTGGTGTTCACTCTAGATGCGTGGTGGTGTTCACTCTTAGACGCGTGTCGGTGTTCATTCTCTACATGTAGAGGGGAGACCGGGGGATCGGGAAGGAAATCCACACGACCACGGGGAGAGAGAGAGACACGCAGC
This sequence comes from Petromyzon marinus, assembly GCF_048934315.1. Classification (NCBI taxonomy): domain Eukaryota; kingdom Metazoa; phylum Chordata; class Hyperoartia; order Petromyzontiformes; family Petromyzontidae; genus Petromyzon; species Petromyzon marinus. The sequence goes on along the minus strand of NW_027422950.1, from coordinate 61,625 downwards.
CTCGGCTGTGTTGATTGATCCTCAATTAACTACTTGGTGGAGTGAGGAAGCATTAATACTGAGCAGGTGAAGGTGGCCAGGCGTGGGTCTAGACACACCACCACCTGTGAACCATGCCAGTGTGTGACAGTGGTGGAGCCAGTGAGGGGTGGGGTGGCACGTGCCCCCCCAACGATCCGATAGAAATCCCTAATTTTGATAGGATCATTGGGGTTTATTAGTAACGAGCTTCACTACCCAGCTTCGCCCAGGGGCCGACGGAGCTAGGGGGGGGGGGCGACGGAGCCAGCGGGGGGGCGATGGAGCCAGGGGGGGGGCGACGGAGCTGGGGGGGGGGGCGACGGAGCCAGCGGTGGGGCGACGGAGCTGGGGGGGGGCGACGGAGTCAGGGGGGGGGGCGGGGCGACGGCGCAAGCAGAGGGAGCCGACACTGACTTTCTCACACATCATACACTGACTCACTCACACATCATACACTGACTCACTCACACATCATACACTGACTCACTCACACATCATACACTGACTCACTCACACATCATACACTGACTCACTCACACATCATGCACTGACTCACTCACACATCATACACTGACTCACTCACACATCATACACTGACTCACTCACACATCATACACTGGCTCACTCACACATCATACACTGACTCACTCACACATCATGCACTGACTCACTCACACATCATGCACTGACTCGCTCATCATGCGCTTACTCACACATCATACACTCGCACAACCACTGACCCATTCACTCATCATACACAGGTTCACTCATTGTTTGCTGGCTCACTTGCACATCATATACTGACTCACTCATCATGCGCTGACTAACACATCGTGCGCTGACTCACACATCATACACTCACTCACACTGCCACTGACTCGCTCACACATCATACACTCACTCACACATCATTCACTAACTCACTCTTCATACGCTGACTCGCACATCATACACTCACTCACGCTGCTGCTGACTCACTCATCATACACTGACTCGCACATCATGCACTCACTCACTCTGCTGCTGACTCACTCACACATCATACACTGGGAGTGTCGTGCTGCCAGCTATGGCTGCAGTTTTTTTGTCGTGCGTGTTATGTATATCGTTTATTGTTAAATTTAAATTCACAGTTCCTATGATTATTGTTGTTACATTGTTTTTACAGCTTTATTTTGGAGATTCGAAAACATATGGTTAATATAAATTGTCTTGTGATTGTTGTTGTTGGCTTGCACCACATTGATTTTTGCACACGGCGTTTTAATACGTTTTTTTGCGTGGAATATTTGCTGGTTTATTCCAGAATGCTTCTGTTACGCGTTGTCGCTTTAAGATGTTCCGTGTTCAAATTTTGTTTGTTGCGGTTGCACCCGACTTAAGAGCCGCATGGCTCACAGGGCTATACCTAATAAATTAAACTTGAAACTTGATTTCACTGAAAACCCCTGGAAAAAATTGATGCTTGCAAGAAAGAAAAAAGCCGAAACAAATCAATTTACCTAAATCGGATGTTTTCACTCAAGGAAATTCAACCTTACCCCACTTCTACGTAAGGTCGATTTTGGCCACTCGGGAAGGGAATAATGACATGGCGAGCTGAAAATAGTCACGTTCACTTAGAAATTCCAGACAGCGTTAGCTGTGCAAATTTTCCCGACGCCAGAGCTCAGCATTGGAGAGGTTTTTGCTGCTTCGCACAAACAAACAGATGGAATGTTCTGCTTCATACTTAAGATAGCAGTTCTACCCGTTCTCCGCACGGAGGATATGCATTGAACTCCCGAGAAACCAATGGCTTCATCGGCCAGGAGCGAAGCGCCACCTAAAATCTCCCGGCACGCTGTTAACAGCTCTAAGCATTGCAGAGCGCTTAACTCAGAGGTGTTGCGGGTTGATGCCAGACACTTCATGGTCATTTCCCCCCCCCAAAAAATACAAAAGACTATTTTTATATTTTTTTACATTGTGTACAGTATGGAACATACGCACATGCCAAATTTCAAGTGTGTGGCACGTTGGGAAGTATGCTAAACATTTCGAACAGACACACGTATCCACACATTTCCCTTTCATATATATAGATAAATCAGCATTTTGCGACCCCCACTGCCACCGTGTGGCATATTATTACGTGCCAGGGACTCTATGAGAGGGCAACAGACCTTGTCCATAATTGGCAATAAGTAACGGCAAAGCAGTTGTAAGTGACTCACAGAATTTTGCGCAGTTGCGTATACAGTACACGACTTCCCTGAAGGCAAACACCTTCAGCGAGCGCAATGCCGATCACACGCGTCGAATAAAAATCAAGGGACAAGTCATTACTTACTAACAACTACTTACTAACAACTCCTTACTAACAACTCCTTACTAACTAACAACTCCTTACTAACAACTCCTTACTAACAACTCCTTACGTACTAACAACTCCTTACTAACAACTCCTTACTAACAACTCCTATCATTTTTCATTGCTGGAGGGGTTGCCCCCCCTACCTGAAAATCCTGGCTTCGCCTCTTGAGTGTGTGACAGTGTCAAGTTTGTGTTTGCAGTAAAGTCTATTAACTCTATTGAGCACGGAGGTTATATCAAAACAGGAGTTTAGTTTTGTTTTCCTCTGCAACTCTTTATAAGAATGGAGTCAGGAAGTTAACACAGCACACACGTGCAGCTGAAGTCGAATCTGTTTATCCCAGCATTCAAGGACATCTATGCCTGGCTTCACACCTCTAAGTTGCGATTGAACATTAATTTATGCATTTCTGCCGGACACAAGTAGTATTATTTTCAACACCCTTTGCAATGTCAGCTGAATTTAGCTCTCATAAATATTCCTTTTGAAGCCAGACAGCTGAAATTGTGTGCTCGGAGTTTTTGGTGAACATTCATTTTGAAGATACGAGGGATTTCCAGGCATGTTTATAACCATTTGCCCTCTCATTGTGTGCCATAACAGCCCGTGTGATGAATTTGGGACACTTTTCCACTATATCATGAATATATGAATAAGTATAGACGTGTAAGTCACGTGTTACTGTATATATGGTTTCCTCTGTGCATCGATACTGACGTGCCGATGGTGTGGATATTATTTTTTTCTGTCTGCAGCTGACGCTTCTTCTGACGCTTCCTCTGCAGAATTGGTCTGATGGAGCAAATGCACTCAGCGCAGCTCGGTAGGACAAGGCAACAATGCGACCGGTGTGCATACAGCACGGATCGTACTGGAGATTTCACACGGCACAAGAGAACTCACACAGGAGAGAAACCCTTCAAGTGCAGTGTGTGTGGGATGGCGTTTGCACATTCATCTACTCTAGTAGAACACCAGAGAACACACACGGGAGAAAAACCATTCAGGTGCAGTCTGTGTGAGAAGGCGTTTCCACGTTCATCTGCTCTTGTAATACACCAGAGAACACACACGGGAGAGAAACCCTTCAAGTGCAGTGTGTGTGGGAAGGCGTTTGCACGTTCATCTCTTCTTGTAGTACACCAGAGAACACACACAGGAGAGAAACCCTTCAGGTGCACTCCGTGCGGGATAACGTTTGCACAACAACCACATCTTAAAGTACACCAGAGAACACAGAAGCATCAGAGGATCCACAAGGAGTGGAGTCTGAAATCAGCTTGTGAAAGTCAAAGTGCCACCATGAGCCCATCCCTCATGATACAAGAACCGGAGGAAAATCCCAGCTTTGACACTTTTAAAGGTATCGAGGTGAAATGTGAAGAGGTGAAGCTGAAGAGGGAAGATGAAGATTCAACTCCAAAATGGGACCTTCACATCGTGAAGCAGGAGGAGAATTCTGACTGTGAGGCAGAGCGAGGCAACTCCCAGCAGTTTGTGGAAGTGGAGGTGTGGGTGGACTTGCTCCTAGACAATACAAAGTCAAGTGGAGACCCGGTAGATGTGTAAGCCAGAGACGATGTCGCTGCAATAGATGCACCTTTGTCACACACTTTGTGGGCCCGTGGGTTGGGTAGATCTCTAACCAGGAGCAAGAGCCAATAAGCTCCCAAGCATTCACTATGTTATCATAATTGCTTTTACATGGTGCTTGCTTAATCGCCTCAACAACTCGGAGTTTTGTGTCTCATCTCAAACGCTCGAAGAGCATCCCCAAGTAGCAGCTGTCCCTGTGTGGCACAACATGGTGGCTCTGCACTGGCCTGCGTGTGGACAAGAGCCTGTCAGTAGGGGGCGATGATTGATGCGTCATCTCAGTTGTGTAGTTTGTAGGTAATGTTTAGAATTTGCTACATTTTCACTCAGACGCCAGCATGCAATGGCCTACTCGTTTTGAATGACACAATAGTATGTTTTACATACACTGTGAAGCAGAATGTGCAATTTTTTTTAAAAGCTTCTTGTTAATACGATGTAACGTGATGCAGTATATTTCACTGCAGTAATCCAATTTTGTTAATATGCCTGTCATTAATTTAGAATGTATACTTGTCTGGTTTTGTGCATACTTGTAACATTTGATCTATAAGGGTCAAACATTGAATAAGTGATGTTAGGACAAAGTGTGTGTGTGTTTGAAAGTAACCTGTACAGAAGTCTCAGGTGAGACCCGTTGTTCTTGTGATACAGGTCAAACGGTGTTTTTGTGTTCCACGAAGCATCTGGAGCAACTCATTGTCTTTGAAATAGGTAGCACACTCGGATCATTAATAAGTTACAAGGCATACCACTTAAAAGTTACACGTATAGGAGGAGATACATTCTCTACAACACGAATGATAGTTTTGTCTTACGTGTTGACGTAGATTTTGTCTAACTAGGACTAGAAATGCTCCTTGCTGATTCACGTCTGGATGTTCGTAACCATCGGTTGAAGCAAACCCCACTGCTGTTGTTGAGACGCTGTGCACCAATAAGCGTCCAACACATTGACGGCCTTCAGGCCAGGAAAGTCACAACATTTGCACACGAAGGACGCATTCACGCAAGCACCCCATGCTCCGTTTTGAAGTTTTAAAATGAAACATCTTTGAATTGTGTTGTGTTTTGAATTAGATAATTTGTATTTCTTCATTAAAAGCTCGTATCAATTTACATCTGGAAGACTTCATTGAAAAGGACATTTCGAGTGAATTTTCTCTCGTCATTAAGTAGATGGCCTTGCCGGGGGTTCGGTTCGATGCGGGCACACACAGTGTACACACACAGTGTACACACAGTGTACACACACACACAGTGTACACACTGTACACACAGTGTATACACAATGTACACACACACAGTGTACACACATAGTGTACACACACACACAGTGTACACACACTGTACACACACACAATGTACACACACACAGTGTACACACACAGTGTACACACACACAGTGTACACACACAGTATACACACAGTGTATACACACAGTGTACACACACACAGTCCACGTTGTTGCTGAGCTCACACACCCAAGGGAGGGAGCAATGGAAAATGAATCTAAAACAACTTAAAATCCAACCCCGCTCTGTGACGTCACCACTCTGCATTACCTCATCGGCGTGAAACGCCATGGGGAGGTGTACCTCCATCGTGACGTCATGTCACCAAGGTTTTTACCCGTCCACCACGCTCTTGAGCGTGACGTCACCTCCGCTTGGGTCGCGGCCGATGTCGTTACAGTGGCAATCCTTATTTGGGCAAAACTACGCCCAGTGACTGGTGGCTCATTAACATAATGTATTCGTTAAAGCCGTCGCGAGTTTATTACGAAGGGTTCAGCGCCCACGCCCCCACACCTCGACATATGGGCCGGGTTCATTAACATAATTAATTCAGTTACAGAGCCGCTCGTGGGAGGATGTGATGTCATACTACTCCTTGCTGTCGCGAGGCAACAGGAAGCTGCCGCCTGCGCTCTTGCACTGAAATCCGAGGTGAGAAATTCTCATCGTTGTGGTGGTTGTGGTGGTGGTGGTTGTTGTTGTTTACCAAGGTAGAGCCTCGCTCTCTCTCGTAGGGATGTCAGTTGAGTAGCAGCGAGCATAGGAATCGATGTCCAGGTTGGAACTTTACAGCGCGGGGCCTAGCCACGCGGGGCCTTGCCTCCTGCCCTCGCCTGATTGCATTCACTTTAATTATCTCGCTTAAGTTTAATTTGTCTTCACCCGGCTCGCCACTTTGTAACTTTGTTTTATTGTAAATATTCACGCAGTTTTTATTTTTTTCAGCAGGCCAAGCCCGCTTGAGCTGCTATACCGCTCTTGTTATCAGAAGCGACCTGCCCACAACAACACAAGGTGAGGCTTTGTCAACGTGTGTGAATGTTTTTACTTAAAACTTTGGTGACTGCAGGAATTAATATTCTTGGTTCTTTCGGTAAAGTCACGTAGATAGAAAATAAAATAAAAGATAATAAATTTAATGAAAAATAAAAAATTAAAAATGAAGCAATAAACCCACGACGTTTCGATCGCAACACAAGTGGTCTTTATCTTATTGAATTTAATCTGGTATTTTTATTTTCTATCTACGTGACTTTACTGAAAGAACCAACAATATGTGCGTCAATGTCTATTGGTCAAAGACGCTAAGCGCGTGCCGCTGTTGACTCTGAATGTGTGGAGGGGAACACCTTCACCACGGGGAGAGAGAGACAGAGACACGGGTAGCCTCGGCTATGTTGATTGATCCTCGATTCATTACTTGGTGGCGTGAGGAAGAATTAATGCTGAGCAGATGAAGGTGGCCAGGCATGGTTCTGGTCACACCACCACCTGTTTACCCATGGCAGTGTGTGACAGTGTCAAGTTTGTGTTTGCAGTAAAGTCTATTAACTCTGTTTAACACGGAGGTTATATCAAAACAATAGTTTATTTTTGTTTTCCTATGGAACTCTTTATAAGAATGGAGTCAGGAAGTTAACAGCACACACATTCAGCTGAAGTCGGATCTGTTCATCCCAGCATTCAAGGACACTGAGCCTGGATTCACACCTCTAAGTTGCGATTGAACGTTAATTAATGCATTTCTGCATAACACAAATAGTGTTGTTTTCAACACCCTTTGCTATGTCAGCTGAATTTAGTGATGTTGGTGGTGGTGGTGCTGATGGTGATGTTGGTGGTGCTGGTGATGTTGGTGGTGATGTTGGTGGTGGTGATGTTGGTAGTGGTGATGTTGGTGGTGGTGATGTTGTTGGTGGTGATGTTGGTGCTGATGGTGATGTTGGTGGTGATGTTGGTGGTGGTGGTCATGGTGATGTTGGTGGTGGTGATGTTGGTGGTGGTGATGTTGGTGGTGGTGATGGTGGTTATGTTGGTGGTGGTGATGTTGGTGGTGGTGATAATGTTGGTGGTGGTGATGTTAGAGGTGGTGTTGGTGGTGGTGATGTTGGTGGTGGTGGTGATGTTGGTGGTGATGATGTTGGTGGTGGTGATGTTGGTGGTGGTGATGTTGGTGGTGGTGATGGTGGTGATGTTGGTGGTGGTGGTGGTAATGTTGGTGGTGCTGATGTTGGTGGTGGTGATGTTGGTGGTGGTGGTGATGTTGGTGGTGGTGATGGTGGTGGTGGTGATGTGGGTGGTGGTGATGGTGGTGGTGGTGATGTTGGTGGTGGTGATGTTGGTGGTGGTGGTGATGTTGGTGGTGGTGGTGGTGATGTTGGTGGTGGTGGTGTTGGTGGTGGTGGTGATGTTGGTGGTGGTGGTAATGTTGGTGGTGGTGATGGTGGTGGTGGTGATGTTGGTGGTGGGTGGGGATGTTAGTGGTGGTGATGTTGGTGGTGGTGGTGATGTTGGTGGTGGTGATGTTAATGGTGGTGGTGATGTTGGTGGTGGTGGGGATGTTGGTGGTGGTGATGTTGGTGTTGATGTTGGTGGTGGTGGTGGTGGTGATGTTGGTGGTGGTGATGTTGGTGGTGGTGGTGGTCATGGTGATGTTGGTGGTGGTGGTGATGGTGGTGGTGGTGATGTTGGTGGTGGTGATGGTGGTGGTGGTGATGTTGGTGGTGGTGGTGATGTTGGCGGTGATGTTGGTGGTGGTTATGTTGGTGGTGATGTTGGTGGTGGTGATGTTGGTGTTGGTGGTGTTGGTGATGTTGGTGGTGATGGTGGTGTGGTGGTGATGGTGGTGATGGTGATGTTCATGGTGGTGGTGATGGTGGTGGTGATGTTGGTGGTGGTGATGGTGATGTTTGTGGTGGTGATGGTGATGTTGGTGGTGGTGATGGTGGTGGTGGTGATGGTGGTGGTGGTGGTGATGTTGGTGGTGATGGTGGTGGTGGTGATGGTGTTGGTGGTGGTGATGTTGGTGATGTTGGTGGTGGTGATGTTGGTGGTGGTGGTGTTGGTGGTGGTGGTGATGTTGGTGGTGGTGGTGATGTTGGTGGTGGTGATGTTGGTGGTGATGTTGGTGGTGTTGGTGGTGATGTTGGTGGTGGTGATGTTGGTGGTGGTGATGTTGGTGGTGGTGATGTTGGTGGTGGTGATGTTGGTGGTGGTGGTGATGTTGGTGGTGGTGGGGATGTTAGTGGTGGTGATGTTGGTGGTGGTCGTGATGTGGTGGTGGTGATGTTGGTGGTGGTTATGTTGGTGGTGGTGGGGATGTTGGTGGTGGTGATGTTGGTGGTGATGTTGGTGGTGGTGATGTTGGTGGTGGTGGTGATGTTGGTGGTGGTGATGAGGTTGGTGGTGGTGGTGATGTTGGTGGTGGTGATGGTGTGGTGGTTGTGATGTTGGTGGTGGTGATGTTGGTGGTGGTGATGTTGGTGGTGATGTTGGTGGTGGTGATGTTGGTGGTGATGTTGGTGGTGATGGTGATGTTGGTGGTGATGTTGGTGGTGGTGGTGATGGTGATGTTGGTGGTGCTGGTGATGTTGGTGGTGGTGGTGATGTTGGTGATAGTGATGTTGGTGGTGATGTTGGTGGTGGTGATGTTGGTGGTGGTGGTGATGTTGGTGGTGGTGATGAGGTTGGTGGTGGTGGTGATGTTGGTGGTTTAGTGATGGTGGTGGTTGTGATGTTGGTGGTGGTGATGTTGGTGGTGGTGATGTTGGTGGTGATGTTGGTGGTGGTGATGTTGGTGGTGATGTTGGTGGTGATGGTGATGTTGGTGGTGATGTTGGTGGTGGTGGTGATGGTGATGTGGTGGTGCTGGTGATGTTGGTGGTGGTGGTGATGTTGGTGATAGTGATGTTGGTGGTGATGTTGGTGGTGGTGATGTTGGTGCTGATGGTGATGTTGGTGTTGGTGATGTTGGTGGTGGTGGTCATGGTGCTGTTGTGGTGGTGGTGATGGTGGTGGTGATGTTGATGGTGGTGATGGTGATGGTGTGGTGTGGTGGTGGTGATGTTGGTGGTGGTGGTGGTGGTGATGGTGGTGATGTTGGTGGTGGTGGTGATGTTGGTGGTGGTGATAATGATGGTGGTGGTGATGTTATTGGTGGTGATGGTGGTGGTGATGTTGGTGGTGGTGGTGGTGATGTTGGTGGTGATGATGTTGGTGGTGGTGATGTTGGTGGTGGTTATGTTGGTGGTGGTGATGGTGATGTTGGTGGTGATGTTGGTGGTGGTGATGTTGGCAGTGGTGGGGATGTTGGTGGGGGATGGTGATGTTGTGATGGTGGTGATTGGTGATGTTGGTGGTGATGGTGGTGGTGGTGATGGTGGTGATGGTGATGTTCATGGTGGTGGTGATGGTGGTGGTGATGTTGGTGGTGGTGATGGTGATGTTTGTGGTGGTGATGGTGATGTTGGTGGTGGTGATGGTTGTGGTGGTGATGGTGGTGGTGGTGGTGGTGGTGATGTTGATGTTGGTGGTGGTGGTGATGGTGGTGGTGGTGATGGTGTTGGTGGAGGTGATGTTGGTGATGTTGGTGGTGGTGATGGTGGTGGTGGTGTTGGTGGTGGTGGTGGTGGTGATGTTGGTGGTGGTGGTGGTGGTGATGTTGGTGGTGGTGATGTTGGTGGTGGTGATGTTGGTGGTGGTGATGATGGTGGTGGTGGGGATGTTAGGGGTGGTGATGTTGGTGGTGGTCGTGATGTTGGTGTGGTGATGTTGGTGGTGGTGATGTTGGTGGTGGTGGGGATGTTGGTGGTGGTGATGTTGGTGGTGATGTTGGTGGTGGTGATGTTGGTGGTGGTGATGAGGTTGGTGGTGGTGTGATGTTGGTGGTGGTGATGGTGGTGGTTGTGATGTTGGTGGTGATGATGGTGGTGATGGTGATGTTGGTGGTGATGTTGGTGGTGGTGGTGGTGATGGTGATGTTGTGGTGCTGGTGATGTTGGTGGTGGTGGTGATGTTGGTGATAGTGATGTTGGTGGTGGTGATGTTGGTGCTGATGGTGATGTGGTGATGTTGGTGGTGGTGGTCATGGTGATGTTGTTGGTGGTGGTGATGGTGGTGTGGTGATGTTGGTGGTGGTGATGTTGATGGTGGTGATGGTGGTGGTGATGTTGGTGGTGGTGGTGATGGTGGTGATGTTGGTGGTGATGTTGGTGGTGGTGATAATGATGGTGGTGGTGGTGATGTTATTGGTGGTGATGGTGGTGGTGATGTTGGTGGTGGTGATGTTGGTGGTGATGATGTTGGTGGTGGTGATGTTGGTGGTGGTGTTGGTGGTGGTGGTGATGTTGGTGGTGCTGGTGATGTTGGTGGTGGTGATGTTGGTGGTGGTGGTCATGGTGATGTTGGTGGTGGTGGTGGTGATGGTGGTGGTGGTGATGTTGGTGGTGGTGATGTTGATGGTGGTGATGGTGATGGTGGTGATGTTGGTGGTGGTGATGTTGGTGGTGGTGGTGATGGTGGTGATGTTGGTGGTGATGTTGGTGGTGATGATGTTGGTGGTGGTGATGTTGGTGGTGGTGATGGTGATATTGGTGGTGATGATGTTGGTGGTGGTGATGTTGGTGGTGGTGATGTTGGTGGTGGTGATGGTGATGTTGGTGGTGGTGATGTTGGTGGTGGTGATGTTGGTGGTGGTGGTGATGTTGGTGGTGATGTTGGTGGTGGTGATGTTGGCAGTGGTGGGGATGTTGGTGGTGGTGATGTTGGTGGTGGTGATGTTGGTGGTGGTGGTGATGGTGGTGATGTTGGTGGTGATGTTGGTGGTGATGATGTTGGTGGTGGTGATGTTGGTGGTGGTGATGTTGGTGGTGATGTGGTGGTGATGGTGATGTTGGTGGTGGTGATGTTGGTGGTGGTGATGTTGGCAGTGGTGGGGATGTTGGTGGTGGTGATGTTGGTAGTGGTGATGTTGTTGGTGGTGATGGTGATGTTGGTGGTGATGTTGGTGGTGATGATGGTGGTGGTGGTGATGATTGATGATGTTGGTGGTGGTGGTGGGAATGTTGGTGGTGATGATGTTGGTGGTGGTGATGATGTTGGTTGGTGGTGGTCGTGATGTTGGTGATGGTGGTGGGGATGTCGGGTGGGACAGAACAGGGCAAGGTTCCTATATAATTGGCCACTGATGTTATCCATTGCCGGGAGTTGAACTCAGGTGGATGGGGTCATGGCTCAGTGTTCTAACCACTGCACCGCTGCTTCATCCACGTTACAGACTTGAGTCTCAGCAGCTGCTGAGGAGGCCCACTGAGCTTAGTGCAGCTCTGTTGCAAAGACGACCGCAGCCCAAGGCCACCGCCTGTTGCAGGACATTGCAAGTGTGTAGAGATGCGCCTGCTGACAACAGCAAAAACAACTTACTTCCACGAAATAGTTTAAACGTTAAATTTTGATTTAAAGCGTTCGTGACTGCAGTGATTCATATTCTTAGCTCTTTTGGTAAAGTCACGTTGAAGGGAAACAATAAAATAATACAATATATAAAACATATAGGAATAGGTTTTACCCTTTTAACTGGCACAAAAAACTGACACCTTTATTCAAAGAATCATGTTTGCAATAACCACAACACAAGCAGTCAAAATGCAAATAAAAAAGACAACTCTGATAATAATATCCACTGTCCTTGAATTTTGGCGTCTTCTGGTCCAACACCAGTGGAGACTAGGCTCTAAGAAAAGCCGTCTCGGGTGTGGACCAGAAGACGTCAAAATTCAAGGAAAATGCCAATATTATTATCAGAGTTGTCTTTTTTGTTTGCATTTTGACTGCTTGTGTTGTGGTTATTGCAAACATGATGCCTTGAATAAAGGTGTCAGTTTTTGTGCCAGTTAAAAGGGTAAAACCTATTCCTATATCTTGTTACTGGCAAAGGAGGTCTCATAATATATGAAACTATTATTTTATTGTGTCTCCTTCAACGTGACTTTACCGAAAGAGCTAAGAGTATAGTTTAAACGTTGTTCTCAAGGCTGTGTGATGCACCGAGTCGGAGTGTGACTCTTCCAGTCCGAGTGACAGCCAGAGGAGCGCAGAATGCGCCCGAGAGTCCAACCCAGGGGTGGGCAAATTTCTTGACTCACGGTGCCACCAATGGGTTCTACAATTTGACAAGAGGGTGCCGGGCCAGGAACAGACGGATGGAGTTCTAGATTTGAAGCTTTCGTGACTGCAACGATCCATACTCTTTGGTTCTATTCGGTAAATCACGTAGGTAAAAAATAAAATAACAAAAATCACAACGTTTCGGTCCCTTCACCTGATGAAGGCCGCTTGTGTTGTGGCCGAAACGTCGTGATTTTTGTTATTTTATTCTTACCTACGTGACTTTACCGAATGGAACCAAAGAGTATTTACAGCCACTCTTACTTATACGAAACATACAATTTCTTTCCTGTGCCGCCGCCGCTGATTTCCCGCGTATATTTTTTTACCCCACGTGGCTTTGTACCCACTGACATTTCTCGCTGTCGAAATCCGCCGCCTGCCAGCCTGACCCCCCCCCCCCGCCCCCAGACGCCATGGACGAGGCGGCGCCGCTCGAAGCCGGCGCCGGGACGGCAGCGCCGCTGACGCGCGAGGACTGCGGGAGGATCGTCGTTAACGTGTCGGGGCTGCGCTTCGAGACGCGGCTCGAGACGCTCGAGCGGTTTCCGGACACCCTCCTGGGCGACCCCGGCAAGAGGTCGTGCTTCTACGACCCCCTGCGCGACGAGTACTTCCTGGACAGGAACCGGCCGAGCTTCGACGCCATCCTCTGCTACTACCAGTCCGGCGGGCGGCTCAGGCGGCCGGCCAACGTCTCAGTCGACGTGTTCGGCGAGGAGATCGAGTTCTTCGAGCTCAGCGGCGAGGCCGTGGTCAAGTTCCGGGAGGACGAGGGCTTAATCCAGGAGGAGGAGCCGCTGCCATCGGACGAGTTCCAGCGGCGGGTGTGGCTGCTGTTCGAGTACTCCGAGAGTTCCGTCCCGGCCAGGGGAATTGGCATCGTTTCCGTACTGGTCATTCTCATCTCCATCGTCGTATTCTGCCTCGAGACTCTGCCTGAATTCAGGGACGAGAATAGACGGAATTTTCTCCCGGCAAAGGACGTCAACGACACGCGGGTCGAAAGTACGGATCGCAGCCCTTTCACCGATCCATTTTTTATTGTGGAAACCATTTGCATCATTTGGTTTTCCTTTGAGCTGCTGGTGAGGTTTTTGACGTGTCCCAACAAACCAGGATTTTTCAAAAGCGTCATGAACATCATCGACATCGTGGCCATTCTGCCCTTCTTCGTTACCCTCGGCACGGAGATGGCCAAGCGCCGGGGCCGTGGCCAGGAGGCCACGTCGCTGGAGATTTTGAAGGTGATCCGGCTGGTGCGAGTGTTCCGTATATTCAAGATGTCCAGGCACTCCAGGGGCTTGAAGATTCTGGGCCGGACTTTGAAGGCGAGCACGAGAGAGCTGGGCCTGTTCGTGTTTTTCCTCCTCGTCGGCGTCGTCCTCTTCTCCAGCGCCGTCTACTACGCCGAGGCCGACCAACAAAACTCGGAGTTCCGCAGCATCCCCGACGCCTTCTGGTGGGCTGTCGTAACGATGACGACGGTGGGCTACGGCGACATGTGTCCCGTGACCGCGGTGGGCAAGATCGTGGGCTCGCTGTGCGCCGTCGCCGGCGTGCTCACCATCGCCCTCCCCGTGCCCATCATCGTCTCAAACTTCAACTACTTTTACCGCCGCGAGGCGCACGGCGACGAGCGCCTCGCGGACCGCCCGGCGGAAGCCGTCCACGGGCAGGTCCAAATACACGGAGATGCACCACGGTGTGAGCAACGACGCTGCCTTCGAGGTGAAGATGCTCCTGCAAGCCGCTCGACCGCAACTGCGTCGACAAGAGGCGTCGAGGCCGATGTCTGATGCCCCCGCTTTCCAAGTCGTCACAGAATGCCATCGATGTTCTTGGTTCTCTCGGTAAAGTCACCACGTGGAAGGGAAACAATAAAAAAAAAAAAATTCTTGCTGCGGTTTTCATAACCTGACGACGATTGCTCGTGTCGCGGTCGAAACGTCGTGAGAATTTTATTGTTTTATATATTTTCATTATTATTTTATTGTTTCTCTTCTACGTGGTGGCGACTTTACCGAAAGAACCAAGAATATGAATCTCTGCAATCACGAAAGCTTCACATCAAAAAGAAATGCCTTGAGTGAATGTTTCAAACAAGCGACGTAACGCAACTCCTGCTAACGTCCGCGGCGAGTGAAACCGCAGTGGCTTCCTGTCGTGCCGCGTTGCTTTGTGGTGAACGCGTGCCAACATCGCTTACCTGTCACGCCACCGCCCCCTGTCGCTGCGCTTTAACGGTCGAGTGGGAAATTTGAGTGACGTAAAATGAATGTTTTTTTTTAAATCAACTTCATGTCCGCAAAACGCAAGTGTTTCCGTGTACATGGTTGTCAGTGTGGCGTTATTTTGGAAGGACGTTCGCAGTGAAAACCAAGCCACCCGCATTTTGCAAGCGCACCATGCAAAGGCTGCCAACGCGAACATTCCTTCCCCTCTGTGGCCACAACGCAGCCGGGTTCACGGCTTACAGAGGGGTGGTCAGTCTTAATGCAGATCTGGGATGAGTTCAATGTCGGCTTTATCACAAACTGCAATGGCTTGTGTAGAGCAATGTCAAATGAAGGTTAATGTTACCCCACGTTTATCCGCTAGGGAATTCATTTCCAACTCGTAACGACGTGGCACTTTGGTTCGTCGTGTTGCCTGCGCTGTGAAGGCAGACGCGATGAGGCGTTGCACTCGCTCGGGGAAACCCGGCCAACCTGAGCTCGAGTCCGATGCACAGTTCACGTGTTTGTGGCGAGTGATACCTGAACGGGTCAGCAATCTGCGCTGGGCAGCGTGGTGAAGTTTGTATAAAACAAGCCTCATGGCCTGCCACATTCGCACCAAGGCGACAGCTCCCCCCATATTTGAGAATGGTACGAATATCGTCTCTCTAGTCATAGGATAGAAGTTCCCCACCCACCCTCATCTTTGAGAACAGTTTCAACATCTATAGTCTTGGGTTCTTTCAGTAAAGTCACGTAGATTGAAAAATAATTTTAAAAATGAATACAAATGTAGTGCCGTGAATTCACTCGGACGACAACCGCCTTTCTTCCACTGTCACTTTTATTCCATCGTTCCGCACACACAGTAATTCTCCTCTTCGGGCTCCGCCAACTTGGACACTCTGGTTCACCTCAGCACCGTCCGCTCATACTCCTCCCACACACAGTGGTTCTCTCTCTATCTCCTCACACACAGTGTCTCCGCTATCTCTTCACACGCAGTGACTTCCTCTATCTCCGCACACACAGTGACTTGTCTGTCTATTCACACACAGTGACTCTATCTATCTCCGCACACACAGTGACTTGCCTGTCTATTCACACACAGTGACTCTATCTATCTATTCACACACAGTGACTCTATCTATCTCCGCACACACAGTGACTCTATCTATCTCCGCACACACAGTGACTTGCCTGTCTATTCACACACAGTGACTCTATCTATCTCTGCACACACAGTGACTTTATCTGTAACTCTCCCTGTACCTATCTCCGCCGTAACTACCTCTCCGCTAACGCTAACTCTCCCTGTCGCTATTTACTGCCCTTTGGGTTCGGCTCTCAATCTATTCTTCCCTAACATTTGCCAGCTCTCCTCTTCGTATCTCTCCACCTCTCGCCAACAACTGCCCAACAACAACTCAACTCCCCGTTCAAATCACCTAGCGTTTTATCCCCTTTTCAATTAGCCTTAATTAATTGCCACGTGGCTCGCTGGAATTTTTCCGCCAGCTTGCACCTGTCCAACGGCCAGACTTCGTGACGCCGTCACTTAACGCTAACAGCCTCTTGACAAATCACAGCCCTCGTGCCATGACTCCTTTAATTACTTCGGTTTGTTTACGCCACCCGTAACTCGACCACCTGCACGACCTTATGTGACCCACTCTGCTTGTATGTCTGTATGTACTGTATGTGGCCAATTTACCTATGCGTATCGTTTACCCCACTACATCACCCCCCCCCCCCCCCCCCCCCCCGTGATGAAAGAACCTAGCCGTCCCCGGCTACGATATACTCGAATTGGAGTAGTGGAGTGAAGCGGACGGAACGATGACAACATATATACAGAACGCATTCGCAACACATAACCATTTTGTACAACCACACAACGACACGCACACAACACCTTTATACATAATTCCCAAACCCCCAAAGTAAACGTATTGTATTCCTCCTGGAACGGGTTCCAGCTGCCGGCCCATCTCCCCTGCACGGGACACCCTGCGGTAAGGGAGGGCCTCGCTCGTCTCGCCAACGAGGGGCGCTCCTGGGCTCCACCCTGCGCCCATCCCTGTCCCAGCGACACTCCGCTGGCGGGGCTGTCCGTCGTTCACGGTCGGGATGGCCATTGGTCCGGATTTGCGGCCGTTCAATCGGCGTCCGGTCGGTAACCCTACCCAAAAAGGGCGATCCTGCAGGCACACGGGGGGCAGATCTCTGGGACACGCGCACTTGTGACCTCCCCACAGGTTCGTCGGACACATCCAATACAGGCCGCTCTCGGATGGGGGATGACGCGTCATATGGTAACGCAAATTTCTTCAAGCGCGACGGGTGAACAAACCATGTCCGACGACCGAATTTTATTCGCACACTCTGATCCCTTAAAACCTCCACAATATCAACGGGCCCCTGCCAGTGGTGGTGAAACTTCGGGGACGTTCCCACCGGCACCATGGGGCAGTGCAACCAGGCTTTATCTCCAACACTCCACGGCTCTCGTGGCTGCTGCCTGCCGTACAATCTTTCGTTAGCGGCTTGTCGTCGTGCCGTATTTTTCAATGCAGCCTCCCGGGCTTCCCTCAGACGGTCAAAAGCCACCTGCATTGGAGCAGGCACCGTCGTAGATTTCTCTCGCTTCCGAATTCTCAATTTAACAATAGCCGGCGCTTCTGGTTCCCGTCCATACATTAGAAAAAATGGCGAGTACCCCGTTGAGGCATGCGGGGCCACTCTATACGCGGCCAGCGTCGCTGCAACATGCAGGTCCCAATCATCTTGAGCGGTGTTTACTTGGTGACAAAGCATGGACGTCAGCGTCCTATGCAGCCGCTCGACCATCCCGTCAGTCTGCGGGTCGTACGGGGACGTCCGGATCTTTTTGGTCCCCAGCGAGTCACACACGTCTTTAATCAATTTCGATGAAAATTTCTGCCTTGGTCAGTAAGCAATTGTTCCGGGGCCCCCTTATATAAGACGTACCCTTTCAAGAAAGCCTCAGCGATCAACGTCGCTGACTGGTCTACTAGCAGCCAGGCCATCGGCCAACGAGTTAAGTATTCCACCCCGACGAGCAAATATTTGTGCCCTCGGGGGGTGACGGGGAACGGACCCAAAATATCTAGTGCCACAATTTCGTTCACTCTCGAAACTTGAATCGATTGCAATGGGACACGATATGGCCGTGCCGGCGCTTTCCTCCGCGCACATTCCTGGCACGCTTTTACATGCTGTTTCACATCATTAAACATTCCCGGCCAGTAAAATTCATTCCCCACTGTCAACGCGGTCTTCTTCTCCCCCAAATGCATCAATTTCTCATGTATCTCGTTAATGAGTTTCCCCCGCAACATCCTCGGGACAATACAAAATTTTTGTGTTTCCACATTCCAGCGAACAAGCAACCCCTCTGTTAACATCAAAAATGGGCGATCCTCCGATCCCCTTGAACGAGAGGCACGCAGCCTCATCCTGGTCAGCGAGGAATCCTCTACCTGCAGTTGCTTCCACTGTTTCAATGACAACCCCAATAATCCAATTTCTGCTCCAGGGATTATCCCTGGCACTCCCGAACCCGCTGCAGCGACCGTTTGCGGAACCTCCTGCAGCGGCGGGCCGCAACGCAGCGAGCCCTCTGCGCACCGACACGTCTCAGCCGGTCGCGGCAACTTCGACAAAGCACCCGCGTTTACATGGCGCGTTCCTTTCCTATGTTGGATCGTGAAAGAGTACTCCTGGAGGGTCTCAAGCCAGCGAGCCATCTGCCCCGACGGCTGATCCACGCGCAGCGAGTACTGTAGTGCCGCGTGATCAGTGCGGATCAAAAATTCCCTGCCATATAGATACGGTCGGTACTGGCGCACAAAATGGACAATCGCCAATAATTCCCTACGCGCCACACAGTATTTTTGCTCCGCCGGCGATAACACCCGGCTGCCATATGCCACCACTCTCTCGACGCCATCAACCATTTGTGACAAAACCGTGCCTATGCCCGTATCACAGGCATCCGTGTCAAGTATAAATTGCTTCGTAAAATCCGGGTATCCCAACGGCGCTGCGTCCGCCAGTGCGGCCCGCAACGCTTCAAACGATTTTTGTTCAGCAATCCCCCATTGAAACTTCACACCTTTCCCGGTTAGCGTATGCAATGGTCGAGCAACCGTGGCAAAATCCTTAACGAACCGCCGATAATACGACGCAAAGCCCACAAAGCTACGCACTTCCCCTGCTGTTTTCGGCACTGGCCATGTTCGCACACAACTCGTCTTTTCTGGATCAGTGGCCACTCCTGACGCGCTAACGACGTGCCCCAAATACTTCACCGATGTTCTTAACAATTGGCACTTCTGTGGTTTAAATTTCAACCCGGCGCGCCGCACTCTGCCAAAAACGGCGCGCAGCTGTTGCAAATGTTCATCGAAATTCCTACTGAAAATAATCACATCATCTAAATATATCAAGCATGACTCCCACTGCAGGCCTGACAACACAAGTTCCATTAATCGCTGGAAGGTCGCCGGCGCTGAGTGGAGTCCCATCGGGAGCACGTTAAATTGATACAATCCTTGTGGTGTCCGAAATGCCGTTTTAGGTCTTGACTCTTTATCCAGGGGCAATTGCCAAAAGCCCGACAACAAATCGAGGGTCGAAAAGATTCTGGCACCGGACAGGGCGTCCAGCGAATCATCAATTCGTGGAAGCGGGTATGCTTCCGCCACCGAAACTTTATTTAATTTCCGATAGTCAACACAAAATCGCATGGTTCCATCACGTTTTTTAACAAGGACAATAGGGGCTCCCCACGGGCTGGACGATGGGGCGATAATATCCTGCTCTAGCATTTCGTCAACAGATCGCTGAATACATTCTTTCTCAAGAGGACCTACACGATGCGAATTTAACCTGATCGGGGGTGCGTTCCCTGTGTCAATACGATGCTGCAACAACATTGTTCGACCCACGTCGTATTTCCCTGAACTGAACACATCCTTAAATTCCACTAGCAACGCATGCAACCTCGACCGTTGCACAGGCGATAACTCTGGGTTTTGTTCGTAAAGATCCCTTAACCATTCCGGATCGTCCTCCTCCCTTGACAACATTTCATCCTGCCCCGTAGCAAAACATGTTTTTGTTTCTGGACCCGGCGCACCCGTTGCGTGCGCCAACGTAGTGCCCCCTTGAATAACAACCTCTTCGTGCCCCGCGTTGACAATTTGAATGAAGGGATCACAATTAGTTGGTATTATGGTCGAAGCTCCTACCACGGTGGGCATTTTCGACACATCATTTGAGGGTGTCAACAGCACTCTTTCCTGTAGCTCATCCTAAGGCAATACCTTCTTTAATCGTAGCGGTACCAATATTTGCGATGCAGGCGGGATGCGCATGGTGCGGCTCACCACAGCCTGCACCACAGCGTTCGCCACCGCAAATTTCGAAGGCGTCCCCAAAAATTTCATACATCTCCCCGACGGTAATTCCAAACAACCTTTTTCCACTGAAATCTTAATTGGCATCTTTTGCAAAAAATCCGTGCCCAACAAACACGGTACCGCCAAGGCCGTGGAAACCAAAACACTTCCTGTCACAATAACCTCCCCAATTTGAATTGTCGCAACCACGCAGCCCATAATGCCCAAACTACCCCCATTTGCCGCTACACATGGCCCTTCCACTGGCACTAACGATCCAGGCGACGTCGGCAGCGACCAAAAAGTTTGCAACGAAATGAGAGTTGCCGACGCCCCGGTATCCACAATAACCCGTACCATAACACCTTGAATACATGCCATCACATCCGACGATCCCGGCGTGGCCCCCAACACGATGTACCAACGCGCCCCACATATCCCGGCTATGCGTACTATCCGAACCCGATGAATACGGTTGAGATGACGCGGATGAGTGATGTGGATAGGGCGGCCGTGTATTGAATGCATCTCGACTCACCCGGGATCCTTGGTCTTGGGGGAACCGCCCGCCGTAGTTGTTCGGCGCCCATGGAGGACCACCTCTTTGTCTCCAGCAGTCGCGGGCGAAATGACCCCTCCGCCCGCACTCGTAGCATGTCCGATGCACGCCGTCTCCATATGCCCCGGGACGACGCCGTCGGTCTCCGGTCGACACTCCGGCCGCCGCTGCCATCGGCGGCGCCTCGTCCACCACCACCGCCACCGTGCTCGCAGCCCCGGCAGGGTTCGTCAGCGACGGCTGCGCTACCGCCGCCGCTGATTCGTCTCGTATATCAAGGTTGACTTGTATGTTCCTGGCGATCAGCAACGACGACACGTCATCATCATCATCCTTGTCCGGCAGCGATAAGACAACTTTCAGTTCCTTTGCCAGCTGTAACTTCTTCTCTTGCAGCAGGGAGTCCCAGCCCTCCTCGTCCATCGCCGGGTACGCAACCTGGGCTAGGGCCAGCAAGGCGCTGCGAAATGCCAGGGGGGACTCCGTGGCCTTCCGTTTCCTCTGTTGAAATCGACGTTTGGCGACCGACCGCGGCTCGTAGACCTTCCTCATTGCCGCAATAGCACCGTCCAATGTTTTTCTGACAGCGGCAGGGAGTCCGTTAAAAGTCGCCAAGGAGTCATCATCCAATGCCGTCGGCAGTGCTCGTAACGCGGCACTCTCCGTCCACTTCAGGGACTCGTAAGCCGCACGTATGAATGCCGTCCAATCTCCCACCTTGGCCTCAAATTGTTGTACGTGTAGCCGTCGTGGCGGTCCCTCCGACTGGTCGTTTTCGTCGTCAGATTCTTCCAACCGCTCCGGCTGAGCGGCAACCTCCGGCGGTGGACCCGGTACGGGTAGTTGAATGCGGTTCTCCGTCAAGAAGTTCTGGAATTCCTCCAACAACTTCTCCATTCTGGCCTCCCACTGGGTCATGAGGACTCGCCAATCTTCCGGCGATCCCGGGCCTTCAGCACCACCCGAACCGCTGTCACCGTCCGGAGTACTGCCGGCCATCTGGCCGAGCTGCAAATCGTCGTTGTCGCTGTCGCCGCCCGAGTCCACTGGCACATTTCTCTTCTTTGCCGCTTTCCTGACATTGTGGCGTGTTCCGTACTTTTTCTGACACCAAATGTAGTGCCGTGAATTCACTCGGACGACAACCGTCTCTTTTTCCGCCGTCACTTTTATTCCATCGTTCCGTACACACAGTAATTATCTCCGTGCTCCGCCAACTCGGATGCTCCGATTTACTTCAGCATCGTCCGTGCATCTCCTTCCACACACAGTGTTTCTTCGCCTATCTCTTCACACACAGTGTCTTCCCTTCCACACACAGTGGTTCGTCTTCTATCTCTTCCACACACAGTGGTTCGTCTTCTATCTCCTCACACACAGTATCGCCGCTATCTCTTCACACGCAGTGACTTCCATCTATCCACACACAGTGACTCTATCTATCTCCGCTAACGCTGACTCTCCCTATCGCTATTTACTGTCTTTGGGATCCGGCTCTCTATCTATTCTTCCAGAACATTTCCAGCTGTCTTCTCCGTATCTCTTCACCTCTCGCCAACAACTGCCCAGCAACAACTTCCCAGCAGCAACTCTCCAACCGCAACTCCCCAACAGCAACCCCCCTCTGTTCAAACCACCTCGCGTTTTATCCCCTCTCGCATTAGCCTTAATTAATTGCCACGTGGCTCGCTGGCCGTTTCCCGCCAGCCCGCACCTGTCCCCCTCATCAGACATTCCGACGCCACCACTTAACGCTAACAGCCTCTCGACCAATCACAGCCCTCGTGTCACGACTCTCTTAATTACTTGGGTTTGTTTACGGCACTTGCGACTCGACCACCTGTTCGCCCTCGTGTGACCCGTTCTCCTTGTCTGTCTGTATGTACTGTACATGGCCAATTCCCATGCGCATTATCTACTCCACTACATCAATAATACAAATAAAACATAAGTAATACAAATAAAACATAATAAAATAGTATTTAATTTTATTATTTTATTATTTCCCTTCTACGTGGTGACTTTACCGAAATAATCCAAGAAGATGAATCCCTGCAGTCACGAAAGCTTTAAATCGATAAATTGTGAGACTTGTGTAGACCTTCGCAGTCGAGCTTGGGTGAAGTCCAGTAAAGTGAACATGGATGGGAGTTGACAGGGTAGGCTGAGTAAAAGTTGTCAATAGGTAACTTGAGACTGCACGTGTGGCATAGACTCTGACCCTAGGATTCAACACACAACACGCTCGTATTTTTGTTCAGAAAAACAAAATACGCATTAAATTTTGATTTAAAGCTTTCGTGACTGCAGGGATTCATATTCTTGGTTCTTTCGGTAAAGTCACCACGTAGAAGGGAAACAATAAAATGATAAAAATATAAAACAATACAATTCTCACGACGTTTCGACTGCAACACAAGAAGCAATCATCATCAGGTGTGAAAACCACAGCAAGAACAATTTGAAATTTTTTTGCTGTGGTTTTCACACCTGATGATGATTGCTTGTGTTGCAGTCTAAACGTCGTGATACATTTTATTGTTTTATATTTTTATTATTTTATTGTTTCCCTTCTACGTGGTGACTTTACCGAAAGAACCAAGAATAAAAATACGCATTGTAAATAATTTCTGTCAATGTTGAGTCAAAGTCTAGGCCCCAGCCAAAGTGTAATGACAAGCTGCCACAGGGCATAACGTCACGAGGTATGATGATGCAGTGCGGTTGGTTCACGACGTTTCCCCCATCGCTGCTGTTTGCTCATTGTGGGAGGTCGTTATGGTACCGATGACATCCGACAGTGTCACAATTTCTGCACTCACAGACAAGGACATCAAAA
The DNA here is from genome assembly GCF_048934315.1 of Petromyzon marinus. NCBI lineage: Eukaryota > Metazoa > Chordata > Hyperoartia > Petromyzontiformes > Petromyzontidae > Petromyzon > Petromyzon marinus. The sequence continues at coordinate 38,146 of NW_027422950.1, read as the reverse complement.
GACACAGAACCAGAGCCACGCGTACAAACATAGAACACAACAACAACAACCGCCATTCGCCACTAAGTGGCGGTGACGTCAGCACGGCGCTTGTGCCAGGCTATGTGCACGTTGAGGCCACGTGACGTGAAACCACAAAGGACATCCATAGACGCACACGGTCACACATTTGCACACTGCACGTTTGATGTCAGGCCAAAAAAAATTGCTATTTCTAACATTGTTTGTACTGAAAAACTGTATAATACATACACATTGAATGTATTGTCAAAAAGTGTCACTCATTGGAGAGTTAACCTGTATTATGGACATTTCTTTGCTGATGAAAAACTTCTCCTTTGAAAAGGCGTTCATTACAAATTGACAGTTTTTTTTTGCAGCTGTTAAGACATTGTGCATATGTGGGATAAATAAATCTACGTCCTTTGTGTGCCAAACCATCCCCCCAACTGGTGTCCTACCACCCCCCCCCCCCCCCCCCCCCCTTGGCTAGAAATTATTTTCACGCCTTAAGATGTCGAGACATGCACGGACAGGGTAGAGGGCGACGCGGTGCGTGTCTCAGCATCTGTCAGCGTCTCTCAGGATCGATGCACGGTCAGGGTAGAGGGCGACGCGGTGCGTGTCTCAGCATCTGTCAGCGTCTCTCAGGATCGATGCACGGACAGGGTAGAGGGCGACGCAGTGCGTGTCTCAGCATCTGCCAGCGTCTCTCAGGATCGATGCACGGTCAGGGTAGAGGGCGACGCGGTGCGTGTCTCAGCATCTGCCAGCGTCTCTCAGGATTGATGCACGGACAGGGTAGAGGGCGACGCGGTACGTGTCTCAGCATCTGTCAGCATCTCTCAGGATCGCTCCGCACCGCCCTGGAGTCGGGAAACACCAAACTTGGGAACGGGTGGCACTGCCCATTGTTTAACAAAAAATCTTTAATTTTACGACTGAAGTGAAAAGGATTGTACGTAAACAATCGCCAGGGGCAGCCGGGGCTGCCGTTCGGGGCCCTGGATTTTGAGTGGTCCACAAAACATCTCCTGCTTCATACCGGTTAACAATTCTGTTGCGCGAGCAGGTCAGCGGTGGCCAATGCGTGGATCGTGATTCATGGGTGGATCGCAAAATATTTTTTGTTTGTGGATCTCGGGATAAGTCGGCACGTTACGCTGTCATAAGCAGACGGAAATTGTCGTGATGGCTGATGGCCCATAAAAAAGTCCCCAAGAATCCACGCTTTAAAACAGCATAACGTCTATCAATATATGGTGCAAGTACTTGGTATGCCCATGCATGTTCAGTATATTACCGTACAGGGTTAAATCCATCGGGGTAATTGTCGGCCATGGCTGTCCCACTTGATGCCCACCTCCAAGCCGATGGATCGTGCCATTGCTCGCTAGACTTGACCCCAATCATCGACCCGTAACTGCCTCCCGAACTAGCCAGAATCCAGAACCGGCCGTGGCCGCTGCTGACAGACCGTCGCCTTCAGCGCCCTCATAGCGGCTAGCTTCTAGCGTCGACAGAAAACCGGCACGGCAACGACCGGCCTCTCCGCTGCTGCCTTTCACGCTCCTTGGCATCGCGGCCTGCTGCTGAAGTCCGTTCCACTGTGAAGCTGACCGACGTGATGTTTTCTACGTGCGGAGGGAAAAACCGGAGGAGCCGGAGGAAAAATCCACGCAACCACGTGGGGAGAGAGGCTTGCAAAACTCCAAATACGCAGGCCTCGGGATCGCACCGCGAGCTGCATAACGGGCGAGGTGTGGTTAACACCTCAGCCACTGCGGCGTGCACGCGGCCTGACGCACGTGCCGCTGGACAGTTCCCGCGCGCGCGGAGCCTCCGCGGCGAGCGCGGCCACGAGCGAGCGCGGGGCTGTGGGGGGACCAGGCAGCGTCCAGCGCAGCCTGACCGCCGCACCGCAGGGTGGGCACGGGGGGACGTCGGGTCCACCCTCCCACAGCCGCATGCTCCCGTTGGAGGAGCAGCTCGGGAAGACTCCCGGCTCGAAGGGAGACCGCAGCACGCGGTAGCCTGGGCCCTGTGCCGCACGGACGACGCGCGGCGATTTAGCCGACCGCACCTCCGGTTAGCACGGTTGGCTACGTACGGTGCGAAAGAAGTTCAACGTGCGTGCATACAAGTTTGTCTCCGTCAACGCACGTTTTTAAGCCGCGTCTAACGTGACAAATGGTTATTTTAGGTTGACAGGTTTACTTTATTACACACCCGGGGGGAAACCCCTGTTGAGACCACAGCTGGTGATAATGCAGGCAAGTTCAGACACGAACGCACAGTCGCAAATCACAAATTCCCACGAAAGTCCGCGAGCTCTGCCCGAGTAATTTTCGGCGTCATCATTTCACCCGGGCCGCATGGCCCACTTCGCCAACGGCGGCGGGCTCCAGCCACTCTGAGCAGGGCCCGACCCTCGGAAGGCCTCGTGGCTTCACGGCGAAGATGCGCGTTTGCTAACGGCGTCTGTCGCTTATGTCGACTCACGGATCCGCGTTTTTCAACGTTCAAAAAAGTGAATGCGGAAAAATCTCGAAAGCGACGTAAAAAAACGAAATTTTGATTTAAAGCTTTCGTGACTGCAGTAATTCATATTCTTAGCTCTTTCGGTAAAGTCACGTTGAAGGGAAACAATAAAATAATAAAATATATATAAAACTATAAAAATTCTCACGACGTTTCGACCATAACACAAACGACACACCTGATGACGACCGTTTGTGTTATGGTCGAAACGTCGTGAGAATTTTTATTGTTTTATATATAATATATATTTTATTGTTTCCCTTCAACGTGACTTTACAGAAAGAGCTAAAAAAACGAAAGCTTTGGGGGGGCGGGGGGGCGGGGGTAACACCGGCTAACCCCAAACATGCATTGAACCTTCAATTCTGATCACTTCTCCGCCGTGATGGCGAGTAGGGGGGCGGAAGGGAGGGGTCGAGCCAGTGGCCCGGGGGAGAAACCTGAGCTGGGCTTGGCCTTCTCAGGAACGGATCTGCACGCGTGGGTCTGATTGCTTCAGGCCCGGTAGAAATGCAGCTCGTCATTTTATTATTACTACTACTGCTGCACTTGTGTTCACCGAGTGCCGTGTGACTTGCATAGGAAAATCCTGCCAAGTTGTAATAATAAGAGGGTTTTTCCCCTTTTTTCTGGCAACAAAACTGAAACCTTTTTACAAGCATTCATGTCACTGCATTAACCACAATGCAAACAAAAAACACTATGATAATATATGATGCATTGTCCTTGAAACTGATTGGTCCACACCAAGGGACGGCTTTCTTTTTTAGCCTCGACCCAATTGGTGCTCGACCAGATGACGCCAGAAGACGTCACACAGCTCAAAGACAATGCCGCTATCAAAGTAATGAGGGCTCGGGGTGAGCATCTACATCATTAGACCTCCTTTGCCAAGTTCTTGCCGTAGGGGGCGATGATCGCTGCGTCTATTCCGACCGAGCGATTTGCGGGGCCATGACGCCAATGGGACACAATGGCCTCCTCTCGCGAACGATGTCGCGGGATTTGACTGTCACAAGGTGTAGCCGATGGCGCGTAGTAATTTTTTTTTACGGCTAATACGTCCACGGTAATATAACCAGGGTGGCCCCCGCTGGATTTGAACCGCGAACCTCTGCACCGAGCGGCGAGCGTGTTACTGCTGGGCCATGGCGCCACCCAGAATGACGACATCGGTGTTTCGCTTGCAATGCGACACACAGCAGTCGTGACGCACACCCTCTGCCTCGACTGGTTCTGATGTGGTGGCAAAGGGCGCAGTCGCGGCGTAGAGAATAGCACAAGATGACCACGGAGGACGATGACCATTGTGACGTCGCACCGTAAAATACGATGTCAGATAGCAAAAAATGCGCACCGTGATGTCACTGACGATTACTTTTCCGCGAAACTAAAATTAATAGATAAACAGATCAAATATCTTGAAGCGCTTTACATCTCTTCTAGATTTGAAGCTTTCGTGACTGCAAGGCTCCATCATACTCTTTGGTTCTATTCGGTAAAGTCACGTAGGTGACTTACATCGTACGCCAATGGATAACGAAAAAAAAGTTGAAATGCGCAACGAGGGAAAGAGTGTTGGAACGTAAGAGATGGCAGCGGACGCAGCAAATGATAGAAGTGTGCATCCCGGCGCGTGGCGTTGTGGGGGCATACGCCTCACCTGGTGAGCGGGGCAGCTGGGCAGGTGCCGCTCGCTGCAGGAGCACGTGCACCTGTGGACGGAGCCCTCCTCCGTGCCCGGGCCAGGTGCACGTCGCCGTCCTTGCACGTGCGCTCATGAGCGCGAGCGCACGCAGAGATGAACGCGCGCAGATGAGCGCGTCTGTGTGTACACGCATACACGCAGGTGAGCGCGTCCGTGCGTACACACAGACGCGCAGGTGAGCGCGTCCATGTGTGCGTACACACAGATGCGCAGGTGAGCGTTTCCGTGCGTGTACACGCGTACACGCAGACGCTTCAATGTGCGGGCCGCTCGCTTGCCTCGCTTGGCTTCGTCGATGGTAGGGCTCGTCAACGAAATGTCCGGTCGCATAACCGGCATGAGGAGGAGAGTGATGCTGAGGCGCGGTGGCCTCAGTGGTGATGATGACCACTGGATGTTAACTGCCTCGCCTCGTACACAAGCGGTTGCGGGTTGGACCCCAACCCTGACGACGCCTGCTGCTGCTGTATGCTTGGAGTTTGCGGTGTCTCTCTCCCCGTGGTCGCGTGGATTTTTCTCCGGGTCCTCTGGTTTTTCCCTCCACATTTAGGATCAACGTCACCGCGCGTTTTAGAGTATTTGGCTGCTATAAATTTCCACACTCAGTGGGCCTTACGTGGTAATTTTTTTTTAAATAGTTTAAGAGTTTAGTTATTGAACTGGATTCAATTAGGCATGCGTACCCTGAGGATGGAAGTCGACGCAGGTTCCACGAGCCAGCCTCCAAATGAGCGCCTCATCCTCATCCTTACGTTCCCCGCTTCAGCCTCGTCAGATCTGACGCGTGCGTGTGTGTGCGTGTTAGACATTAGGTTTAACTGCGCGTTACAACACAACTGAAAAGACCGTTGCTCAACTGACGGCGATAATTCCACACGCGCACACGCCGCACGATACCACCATGTGCGTGTGCGCGCGTCTCACCCTGGCAGTCGAGGCCTCTGCGCACGGCCTAGCGGGTGACACGACCGTCAGCTGAGATGGATGCGAGGGTCTCCCCACGGTCCTCCTCCCCACCTCCTCCTCGCTCGAGCCTCACCCCCTGCACCTGCACCACTGCACACATGTGTTTGCCCGACTCGCTGAGAGAAGGCATCCAAATGCACACGTGAGTTCAGCCTCATGGAATCAAGCAACGTTTCTTTAAAGAGATTTGAAGCGTTCGTGACTGCAGGGATCCATACTCTTTGGTTCTATTCGGTAAAGTCACGTGGGTAAAAAAGAAAACAATAAAAAATCACGACGTTTCGGCCACAACACAAGTGGCCTTCATCAGGTGAAGGGACCGGACTGTCCAGAGGACCTGAAGAGGGCCGCTTGTGTTGTGGCCGAAACGTCGTGATTTTTTTATTGGTTTATTTTTTTACCTACGTGACTTTACCGAATGGAACCAAAGAACGTTTCTATTTGTTCACAGTTTGGGTCTTGCTCCCTCAGTATTGCCACGGTGGAGAGATGTTAACCCCCCCGCCTGGTATGTCAAAGGTCGTGGGTTCGATCCCAATCCTGATGCACTACACTTGGATGTTTGGAATTTGCATGTTTTCCCCGTGGTCGCGTGAAATTCTCACCAGGACCTCCGGTTTTCCCCTCCGCCTTTAGAAACACGTGTTTAGAGTATTTGGCCGCGATAAATTCCCACCTAAGAAGCCACTTTGTCGAGCTGTTATGTGTGGCCAGGTCGCTTCTGTTAAAGAGCTACGTTGCTCAGTGGAACTCACCTGGTAAAATAAACAATAGTTTAGTTTAGCGTTCTTCCCGTGTGCTATTGGCGGCAATGCCTTGAGACACGTGATCATGTAAGAGAATGTTAGAGCAGTGCACCCCCCCATGTGTCATAGAATAGTTGCAGAATTGTTATTTTTACAGGACTTTTACCAAAGAAACCTTCGTATGCCCTTTTTACCTTACACAGTAGGGGGCGTACTTTCTATGCATTGCAATGGGATTGTTGCATGGCAGTCAAACCGAAGATTTACATTCGTAAGAGCTGCAATCTTGATAAATCGAGTGCAAAACCGAAATAAACTGCGGGGCTTTTTTGTCAGCGAGGTCTCCTGCTACTCGATCGGAAGCACGTATTTAGATCGGGGAAGATTTTACTCACCACAATCGTGCCATCATCAGGGCATTCACCTTGAACATGAACATTCGCCCTATTTGCGATTGGAGGTTGCGATTGCATTCAACAGATTTTTTAAAGCCTCTGAATGTCGCGCCTCTAGTGGCAGCAGGGGTCACGTGACCAACTGACATACAACGAATGTGATTTAAAAAAAAATAGATTTTCACACACACACGTTAATGGATGAATCGTTTACACCCCCAGTAATATGTTGATGCATTCAGGAAAACCTCCTTGAGTCTCAAGAATATGTTCAAGAGCCAGGCCGTGCATTGGGATGTGATGCAATTCACATGTTCAGCAATTCGCATGAGAAGTAATCCTTGAAGTCTCAGTTGTCTCCAGTGGTGTATGTGGAGTTTACAGTAGCTGCATCATTTACAAGAACTAACAACATGCAGCATGTAACCATGATAATAATTTTCAGCCGTTTGTAAATTCCCTGATGGATGAAAGCCTCCCCATGGCGTGTTCGATTAGCGCGGTTGGCTACGTACGGTGCGAAAGAAGTTCATCACACGTACGTACAGTTCTGGGGGTGTGTTTGACCATACTTCACCACAATGGTCAGTAAGGGCTAGTAAAGGCGGAGGAACAGTTAGCCGTGGCAGCGAATCCGAGTCGGGTCTCCGGGTAAAAAATTCAGTGCGTCAACCAGTGCCCCACCGCTCCACCACGGCGTGTGTATGAGTGAAAAAGCAATTGCTTGTTACGTGCAGAATTCAAAACAATAATGACATCCACAGTCCTATTCCACTGTTACAGTTTGTTAGGAAAGAAAAACTGAAATCGTGCTGAGGCATTAAGCTGCCAACAACTACGCCCGCCATTCGCCACTGCGCGGCGGTGATGTCACCACGACGCTTGTGCCAAGCTACGTGCACTTTAAGGCCACGTTAAGCAACCGGGCATTGTGGCGCATCCCTGTGGTTTTGAAGCACGGTTGGTGGATTGCAGATTTGTTAAATGCCCAAATCTGCCCGACTGCAAGGTGGCCAAGAGAAAGCAGTGTAGCAAATTGGCTTCTTGAATCAATCTGCATGCCACTTAAGAGTGAAATCCCCTCGTCCGCTCGAGTTTTTTTTTCTCTGGGTCACTCCGTCTCCCTCCCGCACGCAGAGCAGTGCCTTTAACAACACGGAATTATATTCTTGGTTCTTTCGGTAAAGTCACGAGGACAGCCCTGTCCTGTCACGAGGACAACGCTCTCCTCATGACAGCACGGTCCCTTCACCTGATGAAGGCCACTTGTGTTGTGGCCGAAACGTCGTGATTTTTTGTTGTTGTTTTATTTTTTTACCTACGTGACTTTACCGAATAGAACCAAAGAGTTTGGCAGGGCGTTCCTGAAAAAGTATTCGCGCCCAAGTTACACGCTCCTGGGTAAACAAGCGTCAAGTTAAAGTAACTATGTAGGTATTGAGATCCGTAAGACACTCAAGCTGCCTTGCGCCCTGCAATGCGCTGTGAGCTCTTTGTCACGACGAGTGCAGCAGACACATCGCAGGGAAGCCTTCATTCAGCTGCGGATTCAATGTGGCGGACAGATGGCAGTGCCACGTGACACGTTTTGCGATGACGGTTTTTTCGCAACGTCACTTTTACTCGTTGATTCGCTTTTATCTTGCGCCTTTTTAAAACTTGTTTCGGTCTCGGTGCGAATAGAGATTGCGCAATAGTTATTCAACCACAGTTCGCTCAGCCTGTGCCCGCCGTAATGCTGCAAACACGTGCTGACAGTTACACGGAAAGTAACAGAAGGGGCAAATTAACTACGGAAGTTGATTACATAATAGAATCGCCACGTCATATACCCATGAAAACGTGTTACACAGCATTAATTTCACGGATAATAGAACCATTGGGTTTGTTATTTCATAAACGTTTCGCCAGGAAATGCAATGTTTTAGAACAAAATATACGCGCAAAGATAATCACCGAATGACTACCGTCATGAAAACGGAACTTATATTGTCGCGATACATCGCAGCATCGCCAGGTCACGGCGACTCTAGGTTTGACCAAATGAGCAGCTCGTCATTTGCGTGACTTTCACGTTAATTGCCCTGTGGCCCGGAGCTCCAGTGTTTAGTTTGGCAATGGCCACCCTGCTCACTGCTCTAATTGCGTGTCTATTGGAGAATGTGTCCGTGCCTACGTACACACGGCTGTGGCTTATGGCCAACATCGGTGAGGAACGCCTGAAGTGGTCCTAGGCCTCCCCTGGGGTCTACTCGGCCTTGAGCGCGGTGCCTTGGTCGTCCTTTGTGTCGGCATCGGCACTGGGAAGACAAAGGCGGCCGTGGTCTTGGCTAAACTCTTCCCTCGTGCACAGTGCTGGCCTCCGTAGGTGCTGGCTCACAGCACTTGGCCCCGACAGGCTGCTAAAGACCTTATAGGGGGGGGGGGTCTTTGTGCGTCATTCTACAATTATCAGTCTGAAGATAATCTGATGTTGCAACTTATGACTTTACTTATATATTTATGTGCGTGCAATTTTTGTTCCATTTCTCATGTGGGAGTAAATTTCTCTCCGATTTTTTTAAATTTGTTTCCAAGCTGTAGTTTATTTTTATTTATTTTAGCTTTTGTTAATTTTCTTGACGCAGACTGTGTCCTGCTCTCGTGAGTTCTCATTTGGTTCAACGAAGTAAACTCTGCGTGCATGTGTGTGTACGTACGTGTGTGCACGCACAAGCGTGTGTGTGTGCGCACTGCGCGTGTATGTGCGCACTGCGCGTGCCATGCATGTGTGCGTGTGCATGCACGCACAAGCGTGTGTGTATGTGCGCACTGCGCGTGCCATGCATGTGTGCGCACGTGTGCGGCGCTGGCCACAACACCACCCCCGTGCGCCGTGCCCACCTTCATTGCCGTTCTCCAGCAAGCGCTTGCCTTAACACTCCGTGTAGAATACATGGGGAATATTTGTCTTTGCGTGTTCCTCCAGGGTCTGTTCAGCAATGCTGGTGTTCTGCTCAAGCCCAGCGGCCTCCTGGTTCTGCAAGGGGTACGTTCGCTACCGAGCGTGACCGAGCGCTAACGCATTTGCTGTTTTTGTTGCAGAGGTCCATCGTTTAAACCACCCCCGCCCCTCCCCTCCCCCACGCAGCCACCCTGGTTAATACTGCGGGTGTATAGACCATAGATGTGCACCGCCTGCTTCACAGTGGAAGGCAAAGATCCCGTGACGTCGTTCTAAACAAGAGTAGGGCCGCGTGCTCGCCGCACGCTGCAAATCAGAGAATTGCCGGCAAATTACTCAAATCGGAATGACGCGTTGTGGGCACCGCTCCAGTGGCAGACTTCTGCCGCAGGTCACCCGTGCAGACTCATCCTGATCGCTTGGTGTTCTCAGCAGGTTCATCAAAGAGACGCTTGCCAACAGCGGTTTTCACTCCTCACGCAGCAGCCTTAGTTCTCACCGGGTTAAACAAGAGCAGAGACGCTCACGGCTGTTTGAACTCCTCCTCACGCAGCCTTACGCAAGTGAATGGGATCGTCTTCCCGCAGAGCAACGCAGATCTTGACGCCGTCTTGCGCGAGAGGTGAGCTCAGCATTCCCTCGCCGATTCTGCTCGCGGTTCGGCAAAGCTTTTGTTCATCCAGCAGAACCATCAACATCCTGACCAACGCCACGGCTGGTGGGTTCAGAGCTTCTGGGTACCGGGGGTTGTAGTTGAGGAGTGTCACACGGTGGTTGTTGTTGTTGTTTGACCATACCTCACCATGCTGGTGGGTGATTGATAAGGGAGGCACATTGTCTCGCCTCTGGCCGAGTACGCGACCGGTATGGGTGCCGCTATCCACTGTCTACCATCTTTGGTCTTCCAAGGCACTTGGCCACGCCTAGGCTGTACTCCGTTGAATATTTTTTTAAATATTTTAATTTATGCATGCAGAATGGACCTTGTTGAAATAACGGGGTTAAAATTGTACTCCACGATTGGCGGGTGGACTGATGGCACGGCGGTCGACATACTGCGGTTTAGACCCGTCAACCCGAGTTCCATTCCAGGCCATGGCTAACATCGGTGGCAAGTGATATCAGAACCGGTCCTGGGCCTCACTCCGTCAATCCCGCACTGGCCAGTAGTGTGGCGAAGATGGGCAAACAACCATAATACACATACTGTGGCAATGGCTTCGTCTAGCAGTGGCGTTAAATTACTATAGTTATTGAATAAAATATCTGAATGTCAATCTAGTGGCAATCCTTATTTGGGCAAAGCTACGCCCAGTGACTGCGGTTCATTAACATAATGCATTCATAGAAGCCGTCGGGTTCAGCAGCCACGCCCCATCCCTCGACATATGGCCAGTTAACATTAACATAATTTATTCAGTTACAGAGCTGCTCTTTATGGGAGGGGCGTGTCTCTTACCCCGGAAGTGACGTCACGTTACCTGCTTACTCGCGTGACTTCGCGAGGTAACAGGAGGCTGCCGATCCGCGCTTGCACTGAAATCCGAGGTGAGAAATTCTCATGGTGGTGGTGGTTGTTGTTGTTTACCAAGGTAGAGCCTCTCTCTCTCTCAGGGATGTCAGTTGAGTAGCAGCGAGCATGGGAATCGATGTCCAGGTTGGAACTTTACAACGAGGGGGCCTTGCCTCCTGCCCTCGCCTGATTGCATTCACTTTAATTATCTCGCTTAAGTTTAATTTGTCTTCACCCGGCTCGCCACTTTGTAACTTTGTTTTATTGTAAATATTCACGCAGTTTTTATTTTCTTTTGTTAGCAGGTCAAGCCCGCTTGAGCTGCTATACCGCTCTTGTTATCAGAAGCGACCTGCCCACAACAACACAAGGTGAGGCTTTGTCAACGTGTGTGAATGTTTTGACTTAAAACTTTGGTGACTGCAGGAATTAATATTCTTGGTTCTTTCGGTAAAGTCACGTAGATAGAAAAATAAATAAAAATAACAATAAAAATAATTAAAACATTGTAAATAAAGCAAAAAAACTCACGTCGTTTTGATCGCAACACAAGTAATCTTTATTTAATGTAATTGTATTATCTGTTATTGTTATTTTCTATCTTCGTAACTTTACCAAAAGAAACAAGAATACGTGTGTCAATGTCTATCGGTCAAAGACGCTAAACGGAGGGACCCGCAAACTCCAAATATACAGCAGGCGTCAGGGTCGGGATCGAACCCACGACTTCCTGTATACCAGGTGAGGTAGTTAACATCTCACCACGGAGAGAGACACGCAAACTCCAGTTAGCCTCAGCTATGTTCGTTGATCCTCAATTAATTACTTGGTGGAGTGAGAAAGCAATCATGCCGAGCAGATGAAGGTGGCCAGGCGTGATTCTAGACACGCCACCGCCTGTTTACCCAGTGACAGTGTACAGTTTGTGTTTGCAGTAACGTCTATTAACTCTGTTGAACACGGAGGTTATAGCATAACAATAGTTTACTTTTGTTTTCCTCTGGAACTCTTTATAATAATGGAAACAGGAAGTTAACACAGCACGCACATGCAGCTGAAATCGGAACTGTTCATCCCAGCATTCAAGGACATCTGAGCCTGGATTCATTAATTTAGTATTGTTTTCAACACCCTTTGCTATGTCAGCTGAATTTAGCTCTCATGAATATTCCTTTTGTAGCCAGACCGCCGAAATTGTGTGCTTGGAGTTTTGGGTGAACATTCATTTTGAAGATACGAGGGCTTCCAGGCATGTTTACGACCATTTGCCCTCTCATTGTGTGCCATAACAGCCCTGTGATGAATTTGGGAAACGTTTTTACATCCTGAATATATGAATAAGTATAGACGTGTAAGTCACATGTGACTATATATGCATTCCTCTGTGCCTCGATACTGACGTGTAGATGGTGTGGATATTATTTTTTTCTGTCTGCAGCTGACGCTTCCTCTGACGCTTCCTCCGCAGAATTGGTCTGATGGAGCAAATGCACTCAGCGCAGCTCGGTATGACAAGTCAACAATGCGACCAGCGTGCATACAGCATGGATCGTACTGGAGATTTCACACGGCACAAGAGAACTCACACAGGAGAGAAACCCTTCAAGTGCAGTGTGTGTGGGAAGGCATTTGCATGGCCATCTGCTCTTGTAGAACACCAGAGAACACACACGGGAGAGAAACCCTTCAAGTGCAGTGTGTGTGGGAAGGCGTTTGCACATTCATCTACTCTTGTAATACACCAGAGAACACACACGGGAGAGAAACCCTTCAAGTGCACTGTGTGCGTGAAGGCGTTTGCACGTTCATCTCTTCTTGTAGAACACAAGAGAACTCACACAGGAGAGAAACCCTTCAAGTGCAGTGTGTGTGGGAAGGGGTTTGCACAGTCATCTACTCTTGTAGCACACCAGAGAACACACACGGGAGAGAAACCCTTCAAGTGCAGTGTGTGTGGAAAGGTGTTTGCATATTCATCTGCTCTTGTAATACACCAGAGAACACACACGGGAGAGAAACCCTTCAAGTGCAGTGTGTGCGTGAAGGCGTTTGCACGTTCATCTCTTCTTGTAGAACACCAGAGAACTCACACAGGAGAGAAATCCTTCAAGTGCAGTGTGTGTGGGAAGGCGTTTGCAGATTCATCACATCTTCAAGTACACCAGAGAACACACACGGGAGAGAAACCCTTCAGGTGCACTCTGTGCGGGATAGCGTTTGCACAGCAACAACATCTTCAAGTACACCAGAAAACACAAAAGCATCAGAAGATCCACAAGGAGTGGAGTCTGAAATCAGCTTGTGAAAGTCAAAGTGCCACAATAAGCCCATCCCTCATGAAACACGAACCAGAAGAAAATAACAGCTTGGACACTTTTAAAGGTATCGAGGTGAAATATGAAGAGGTGATGGTGAAGAGGGAAGAAGTGATGGTGAAGAGCGAAGAAGTGAAGGTGAAATATGAAGAAGTGATGGTGAAGAGGGAAGAAGTGAAGGTGAAATGTGAAGATGAAGATTCAACTCCAAAATGGGACCTTCACATCGATGGAGGCAACGTGAAGCAGGAGGAGAATTCTGACTGTGAGGCAGAGTGAGGCAACTCCCAGCAGTTTGTGGAAGTGGAGGTGTGGGTGGACTTCCTCCGAGACAATCCAAAGTCAAGTGGAGACCCGGTAGATGTGTAAGCCAGAGACGATGTCGCTCCAATAGATGCACCTTTGTCACAGGCCTTTAATGACAAGAATGTGAATTTGAACACTCAGCTCCTAGGTTCAACCTGCAGAGTAAGAGCGGCCAGTCTTTGTGGACCTGTGGGTTGGGTCAATCTCTCACCAGGAGCGAGAGCCAATAAGCTCCCAAGCATTCATGATGTTCTAATGATAATTGCTTTTACATGGTGCTTGCTTAATCGCCTCAGCAACTCGGGAGTTTTGTATCTCGTCTGAAACGCTCGAAGAGCATCCCCAAGTAGCAGCTGCCCCTGTGTGGCACAGGGTGGTGGCCCTGCACCGGCCTGCATGTGGACTAGAGCCTGTCAGTAGGGGGGTATGATTGATGCGTCATCTCAGTTGTGTCGTTTGTAGGTAATCTTGATTCGAAGCTTTTGTGACTGCAGGAATCCACACTCTCTAGTTATTTCGGTAAAGTCACCACGTGGGTAGAAACATAACAGATCATGGCGTTTAGATCACAACACAAGCAATCGTCATCAGGTGGGACAACCACAGCAAGAAGAAGACGCTGAAGTAGTAGGCGCCTACTCCAGCAGTTTTATCTTCTTGCTGCTGTGGTTGTCCCACCTGATGACGATTGTTTGTGTTGCGATCGAAACTCCGTGATCTATTATTTGTAGGTAATGTTTAGAATTTGCTACATTTTGACCCAGATGCCAGCATGCAATGGTCTACTCGTTTTGAATGACACTACAATAGTACGTTGTACATACACTGTTAAGCAGGCGGTGCGTATTTTAAAAATAGCTTCTTGTTAATACGATGTAACCTGATGCAGTATATTTCACTGCAGTAATTACATTTTGTTAATATGCCTGTCAATAATTACGAATGAATACTTGTCTGTGCGTATTTTAAATGTTATTCTTTTATAAGGTGATGTTGATATCGAAAACTGACACATAACCGGCATGCCATAAATAGGAAATTAACTCTGCTTATTCGAATCAATGTATTCATATATGTTGATAAACTGTTTTCAAGCAGATTTTGTCTCTAACGGCGACTACAGGGACCACGTGATTGTTTAAAAATCTCTTTGATTATAACTATAATTGCCTACAATTCGTCATGTGTAGCTTATTTAGACTATAATTTATTCACTACCCAAAATGTATTTACTTGAAAACATAGAGCTGATATTTGTAAGCAATGTCTTTTTTTATTTATACGTTTGAAAAAAAATATTTACACAAATTGAACTTGTTCAGATACAAGGTGAATTCACAAGGCTTTGTAAAAAATCCAATATTTCAGAATTTTGCCTTATGGGAGAATATTTTTTTAAATGTTGGTAAAAATAAAGATTCAGAAGTATATATTGTGCCGTGTCTACAATTTTACTGTAAAGTGGAATTGGTAAAAAAAAAATAATGGTTCAATGAGCCACTCCGTCTACGGGAAAGCTACCCATATGGATGCTTACCTGAAACCGGATTCCCACCACCATCCATCCCAGAAGAATTCCCTCATCAAGACTCTGCACCATAGAGCCCAATGCATATCCGACCAGGAACACATAGCCAGTGAACTCAAGCACGTACACCAAGCTCTTAAGGCTATTGGTTACTCCGACTACAATCCGCAAAGCTATCACTCCAACCATGAAGAAGGACCCTCTTGAGCCTTTCAAAACCATCACTTTGCCCTACATTGCGGGGATCACAAAAAAAGATCTCCAAAATCTTGAATAAACACAAGATCCAGGTCCGATTCAACACATTACATAAAATCCGTGATCTGGTTCCGTCTGTAAAAGATGTGATTCCGGACATACAATACCCTGGTGTCTACAAACTAAGTTGCCTCTGTGGTAGTAGTTACATTGGAGAAACCAAACGCCATGTCTCGGACCGCATTCGTGAACACAAAGCAGACCTGAAACACGGTAGGACCAACACCTCGGCCGTGGCAGATCACTGTTATAATTCAGTAGGCTCACATGACATTGACTTCTCCCAGACAGAGGTTATTTGTAAGCCATCTGGCTACCATGAGAGATTCGTTCATGAGGCTATCCACATATACAAACACAGAGACAATTTCAACCGGGAAGATGGATTCTGGCTTAGCAATCATTGGAAAGATTTTATAAACCATTTCGTGTCTTAATTGATTGTTCACGCTTACGGTGGCTTTCAGACCGCATTCATTATTTTCGTCTCCCCCCTCCTCTTTTCCGAACATAGATGGACTCGTCCTTCTAAACAAACTGTCAAATCACTCTCCGTGGTGCTAACGTTAAAAAAACCCGCCACTTTTTTCAAAATTTCTTGCTGTGGTTTTCACACCTGACGACGATTGCTCGTGTTGCAGTCGAAACGTCGTGATAATTTTATTGTTTTATATTTTTATTATTTTATTGTTTCCCTTCTACGTGGTGACTTTACCGAAAGAACCAAGAACATGAATTCCTCGCAGTCACGAAAGCTTTAAATGAACATTATTACTTCGTTAACACCTTTCACTTTCGCACGCCGCTAATTTTTTGCGACAAGAGGTTTCATTACCACAGGTTACACGTGCAGTGGGTCCAAGACGAGGCGAGACGGTTCGCTGGAGGCAACACGTTTATTCAACAAGGGAACCACAACACAGAGGGGTGACGACCCCTCACAGCCGATAACCTCAGGAGGCAGTCCCTCCACACTACGGTGCCCTTACTCTGGTTCTAGCGCTAACCCTACACTGGTTATGTCTGAACCCGACCCTAGCCAGGGTCACTGGGCTCTTCGCTTCAGGGTCTTCAGAGTAGCGCTCAGAGTCTTCTTCAGAGCTTCAGGTGGACGAGGACCGCCAAACCCGTTCAGGGGTCCGGCTTTTATCCCCGTTCCAGGGTCTCTCCGCCCCTGGCCAAGCCTTCTGGGACTCTCTAGGGGGCCCTGGAACATCCCCCAGCCCCCCCCCCCCTCTTGGGGTCTGGGGGCCCTGTTCGTCCCACCTGGTCTGTACACCACCCCCTGCTGACGCATGTCCGCTATTACAGGTCAGCTCCCGTGGTAATACGCATACAGCCCAACAATGGCGCTACATCATCCCCCCCCCCCCCCCTTGTAACATCTAGGCGTCTGCTACGTTCACAGGAAGCCCTAGACGCATGCACAAATATGCTCAAGGTGCCATGTCATACATGCGAGCGTATGGATGTCCCCGACTTATTTATTACCTTTACATGTAATCCAACTTGGCCTGAGATAAAACAAAAACTTTCATTCGGCCAGACACCCAGCCGTCGATACGACTTCACAGCCAGGGTGTTCAGACAAAAGCAAGTTAAATTCATCGAGAGCATTCACTGAGAGTCGTGTTTTTTGGAGAATCAAGATGCTGGATGTACTCAACTGAGTGGCAGAAACGAGGACTTCCACATCATAGGAGTTTCCCCTTTTTGTCTGGCAACAACACTGAAACCTTTTGGCGTCCTCTGCTCGAGGACCAATTGAGTCGAGGCTCTAAAGAAAGCCGTCCCTTGGTGTGGACCAATCGGTTTCAAGGACAATGCATCATATATTGTCATAGTGCGTGTGTTTTGTTTGCATTTTGACTGCAGGTATTGTGGTTAATGCTGTAACATGAATCCTTGTAAAAATGTTTCAGTTTTGTTGCCAGAAAAAAGGGGAAAAACCCCTATTATTATATTTTGGTACTGCCAAAAGAGGTCTAATGATGTAGATGACTTCCCCACGCTCATATTTTAATCTGGCTGAAAGAAAAAAATCATCCAATCCAAATCGATGTTATATCTGCCGAGTTTCCAAATCCAGAGGAAGACCCAAAATCTGTTTGCAGTAGTGACCGCAAATGATTCATGGGCCATGCGGAAACCTTAATGTCAATGCAACAGCATGTATGAAGGACATAGAGAGCAGCAAGAAATATCCGAGACAATTTATTAAAGACACACAAACTGGAGATGATGGATATCCTCGCTATAGAAGGCGAGCTCCAGCAGACGGTGGATACACAGCAAGACTGAAGATTAGAGGCAACGCGGAAATCGAAATGGACAACAGGTGGGTTGTTCCGTATTCTCCGCTTCTTTCTAAAATCTTTCAGGCATAGATGTGTTAACCACGCTCCACCTCCTCCAGTCAGTGTGTGTATCATGGTGTGTGTGTCAGTGTGTGTGTCAGTGTGTGTGTGTGTGAGTGTGTGAGTGTGTGTGTGTCAGTGTGTGTGTCAGTCCGGCAAAACAACCCCCTACCTCCTCGCGGTGCCGGACGGGCAACTCTGTCGTGGACAGCGCTGTGGGGGGAGATCCAATTTTGATTGGCTCCTCCCCTCATGGCATATGTGTCCACCACAGGGGCTAAACGGGGGCTCTGGACGGGTGCGAGGGGCTGGTAACCCCTTCACCTTCAATAAATTACCACGAAACCACGAATTAAACTGAAATATGTAACAACTAAGCTTGTGCCGGAGGCTCCGGGGGGCCAGGCGTCTATGACGTCTCCTGGCCAAACCCCAATTGGCGGAGCCAGGAGATTGAATACCTACCCTCGGGGCTACTCCAGAAACAACGAAAAGCCACTACGGGTGGCCACGTGGAATGTTCAAACGCTCACTGCAGAGGAGAGGCTGCCACTCCTCTGTCGGGAGCTGGAACGGTACCGCCTGGATCTATGCGGCATTCAGGAGGTCCGGTGGACCGACTCTGGCTCCTGCCACCATGAGGGGTAGACAGTCCTCTACTCGGGGCAGCAGACTGCCAAACAACAGGGTGTGGGTCTTCTTTTGAACAAAAGAATGAAGGGGGCGTGGGAGCGTGGCGGTGAGGTGTGGGAAGCTGTAAGCCCCAGGCAACTTTGGGCTCGCCTTCCCATCAACCGGAGGCGAGGAATGGTGGTCGTGGTTACTTATGCCCCCACCGAAGATGAACATCTGTGGAGGGATGCAGGCAAAGCCGATGAGTCAGATGCCTTCTATGACCTCCTGTCACAGGTGCTGGCTAAAGTGGCCCCTCGGGATAGAGTCATCATGTTGGGTGACTTCAATGCCCGAGTTGGCCATGATACTGGCACCTGGTCTGGAGTGATTGGAGGGCATGGGCCAGATCAGCTCAATAACAACGGTAGGAGGCTGCTAGATTTTTGTGCAGCCCATGGGCTTGTAATTACCAACACGCTGTTCCGGCATCGACGCATCCACACAACATCATGGATGCATGCCGGGTCCAAGCAAGAACATCTGCTGGACTACATAGTGACGGACCAGCGAATGCGAGCCCATGTCCTTGACACCAGGACCTACCGTGGAGCTGATCTGCCCTCTGACCATCGACTAGTCATCTGTAAGATGCGCCTGCCATTCTTCCACTCCGGTGGTGGGTGTACACCCAGGACCCCATTCCAACCTAAAGTGGCCTGGTCTCAGTTATCTGATGAAAGTTGCAAGCGAGAATTTCATCATCGCTTGCGGCTGGGATTGGCATCGTCCCCGACTCCTCCTGATGTCGAGGGTAAATGGGCGAGGTTTAGGACTGTGATTCATGCAGCTGCAATGGCTGCTTTGGGTACGCGGTCCAGACCTCCCCAGACACCCTGGATGACAGAGGAGTTGTTCAGGATGGTTGAGAAAAAGCGACAGGCACACTGTCATCGGCTACAGAATCCCACGTCAGAGAATGAGGAGGCTTACCGCAGCCTTCGCTCGGAGGTTCGGAGAGCCGTGAGGCGCTGCAAGGATGGGTGGTGGTCGCGGGTTGCTGAGGAGATCGAGTCTGCCTCAGTGGCCCGTGATCACAAATCTCTATTTAACTCCATCAAAAAAGTAACCTGCAGCGCCACACCTATTACCATCATTAGGGGAAAAAACGGTGATCCAATTTCCGACCCCCAGGAACAGGTTCGCAGATTTGCTGAGCATTTCTGTGAGGTCCTGGGGGAGGGAAAATCCCTCAGCCAGGAAAACATCGTGGCACAAAGTGAGGATGACCCTGCTGAGGCTGCGGTGCCTCAAATATTGGATGAAGTCACCCCCTGTGAGTGGCTGGCTGAGGTGCCATCTGCTGAGGAAGTATTGAAGGCGATCCGGAGTCTGAGACCAGGAAAGGCAGCGGGCAGAGATGATCTCCCAAGCGAAATGCTGAGGGAGGGTGGCGTTTGTGCACAGACTGCCCTATATGACATCATAACAACAGTCTGGACCACTGGACGGGTTCCGCAGGATTGGAAGGATGCCCTGGTGGTCCCCCTTTTTAAGAAGGGGGACCGCACAGACTGTAACAACTACAGGGGCATCTCACTCCTCAGTGTGCCGGGAAAGGTCCTGGCAAGGATTATTCAGCATCGCCTTGCCAGGCACGCTGAGGAGAGGCTTGCGGAGCCCCAATGCGGTTTCAGGAAAGGGCGGTCCTGCACAGATGCCATATTTTCTGTCCGTCTGCTACAGCAGAGGTGTAGGGAATTCCAACAAGACCTACATCTCTGCTTTATTGACCTGGTCAAGGCCTATGATACCATCAGTAGGCCTGGGCTCTGGGTCGTTCTTCGTGCTTTTGGAGTACCTGACCCTCTGCTCACGATCATTAAGGACCTTCATGATGGTGAGCGGGCCCGGGTAAAACTACGTGGCCGGGAGTCAGAGCCATTCCCTGTACACCTTGGGGTGCGACAGGGATGTCCTCTGGCTCCCACATTATTTAACATCTATTTTGACCACGTAGTTCGTGAAGCCTTCAATAGCTGTACCGGGGGAATCTCCATATGGTACAGATATAATGGGAGGCTAATCGATGCCCGGGTGCGGTCAAGGGATGGCTCCCTATTGCTCAACCACGTTATGTATGCTGATGACTTGGTAATAGCTGCTCAGTCAGAGGAGGAGTTGGAGACGCTGCTGCTGAGACTGGAGCGTGCCACTAAGAGGTGGGGCCTTACCATCAGCCCCACCAAAACTAAGCACCTGCCTGGGTATTTTGTACCATCGGACACTCCACCCCCACAACTCTCCATCGGTGATGGGGCAGTTGTGGAGAGAGTGGAGAGTTTCCCATACCTGGGCAGTGTGCTTATGACTGGCTCCAGTTTAACAGCAGAGGTCTCACTCCGAATCAGTCGAGCGGCAATATCTTTTCATCGGTTGCGTAACGCTGTGTGGAAGCTACCTGGTCTGTCGCTCCGCACTAAGCTTCAGGTCTTCTCGGCCACGGTCATTCCCTCCCTTCTCTACGCTTGCGAAACGTGGACCCCCCTAATGGAACATCTTCGCCGGTTAGAAACATTTAGGCTGGCCTGCCTACGATCCATCCTGGGTTTAACCAGACTGGATTGTGTGAGCTCACAAATCCTTGAAAGATCTGGGCAGGGTCCCATCGGTGAGCTCCTCCGGCAGGAAAGGCTGCGATGGCTGGGTCATGTAGCCCGCATGCCCAGCCACCGCATGCCGAAACAGCTTTTGTTTGGCCGGACTGAGGGGGCTAAGCGGGCGCGGCACGGGCTAGAGAAGAGATGGAGTGATGTGGTACAGGAGGACGTGGAGCTGAGTGGACTTGCCGATGACTGGTACCAGCGGTGTCAAGATCGGCCTCTGTGGAGGCTCGTGAAGGATGCTACTGGGCAGTTGGAGGCAGTCGCCCTCCAACAACAACGGAGGGCGGACTAGCGACGCTCACAACAGCGAGCGGAGCGCCGGGTGGCTAAAGCACAGCAGGTTGGCACAGTAGGGGGCACAGGTGGTGCATCAGCCAGTCATCTCAGTCAGTCGACCCGTGGCACCTGGGTCTGCCCCGTGACCTCCTGCCAGCGGGCGTTCGACACTTCACGTGGCCTCAGGGTGCACATAGCCTGGCACAAGCGTCGTGGTGACGTCACCGCCACTTAGTGGCGAATGGCGGTTGTTGTTGTTGTCTGTATGTGTGTGATGTGTGTGTGTCTCTATGTGTCTCATGTGTGATGTGTGTCTTTGTGTGTGTCTGTATGTGTGTGATGTGTGTGTGTGTGATGTCTGTGTGTGTGTCTTGTGTGTGTGTGATGTGTGTGTGATGTGTGTGTGTGATGTGTGTGTGATGTCTGTGTGTGTCTTGTGTGTGTGTGATGTCTGTGTGTGTCTTGTGTGTGTGTGTGATGTCTGTGTGTGTCTTGTGTGGTGTGTGTGTGATGTCTGTGTGTGTGTGATGTCTCTGTGTGTGTGATGTCTGTGTGTGTGATGTCTGTGTGTGTCTTGTGTGGTGTGTGTGTGATGTCTGTGTGTGTGTGATGTCTGTGTGTGTGTGATGTCTGTGTGTGATGTCTGTGTGTGTCTTGTGTGTGTGATGTCTGTGTGTATCTTGTGTGTGTGATGTCTGTGTGTGTCTTGTGTGTGTGTGTGTGATGTCTGCGTGTGTCTTGTGTGTGTGATGTCTGCGTGTGTCTTGTGTGTGTGTGTTGTCTGTGTGTGTGTGATGTCTCTGTGTGTGTCTTGTGTGTGTGTGTGATGTTTGTGTGTGATGTCTGTGTGTGTGTGATGTCTCTGTGTGTGTCTTGTGTGTGTGTGTGTGTCTTGTGTGTGTGTTGTCTGTGTGTGTCTTGTGTGTGTGATGTCTGTGTGTGATGTCTGTGTGTGTCATGTGTGTGTGTGATGTCTCTGTGTGTGTCTTGTGTGTGTGTGATGTCTGTGTGTGTGTCTAGACCACTACTCAACAACGGAGGGCGGAGGAGCGACGCTCACAACAACGAGCGGAGCGCCGGGTGGCTAAAGCACAGCAGGTTGGCACAGTAGGGGGCACAGGTGGTGCATCAGCCAGTCATCTCAGTCAGTCGACCCGTAGCACCTGGGTCTGCCCCGTGACCTCCTGCCAGCGGGCGTTCGACACTTCACGTGGCCTCAGGGTGCACATAGCCTGGCACAAGCGTCATGGTGACGTCACCGCCACTTAGTGGCGAATGGCGGTTGTTGTTGTCTGTCTCGGCGTGTGTCTGTGTGTGTCTGTATCGGTGTGTGTCTGTGTCTCTGCATGTGTGTCTGTCTCTGCGTGTGTGTATGTCTCTGCGTGTGTGTCTGTCTCTGCGTGTGTGTGTCTTTGTGTCTCTGTGTGTGTCTCTGTGTCTGTGTGTGTCTGTGTCTCTGCATGTGTATCTTTGTGTCTGTTTCTGCGTGTATGTCTATGTCTCTGCGTGTGTCTATGTGTCTCTGCGTGTGTGTGTCTATGTGTCTCTGCATGTGTGTGTCTGTCTCTGCGTGTGTATGTCTATGTGTCTCTGCGTGTGTGTCTGTGTCTCTGCGCGTGTGTGTCACTGTGTCTGTGTGACTGCCAAGTTGTCCTTATTTTCGTTGCCTTCTGATACGCCCAGCAGAAACACTGGCTGCACACACTCACCGTGCCGCGCACGGACAAAGATCCCCCGTGTAGCCTTGACAGACTGTAAGGGCAAGTGCTGTTAGCGAGCTCCTATAAGGCCGGCACGGTACACGAGGGGGTGAGTAGCCAACACCACGCCCGGCCGCCTTTGTCTCCCTAGTGGCGATGTTTACACACCGCACCAGGTACTCATTTGAGGCGGAGTCCACCTAGGGGAGGCCCTGGACCGGTTCAGATAATCGTCACCGATGTTGGATGTGAGTGGGAATCGAACTTGGGTCGCCAGGATCGTGGTGCAGCGTAGCGCTAACCGCTACCCTTCAGCTCTCCACACACGTCGTCGGTCACACACAGAACCGCAGAGGAGGGCAAGAAGGATCCCAAGCGTGCGACACTCAGAACCACAAGTGGCACAGACTCGGCCGAGAGATTGGAGAGAGAGAGTGGAGAGAGAGAGAGTGGAGAGAGAGAGAGAGTGGAGAGAGAGAGAGAGTGGAGAGAGAGAGAGTGGAGAGAGAGAGAGAGTGGAGAGAGAGAGAATGGAGAGAGAGTGGAGAGAGAGAGTGGAGAGAGAGAGTGGAGAGAGAGAGAGAGAGTGGAGAGACAGAGTGGAGATAGAGAGTGGAGAGAGAGTGGAGAGAGAGAGTGGAGAGAGAGAGTGGAGAGAGACTTTTTAGGACTGTATTTCCACTGAAACATAAACAACAGAAACATTACCGGAAAAAAACACACCTAAGCTAAAAATCAATAAAACATCAAACTTTTAACAGCTGTATGTGTACTCTTTGGTTCTATTCGGTAAAGTCACCACGTAGGTAAAAAATAAAACAACAAAAATCACGACGTTTCGGCCACAACACAAGTAGCCTTCTTCAGGTGAAGGAACAGAACTGAAATACAAATGGCACCGGGATAGAGGCCGTGGAAACGAGGCGGTGCACGGACATCTCCGTGTGCAGCAAAGTTGTTCAAGGGTTTTTCAATTTGATAAACAATCAAATGTTCTGACATCAGAATGCATTTTCAAAAACGAAATGGCGTCGACATGTCAAAAAACCTGAATGAGTTTTTTTTCTTCAAGGATTCTGTTTTCGGTTTTCATTAAAGTGTAATGACAGGGTAACACCTGCTGACATCACAGGGTGACACCTGCTGACATCACAGGGTGACACCTGCTGACATCACAGGGTGACACCTGCTGACATCACAGGGTGACACCTGCTGACATCACAGGGTGACACCTGCTGACATCACAGGGTGACACCTGCTGACATCACGGCGTGACACCTGTTGACATCACAGGGTGACACCTGCTGAGGCCTGGCAAGGGCTTCACGGCACGGCCACAGAGGTAACAACCAATCAGGGAAGGAGGCGCATCTGGGGCAAAGGCAACAGGTGGGGCTAGCCGAGTTACTCTGGTCACCTGCTGGAAGGTTCCACGAGAGGGCGTGGCCGGAGGCGGGGCCTAGCCACGCCTCCGGCCACGCCCTCTCGTGTAACCTGCTGGAAGGTTCCACGAGAGGGCGTGGCCGGAGGCGGAGCCTAGCCACGCCTCCAGCCACGCCCTCTCGTGTCACTTGCTCCAAGGTTTCACGAGAGGGCGTGGCCGGAGGCGGGGCCTAGCCAGCCCAGCCCCCGCCGGGAGGCGGCGGGGGCTGGGCACATTCTCAGAGGATTCGCATCGCTGAGGATGTTGTAGGCGAGCTGACACGCCACCTCCCGTGCTCCCTCCTCGCTGGAGCTCAGAAATGCGGGGAAGATGCCGGCGCCTTCTCCCATCCCGGGAATCAACACCTTATAGAGGAGGCCCACGGGTATCCCGGGCTCTGAGTAAGCGTGCAGCTCGAAGATTGGGTAGCTGACGCCGGCGGTCCGACACAGCATCCGCAACCGCCCCTCCCACGACAGCATGGCCGCCTCCGGCAGCGCCTCGAGAGCAACGGGCATGGGCCGCAGGTGGAGAGGTGCCCACCACAGCCGCGTGCGTGCCCTCCAGCCCTCAAACAGGCTGTGTGCGGCTTTGCCGGTGCCCGTGCACTCCGGCTCTGGCAGGTCTGGCACCGCCGCCTCCTTCTCCTCCTCGTCTTCGGTTGTCGCAGCCGCAGCCACCGTGTCCCACTCCGGGATGGCCCAGTCCACCTTGATGGTCCGGCCCCATAGCTGGAAGTTGATTCGAAGGAGCTTCTTCCGGGCCATGGCGGCCGCGTGATGGCTCCCGTACTCGATGAACGCGTAGCCTCGGTTGAGGGTTTTGTCCCAGCAACAGACGCTCATTGTGACGTCCACCACGCCCTCCGTGGCACCGCTCATCGCCATCATCACCTCCGCTCGCTTCTTGTCCTTTGGCAGCCCCCCAATGAAGAGGCGGCGATTATCCACGCTGAAGCGGACTCCAATGCGGCGTCCGGGACGGATCTCGAATTTGTTGAGTTTCTTGACGGCATCCGTGGCTTCGGCGCGCGTGGCGTAGGTAGCGAACGCGTAGCCGCGGTTCTCTCCGCTATAATCCATCACGAGGCGGAGCTGGTAGAGCTTCCCCACCATCTCCAGCACGGGCACCAGCTCATCCTCGTAGAGGTCGCGCGGGATCCTCCCCAGAAACACCTCGCAGCCACGGGCGGGAGGGGGCCCCTGCCAGTCGGGCGGCGGTCCGAACTTCCTCTGTCCGTTCTCCTGGACGATGCTGTACCCCGTGCGCAACATGCGGTCCAGCAAGACCTTCATATAGGCCATGCCGAGCACCGGTGGTTTGGCTACTACGGTGGTGCTGGGGCAGCGCCTTGGGGCCCGGTGGAGCCCTTGACACTCCGCGCGGTCGCCTCGTGCCGACAAAATCACGGGGGGAATCAGCTCCTGAAAAGCCAAATCTCCGGCAGGAACTCGCTTGGCCCAAACCTACAGGCCAGCAGTGAAGAGAGGAAGAGAGAGAGTGGAGACGGATGGAGAAAGAGAGACGCGTTTGTTCGGTCCGTGGGCCTAAATGTGACGTTAGCGTAGCCTGTGCAGTATGCATACAGCGCTTTTGTCAATCCACTGCTGGATGAAGCCCTCCCCCACATTGCACAGAGGAAACAAGAAACACAAACTCACACGGTTCCCGGCATGCGTTTGTTTGTCCTCGGAAATGTTCACCGAGCGATGATTTTGCGTTTCGAGCGGCGCTCACGAGGCGGCGTTTGACTTCGCGCGGTGAACTTTGCCCGTGATGACGTCACTGGGCACGACAGGAGAGGTCGGCGCTGACTTTTAGCGCCGGTTTTTTTCTCCCCATCCAATAGTCCATGAGACGCTTCAAAATGAGACCGTTTTGCCGGTATCAAAGTATGACAAAATAAGAATAGATTTGATCCTTTTTTGGCAACAAAACGGGTGTTTAGATGTTCAAACACCAAACAGAAACCTTCTTCAATGAATCTTAAGATCTGTTTTATTGCCAGAAAGGATACAACCTATTCTTATTTTTCCATAGCCCATGAGATGTCTCCTTTGTCGGTACCACGTGAGGTGGCCTAAATTGAGCAGTTGCAATTTCTCTACGTGGCCAGGGATAAACAAATTCAATGAGTGAGACTATCAAGTAATTTACTTTCATTTTCCATTCAAATAAATGGGTACGACTAAAGTTTTGCTAACTTAGGTGGTACCGAGTTCTGCTCTGGACCATGAGTGGGCCATTTAATCAACTGTGGCCAGTTTTCAACATTGTATGGTCCCTAACAGCAACAGAGCTGTTGTATTACAATTGTGTTCATATTGGATCATCTTTACAACAGAGCAGACATGCAGACAGATCTTAATGCTTAATGCTTTCAAACCCTCGTTGTTGAAATGTGAGTTTACTTGCAAATGGAATCACAGTCCCAAATCATGACCGCAGAATGGTTGGAGCGAGTTGTTGGGGAGGGTGGTGGGTCGGGGGTTGATTGAATTGCCATCATCAAAGCAGCACACGCCCCACCTTATGAACCACACAGAGTAATCATGCGAGCCAGACGTTGTATAGAAATGAGTATTGTTGTTAGTGTAGCGTTCACCAAAACGATCCAGGATATGTTTTATTTGGTCACGCCATTCATATTCAGATATTAATTTTGCTTGTGTTTCAGAGTGGGCCGATTCATCTTTGATCTCATGAAGATGCGAAATCGCAAATAGGTTTTGATCAAATTGCTAAAAGGATACAATTTTTAAATGGATATTTGAAATCAATGGAGTGCATGTTTTACAATTCACGCAGCTCAACGACGAAATAAATAATATCGCATGGTTTTAATTAAGTAAAATATTTTATATATCAGAATTTATAAATTTGTGTCATGAATTAGGGTGATGAATTTTGCTTTGACCATCTCTTAAATAACCGCATTTATAATTAGAGCTGGGGTATCATCATATTTCTTAAGTCGTTGATCACTCAACCAAATATATCGGTTTCATTACTCGACAAATTGGATAACAATTAGTTTTTAAAAATTTGTCCGCATATGTGCCACTGGATGGGAGGTTATGGGTGCGGCATAATCAGTTGTATTATGCTGGGCGTGGCTTGTAGGGGGTTTCCTACCTTCGGGAAGCGTGACGCTGAAATGGTCGCTGTTTATTAATCCTCAGTCACCGAACAAAGACGGTCACTGTATCGCACGCTGTCAGATGTGTTTCTGCAGCCGCCTGGAATACTTTTTATTACCATATTAGGAAGCCACTGGAGCTATACACATTCACATCTAGATTTAAAACTCATTTCTTTAGAACTGCTTTTTGTGTTCTTAGCTCTTTCGGTAAAGTCACGTTGAAGGGAAACAATAAAATAATAAAATATATAAAAATAAAAATTCTCACGACGTTTCGACCATAACACAAACGGTCATCATGATTTTTATTGTTTTATATATATTTTATTATTTTATTGTTTCTCTTCAACGTGACTTTACCGAAAGAGCTAAGAATATGAATTACTGCAGTCACGAAAGCTTTAAATTAAAATTTAACTGCTTTGTGTTTAGTCTTTCGTCCTTCCCCCACATCTCTGATTGGCACGGTTAACTACCGTACAGCGCGAAAGAAGTTCAACAACATAAATGCACACAAAAGTTATAAGTTTGGTCAATTCACTTAATCGCCTAATCATATAAGCTCCTAGCTATACTGCACTCTTTGTAGGTGAGTAGGTCGGTAGCTGCGCTACTGTTGTGACATTGCCTACACGATTAACTCTGCGGTGGCGAATAGCGCGAGTGGTGTGTGTGTGTGTGATAATTATACATGACTACAGTGGTGTAGCTTGTACAGAATAAGTTAACACGATTTTTAATTTAGAGAGCATCTACATGCAACCGAATCTCACGACGCTATACCACAACAGACGCGTGCACCTAACCGGTAACAACGAGGCGTGATACTTGTCCGGTATTTTAAGAGAGAGACGGCCATAGGCAGAGAAGAGGAGGAAATGTATTTAGCTTGGACGTGGACAGATGGTTGAGGGAAGTAAGTTCCAGATCTTGGAGGCAGCAAGAGGAGAAGGCGAGGCAAATGACGAATCGAGGGTTGACCTCTACACAAGAAGAAGGTCAACTCGCCGCTTCGATCAGAAAGCTTCGGCTCCTGCAGCGCAGAGCGCACGGAGGCGGTGCCTGGTGTAAGAGGGGAGATGAGGCTTGCACGTTGGAACCGGCGACAGTTCAATCTACATTCAGAGACGTTCAATTTGTGTACAGGATACATCACGTGAGAGCCCGGAGTGCAGCGGAGGGGGGCGAGGCTGATTCATTCGGCCTCAGAGGAACGCCGTGACCCTCAACCGGTCCGTCATCAGTCTCAGCCGTGGTCTATCCGCTGCGGGGTGAAGGGCACCCCCCTTGTTAGTTGCTCTCGGTACTGCAAGGGCCACGTTACACTTCACTCCTGCGTCATGAAGCGATCCCGTAGCTCCGTCTCTACACGGGCTGGGCCAGACGTGGGCAAAGGACGGCCCGTTGGGCGTTTTAATCCGGCCTGCCGAACTTGTCCAAATATTATTATTGATGTTGTTGTTAAATTAAATTTTACCTTGCTCCTGTAATGCCCCCGTTTCCCAGATTAGACGACGCACTTTGACCGGGAGTGCGGTAATTGTTCTGGGCGCAGGCCTCAGACGTTTTCGTGATGTTTGATCAGTCACGTTATGACACGTTTTTGAATGGTTCATGTTCGTGCAATTTGTTAAAATTGTCTTGCAAATAAATGCTTTGCTACCTTTTAAAGGCCAAATCCTTTCACGTAATGATTTTTGACACCATCATTTATGTTAGTTCACACAAATGCTCCATCCACCACCATCACCACCAACATCACCACCACCATCACCACCACCAGCATCACCACCACCATGACCACCACCAGCATCACCACCACCAACATCACCACCACCAACAGCACCATCACCACCACCAACATCACCACCACCAACATCACCACCAACATCACCACCACAAACATCACCATCACCAACATCACCACCACCAACAGCACCATCACCACCACCAACATCACCATCACCACCACCAACATCACCACCACCACCACCGACATCACCACCACCACCAACATCACCACCAACATCACCACCACCAACATCACCACCACCACCAACATCACCACCACTAACATCCCGACCACCACCAACATCCCCACCACCACCAACATCACCACCACCATCACCACCACCAACATCACCACCAACATCCCCACAACCACCAACATCACCACCAACATCACCACCACCAACATCACCACCACCACCACCAATATCACCACCAACACCACCAACATCACCACCAACATCCCCACCACCACCAACATCACCACCAACATCACCACCACCATCACCACCACCAACATCACCCCCAACATCCCCACCACCACCAACATCACCAACAACATCACCACCACCAACATCACCACCAACACCAACATCACCACCACCACCACCACCAACATCACCACCACCATCACCACCACCAACATCACCACCACCATCACCACCACCAACATCACCACCAACATCCCCACCACCACCAACATCACCAACATCACCACCACCACCAACATCACCACCACCAACAGCACCATCACCACCACCAACATCACCACCACCACCAACATCACCACCACCACCACTACCAACACCACCACCACCAACATCACCACCAACATCCCCACCACCACCACCATCACCACCACCAACATCACCACCACCACCACCACCAACATCACCACCACCAACATCACCACCAACATCCCCACCACCACCATCACCACCACCAACATCACCACCAACATCACCACCACCACCAACATCACCACCAACATCACCACCAACATCCCCACCACCACCAACATCACCACCAACATCACTACCACCATCACCACCACCAACATCACCACCAACATCCCCACCACCACCAACATCACCACCAACATCACCACTACCAACATCACCACCAACATCACCACCACCAACATCACCACCACCACCAACACCACCACCACCACCAACATCACCACCATCACCACCACCAACATCACCACCAACATCCCCACCACCACCAACATCACCACCACCAACATCACCACCACCAACATCACCACCACCACCACCAACATCACCACCACCAACAGCACCATCACCACCACCAACATCACCACCACCAACATCACCACCACAAACATCACCATCACCAACATCACCACCACCACCAACAGCACCATCATCACCACCAACATCACCATCAACACCACCAACATTACCACCACCACCAACATCACCACCACTAACATCCTCACCACCACCAACATCACCACCACCAACATCACCACCACCAGCAACAGCACCATCACCACCACCAACATCACCATCACCACCACCAACATCACCACCACCACCAACATCACCACCACTAACATCCCCACCACCACCAACATCACCACCAACATCCCCACCACCACCAACATCACCACCAACATCACCACCACCAACATCACCACCATCACCACCACCACCAACATCACCACCACTAACATCCTCACCACCACCAACATCACCACCACCAACATCACCACCACCACCAACATCACCACCACTAACATCCCCACCACCACCAACATCACCACCAACATCCCCACCACCACCAACATCACCACCAACATCACCACCACCAACATCACCACCAACACGACCACCAACAACATCACCAACATCCCCACCACCACCAACATCACCACCAACATCACCACCACCATCACCACCACCAACATCACCCCCAACATCCCCACCACCACCAACATCACAACCACCAACATCACCACCAACACCAACATCACCACCACCACCAACATCACCACCACCATCACCACCACCAACATCCCCACCACCACCAACATCACCAACATCACCACCACCACCAACATCACCACCACCAACAGCACCATCACCACCACCAACATCACCACCACCACCAACATCACCACCACCACCAACACCACCACCACCAACATCACCACCAACATCCCCACCACCACCACCATCACCACCACCAACATCACCACCACCAACATCACCACCACTAACATCCCCACCACCACCAACATCACCACCACCACCAACATCACCATAACCACCACCAACATCACCACCACCAACATCACCACCAACATCCCCACCACCACCAACATCACCACCAACATCACCACCACCAACATCACCACCAACATCACCACCACCACCACCAACATCACCACCACTAACATCCCGACCACCACCAACATCCCCACCACCACCAACATCACCACCACCATCACCACCACCAACATCACCACCAACATCCCCACCACCACCAACATCACCACCAACATCACCACCACCAACATCACCACCACCACCACCAATATCACCACCAACACCACCAACATCACCACCAACATCCCCACCACCACCAACATCACCACCAACATCACCACCACCATCACCACCACCAACATCACCCCCAACATCCCCACCACCACCAACATCACCAACAACATCACCACCACCAACATCACCACCAACACCAACATCACCACCACCACCACCAACATCACCACCACCATCACCACCACCAACATCACCACCACCATCACCACCACCAACATCACCACCAACATCCCCACCACCACCAACATCACCAACATCACCACCACCACCAACATCACCACCACCAACAGCACCATCACCACCACCAACATCACCACCACCACCAACATCACCACCACCACCACTACCAACACCACCACCACCAACATCACCACCAACATCCCCACCACCACCACCATCACCACCACCAACATCACCACCACCACCACCAACATCACCACCACCAACATCACCACCAACATCCCCACCACCACCAACATCACCACCACCAACATCACCACCAACATCACCACCACCACCAACATCACCACCACCACCACCACCAACATCACCACCAACATCCCCACCACCACCAACATCACCACCAACATCACTACCACCATCACCACCACCAACATCACCACCAACATCCCCACCACCACCAACATCACCACCAACATCACCACTACCAACATCACCACCAACATCACCACCACCAACATCACCACCACCACCAACACCACCACCACCACCAACATCACCACCATCACCACCACCAACATCACCACCAACATCCCCACCACCACCAACATCACCACCACCAACATCACCACCACCAACATCACCACCACCACCACCAACATCACCACCACCAACAGCACCATCACCACCACCAACATCACCACCACCAACATCACCACCACAAACATCACCATCACCAACATCACCACCACCACCAACAGCACCATCATCACCACCAACATCACCATCAACACCACCAACATTACCACCACCACCAACATCACCACCACTAACATCCTCACCACCACCAACATCACCACCACCACCAACAGCACCATCACCACCACCAACATCACCATCACCACCACCAACATCACCACCACCACCATCACCACCACTAACATCCCCACCACCACCAACATCACCATCAACATCCCCACCACCACCAACATCACCACCAACATCACCACCACCAACATCACCACCAACATCACCACCAACATCACCACCACTAACATCCTCACCACCACCAACATCACCACCACCAACATCACCACCACCACCAACATCACCACCACTAACATCCCCACCACCACCAACATCACCACCAACATCCCCACCACCACCAACATCACCACCACCAACATCCACCCACCACCAACACGACCACCAACAACATCACCAACATCCCCACCACCACCAACATCACCACCAACATCACCACCACCATCACCACCACCAACATCACCCCCAACATCCCCACCACCACCAACATCACAACCACCAACATCACCACCAACACCAACATCACCACCACCACCAACATCACCAACCATCACCACCACCAACATCCCCACCACCACCAACATCACCAACATCACCACCACCACCAACATCACCACCACCAACAGCACCATCACCACCACCAACATCACCACCACCACCAACATCACCACCACCACCAACACCACCACCACCAACATCACCACCAACATCCCCACCACCACCACCATCACCACCACCAACATCACCACCACTAACATCCCACCACCACCAACATCACCACCACCACCAACATCACCATAACCACCACCAACATCACCACCACCAACATCACCACCAACATCCCCACCACCACCAACATCACCACCAACATCACCACCACCAACATCACCACCAACATCACCACCACCACCACCAACATCACCACCACTAACATCCCCACCACCACCAACATCACCACCACCACCAACATCACCACCAACATCCCCACCACCACCAACAGCACCATCACCACCACCAACATCACCACCACAAACATCACCAACATCACCACCACCACAGCACCATCACCACCACCAACATCACCATCAACACCACCAACATTACCACCACCACCAACATCACCACCACTAACATCCTCACCACCACCAACATCACCACCACCAACATCACCACCACCACCAACAGCACCATCACCACCACCAACATCACCATCACCACCACCAACATCACCACCACCACCAACATCACCACCACTAACATCCCCACCACCACCAACATCACCACCAACATAACCACCACCATCACCACCACCAACATCACCACCACCACCAACATCACCACCACTAACATCCCCACCACCACCAACATCACCACCACCACCAACATCACCACCAACATCCCCAGCACCACCAACATCACCACCAACATCACCACCACCAACATCACCACCAACACCAACATCACCACGACCACCAACATCACCACCACCATCACCACCACCAACATCACCACCAACATCCCCACCACCACCAACATCACCAACATCACCACCACCACCAACATCACCACCACCAACAGCACCATCACCACCACCAACATCACCACCACCACCAACATCACCACCACCACCACCGACACCACCACCACCAACATCACCACCAACATCCCCACCACCACCACCATCAACACCACCAACATTACCACCACCACCAACATCACCACCACTAACATCCTCACCACCACCAACATCACCACCACCAACATCACCACCACCACCAACAGCACCATCACCACCACCAACATCACCATCACCACCACCAACATCACCACCACCACCAACATCACCACCACTAACATCCCCACCACCACCAACATCACCACCAACATCACCACCACCATCACCACCACCAACATCACCACCACCACCAACATCACCACCACTAACATCCCCACCACCACCAACATCACCACCACCACCAACATCACCACCATCATCACCACCAACATCCCCAGCACCACCAACATCACCACCAACATCACCACCACCAACATCACCACCAACACCAACATCACCACGACCACCAACATCACCACCACCATCACCACCACCAACATCACCACCAACATCCCCACCACCACCAACATCACCAACATCACCACCACCACCAACATCACCACCACCAACAGCACCATCACCACCACCAACATCACCACCACCACCAACATCACCACCACCACCACCGACACCACCACCACCAACATCACCACCAACATCTCCACCACCACCAAC
Organism: Petromyzon marinus; assembly: GCF_048934315.1. Classification (NCBI taxonomy): domain Eukaryota; kingdom Metazoa; phylum Chordata; class Hyperoartia; order Petromyzontiformes; family Petromyzontidae; genus Petromyzon; species Petromyzon marinus. Next base: position 3,076 of record NW_027422950.1, on the reverse strand, counting down.
ATCACCACCACCAACATCACCACCACTAACATCCCCACCACCACCAACATCACCACCACCACCAACATCACCACCACCATAACCACCACCAACATCCCCAGCACCACCAACATCACCACCAACATCACCACCACCAACATCACCACCAACATCCCCACCACCACCAACACCACCACCACCAACATCACAACCAACATCCCCACCACCACCAACATCACCACCAACATCACCACCACCATCACCACCACCAACATCACCCCCACATCCCCCACCACCACCAACATCACCACCAACATCACCACCAACACCAACATCACCAACACCAACATCACCACCACCATCACCACCACCACATCACCACCAACATCCCCACCACCACCAACATCACCAACATCACCACCACCACCAACATCACCACCACCAACAGCACCATCACCACCACCAACATCACCACCACCACCAACATCACCACCACCAACACCACCAACATCACCACCAACATCCCACCACCACCACCATCACCACCACCAACATCACCACCACCAACATCACCACCACTAACATCCCCACCACCACCAACATCACCACCACCACCAACATCACCACCACCATCACCACCACCAACATCACCACCAACATCCCCACCACCACCAACATCACCACCAACATCACCACCACCAACATCACCACCAACATCACCACCACCACCACCAACATCACCACCACCACCAACACCACCACCAACATCACCACCAACATCCCCACCACCACCAACATCACCACCAACATCACCACCACCATCACCACCACCAACATCACCACCAACATCCCCACCACCACCAACATCACCACCACCATCACCACCACCAACATCACCACCACCAACATCACCACCACTAACATCCCCACCACCACCAACATCCAGCCACCACCACCATCACCACCACCAACATCACCACCAACATCCCCACCACCACCAACATCACCACCACCATCACCACCACCACCAACATCACCACCACCAACAGCACAATCACCACCAACATCACCACCACAAACATCACCATCACCAACATCACCACCACCACCAACAGCACCATCACCACCAACAACATCACCATCATCACCACCAACATTACCACCACCACCAACATCACCACCACTAACATCCTCACCACCACCAACATCACCACCACCAACATCACCACCACTAACATCCCACCAACATCACCACCACCACCAACATCACCATAACCACCACCAACATCACCACCACCAACATCACCACCAACATCCCCACCACCACCAACATCACCACCAACATCACCACCACCAACATCACCACCAACATCACCACCACCACCACCAACATCACCACCACTAACATCCCCACCACCACCAACATCACCACCACCACCAACATCACCACCAACATCCCCACCACCACCAACATCACCACCACCAACAGCACCATCACCACCACCAACATCACCACCACCACCAACATCACCACCACCAACAGCACCATCACCACCACCAACATCACCACCACCACCAACATCACCACCACCAACACCACCAACATCACCACCAACATCCCCACCACCACCACCATCACCACCACCAACATCACCACCACCAACATCACCACCACTAACATCCCCACCACCACCACACCACCACCACCACCACCAACATCACCACCACATCACCACCACCAACATCACCAACATCACCACCAACATCCCCACCACCACCAACATCACCACCAACATCACCACCACCAACATCACCACCAACATCACCACCAACATCACCACCACCACCAACACCACCACCAACATCACCACCAACATCCCCACCACCACCAACATCACCACCAACATCACCACCACCATCACCACCACCAACATCACCACCACATCCCCACCACCACCAACATCACCACCACCATCACCACCACCAACATCACCACCACAACATCACCACCACTAACATGCCCACCACCACCATCATCACCACCACCACCATCACCACCACCAACATCACCACCAACATCCCACCACCACCAACATCACCACCAACATCCCCACCACCACCAACATCACCACCAACATCACCACCACCAACATCACCACCAACATCACCACCACCACCACCAACATCACCACCACTAACATCCCCACCACCACCAACATCACCACCACCACCAACATCACCACCAACATCCCCACCACCACCAACATCACCACCACCAACAGCACCATCACCACCACCAACATCACCACCACCACCAACATCACCACCACCAACAGCACCATCACCACCACCAACATCACCACCACCACCAACATCACCACCACCACCACCACCAACATCACCACCAACATCCCCACCACCACCACCATCACCACCACCAACATCACCACCACCAACATCACCACCACTAACATCCCCACCACCACCAACATCACCACCACCACCAACATCACCACCACCATCACCACCACCAACATCACCAACATCACCACCAACATCCCCACCACCACCAACATCACCACCAACATCACCACCACCAACATCACCACCAACATCACCACCACCACCAACATCACCACCACCACCAACACCACCACCAACATCACCACCAACATCCCCACCACCACCAACATCACCACCAACATCACCACCACCATCACCACCACCAACATCACCACCAACATCCCCACCACCACCAACATCACCACACCATCACCACCACCAACATCATCACCACCACCAACATCACCACCACTAACATCCCCACCACCACCAACATCACCACCACCACCATCACCACCACCAACATCACCACCAACATCCCCACCACCACCAACATCACCACCACCATCACCACCACCACCAACATCACCACCACCAACAGCACAATCACCACCAACATCACCACCACAAACATCACCATCACCAACATCACCACCACCACCAACAGCACCATCACCACCAACAACATCACCATCATCACCACCAACATTACCACCACCACCAACATCACCACCACTAACATCCTCACCACCAC